>NW_027271126.1:0-468192 GCF_040938485.1 Diadema antillarum | reverse complement strand
GATTTATTTCTGAAAATCATGCCACATGTAAGCAATTCAATCTGTGTAGTGCATATCTCCTCATGAATTCTGGACCAAGCCACAGACTGCTTCATTGATCAGCATGTCTACGATATCGATGACGATGCTGTTTGAATAATATTGTCCTGCATATACTCCTTCAACATCGCCGGAAATATCTTCATCCGAGAGCGAGAGGTCGGAGGAGTCACTGTCGAAGTCTGTTAAGTCTGTTACTGTTGTAAACACATCGTCGTCATCGCTTTCAAAGTCCTCGTCTTCTGAAGACGTGCGCAGAAGTTCGGAGAGTTCGCTCGGACTGATGGAGGAAAAATCGTCTTCCTCGTCATCACTGTTGTCACCCTGCCTGTCGTGACTTTTCCGTGCATACTCCTCTTCGTCGAGAAGAGACAAATTCGATATATTACTGAAACTCTGGCTGTAAAGACTAATGTCTTCGTTGAAGAGGCACTCGTCGACATCCGAAACGGAACCCCAGAAAGATGTGACAGAGCTCCGCTCATCCCAACGAGAAGCCTCGTGATACTGCAAAGTAATACCAGGACAAGAGCAGAAAGAGTTTGGACTTGAAAGAAAATGTATAATACTTGCAGGTCACGGTATTTGTCATCATTATCGTATAAAATACGAGCCTTACAAAAGACTTTTGCTGCTTTTCAAACTTGTTGGACAGAGTTATAGCCATGAAGTGGGAAATGATTATTGTTTGCCAAATGACATTGCCCTAAAATGATTTCTTGTCCATGGTATGAGAAAATATCGTTGATTTCCAGTATATAGTTGCCAATGTGTGTCTGAAGAGCGTCATATCTCAATGACGTGTGGAAACTTACAATTAGAAAAGACAGAAGCTTTGTAAAACAAGTGAGAATTGAGGAAGAGAAAACATACAGGACATAAATGAGACGGCCCGTCGTAATGCAAACTCACCATACAGACATCTTTGGCACTCAGGACTGTGCCCTGCTTTCCGTTATGGTTGTCACCAGAACCTTAAGAAAAGCAAGGTCAAAACAGAACAGATTTTAGTTTCCTCAAATATGAAAGTGACATTTTCATTCTCATTCGACAATGTTTGGATAAGATTTATTCTTTCTTGAAATATATTTCTATTCTGGAAATTCTTCTATATGAGTTAGTCGAAAATGGTGATTTTAATTTGATCAACCCCCATCAAATGTGCTGAGAAGAGAGATCATAATTCTGCAATAATCTGAACATTTACTGCTCTCATCACAGAATCTATAGAAGACCTGGATTATCATGCACGGATGGAAAGTGTGGCATGTTGAGATTGTTTGTGCATGCCAGGAAATACATTACCTGCAGTGACACAACACAATTTGCTGAAAGATCTTGTCAGCGAACTACGGAGTCGAGCCCAAAATCGCCGACCGCGAGATAGCTCGGAAAACGTAGACATTTCGATATCAAGCTAAGAGAACACCATCAAAAGTGTACGAATAGCAAGAGGAATTCACTAGGAATGGACAAGTACTGTAGAATTTCGTTGTTATGTAAACAGAAATACTGCGTGCTTGCATTATTTCGTCACAGATATTCACACGTAGCTACACCGAGTTTAATACGCGCTGCGCGTTTGCAGTAGAATTGATTATGACGAAACACTGAGTAAGCGCATTTGTAACGTCATCGATATTCTGGTAGGCAGCAAATAATGCAAGCACTGGGTGTCCTTCTCTGAACATAATATCTCGCTGTCATTATGTCATGTCGACCTTTTCATGTCATTTATCAGAAAAGTTGGTGGCTTCCAAGATCATCTGGAATTTCTCTTGCTTATTTGCTACAGTTTGATGAAAATTGATGTCTTAAAGACCTACTATTTCTCTTTAATTCCATTATACATGTAAACCTGTATAAGAGGCAACTTCAACGCGTATGGATATAAAACATAAAGCTCTCTTTACTTCTTATCCACAGAAATATGACGTTATTCACAAAAACGGAAATATTAATGATCATTCACAGATATCAAGAAAGTATAAATCTGCAACAGCCATAACATTGGTGTATTGGATAGCCTGACTGAGACCCATTTATCACACAATGTTTGTCCATTGGTATCCTTATTGAGGGTTTATTTTAGGGACCGAGTGTGGAGATCAGGAAAAAGTTTGAAAGTCAATCCTTTTTTCCTTTCTTTTTTCTTTCTTTTTCATTTCCTTTCCGATATTTGAATGAAAGGGCTACACACTGTTTATGACTTCTTTCAATGATATAAGATCCGTGATTTGCTATTATTTGTCTCTGCCCGGCACATGCAATGCCTTTAGTATTAACTTTCTGATCGAGATTTGCTGGAAGAAACCAAATTCTTTGCCTGCCTACATTTTAAACAAGGCAATCAGAACATTAAGGGGCTCTACGTGCTTGATGTACACTGCATGTGTAACTCTGAACTATACATGCAGGCATATCAAAACACGTATCAGTGCTTTTCGAAATTAGCCTAGACAAGGCCTGGAATGTATGTTGGTTGCAAAACTCGTTGCAAATCTCTGAGTCTCAAATGAACCAGAGACGTCTAAAACCCCATTTCGCCCCCTTCATCTGCTATCTTTACCTTATACTTCACTTCACGGTAAACGCATAGAGCACAAGTAAGGGACCAGAGGTACTCAGGAAAGTATCGTTTGAATGATGTCATTTATTTCTGAAAATCATGCCACATGTAAGCAATTCAATCTGTGTAGTGCATATCTCCTCATGAATTCTGGACCAAGCCACAGACTGCTTCATTGATCAGCATGTCTACGATATCGATGACGATGCTGTTTGAATAATATTGTCCTGCATATACTCCTTCAACATCGCCGGAAATATCTTCATCCGAGAGCGAGAGGTCGGAGGAGTCACTGTCGAAGTCTGTTAAGTCTGTTACTGTTGTAAACACATCGTCGTCATCGCTTTCAAAGTCCTCGTCTTCTGAAGACGTGCGCAGAAGTTCGGAGAGTTCGCTCGGACTGATGGAGGAAAAATCGTCTTCCTCGTCATCACTGTTGTCACCCTGCCTGTCGTGACTTTTCCGTGCATACTCCTCTTCGTCGAGAAGAGACAAATTCGATATATTACTGAAACTCTGGCTGTAAAGACTAATGTCTTCGTTGAAGAGGCACTCGTCGACATCCGAAACGGAACCCCAGAAAGATGTGACAGAGCTCCGCTCATCCCAACGAGAAGCCTCGTGATACTGCAAAGTAATACCAGGACAAGAGCAGAAAGAGTTTGGACTTGAAAGAAAATGTATAATACTTGCAGGTCACGGTATTTGTCATCATTATCGTATAAAATACGAGCCTTACAAAAGACTTTTGCTGCTTTTCAAACTTGTTGGACAGAGTTATAGCCATGAAGTGGGAAATGATTATTGTTTGCCAAATGACATTGCCCTAAAATGATTTCTTGTCCATGGTATGAGAAAATATCGTTGATTTCCAGTATATAGTTGCCAATGTGTGTCTGAAGAGCGTCATATCTCAATGACGTGTGGAAACTTACAATTAGAAAAGACAGAAACTTTGTAAAACAAGTGAGAATTGAGGAAGAGAAAACATACAGGACATAAATGAGACGGCCCGTCGTAATGCAAACTCACCATACAGACATCTTTGGCACTCAGGACTGTGCCCTGCTTTCCGTTATGGTTGTCACCAGAACCTTAAGAAAAGCAAGGTCAAAACAGAACAGATTTTAGTTTCCTCAAATATGAAAGTGACATTTTCATTCTCATTCGACAATGTTTGGATAAGATTTATTCTTTCTTGAAATATATTTCTATTCTGGAAATTCTTCTATATGAGTTAGTCGAAAATGGTGATTTTAATTTGATCAACCCCCATCAAATGTGCTGAGAAGAGAGATCATAATTCTGCAATAATCTGAACATTTACTGCTCTCATCACAGAATCTATAGAAGACCTGGATTATCATGCACGGATGGAAAGTGTGGCATGTTGAGATTGTTTGTGCATGCCAGGAAATACATTACCTGCAGTGACACAACACAATTTGCTGAAAGATCTTGTCAGCGAACTACGGAGTCGAGCCCAAAATCGCCGACCGCGAGATAGCTCGGAAAACGTAGACATTTCGATATCAAGCTAAGAGAACACCATCAAAAGTGTACGAATAGCAAGAGGAATTCACTAGGAATGGACAAGTACTGTAGAATTTCGTTGTTATGTAAACAGAAATACTGCGTGCTTGCATTATTTCGTCACAGATATTCACACGTAGCTACACCGAGTTTAATACGCGCTGCGCGTTTGCAGTAGAATTGATTATGACGAAACACTGAGTAAGCGCATTTGTAACGTCATCGATATTCTGGTAGGCAGCAAATAATGCAAGCACTGGGTGTCCTTCTCTGAACATAATATCTCGCTGTCATTATGTCATGTCGACCTTTTCATGTCATTTATCAGAAAAGTTGGTGGCTTCCAAGATCATCTGGAATTTCTCTTGCTTATTTGCTACAGTTTGATGAAAATTGATGTCTTAAAGACCTACTATTTCTCTTTAATTCCATTATACATGTAAACCTGTATAAGAGGCAACTTCAACGCGTATGGATATAAAACATAAAGCTCTCTTTACTTCTTATCCACAGAAATATGACGTTATTCACAAAAACGGAAATATTAATGATCATTCACAGATATCAAGAAAGTATAAATCTGCAACAGCCATAACATTGGTGTATTGGATAGCCTGACTGAGACCCATTTATCACACAATGTTTGTCCATTGGTATCCTTATTGAGGGTTTATTTTAGGGACCGAGTGTGGAGATCAGGAAAAAGTTTGAAAGTCAATCCTTTTTTCCTTTCTTTTTTCTTTCTTTTTCATTTCCTTTCCGATATTTGAATGAAAGGGCTACACACTGTTTATGACTTCTTTCAATGATATAAGATCCGTGATTTGCTATTATTTGTCTCTGCCCGGCACATGCAATGCCTTTAGTATTAACTTTCTGATCGAGATTTGCTGGAAGAAACCAAATTCTTTGCCTGCCTACATTTTAAACAAGGCAATCAGAACATTAAGGGGCTCTACGTGCTTGATGTACACTGCATGTGTAACTCTGAACTATACATGCAGGCATATCAAAACACGTATCAGTGCTTTTCGAAATTAGCCTAGACAAGGCCTGGAATGTATGTTGGTTGCAAAACTCGTTGCAAATCTCTGAGTCTCAAATGAACCAGAGACGTCTAAAACCCCATTTCGCCCCCTTCATCTGCTATCTTTACCTTATACTTCACTTCACGGTAAACGCATAGAGCACAAGTAAGGGACCAGAGGTACTCAGGAAAGTATCGTTTGAATGATGTCATTTATTTCTGAAAATCATGCCACATGTAAGCAATTCAATCTGTGTAGTGCATATCTCCTCATGAATTCTGGACCAAGCCACAGACTGCTTCATTGATCAGCATGTCTACGATATCGATGACGATGCTGTTTGAATAATATTGTCCTGCATATACTCCTTCAACATCGCCGGAAATATCTTCATCCGAGAGCGAGAGGTCGGAGGAGTCACTGTCGAAGTCTGTTAAGTCTGTTACTGTTGTAAACACATCGTCGTCATCGCTTTCAAAGTCCTCGTCTTCTGAAGACGTGCGCAGAAGTTCGGAGAGTTCGCTCGGACTGATGGAGGAAAAATCGTCTTCCTCGTCATCACTGTTGTCACCCTGCCTGTCGTGACTTTTCCGTGCATACTCCTCTTCGTCGAGAAGAGACAAATTCGATATATTACTGAAACTCTGGCTGTAAAGACTAATGTCTTCGTTGAAGAGGCACTCGTCGACATCCGAAACGGAACCCCAGAAAGATGTGACAGAGCTCCGCTCATCCCAACGAGAAGCCTCGTGATACTGCAAAGTAATACCAGGACAAGAGCAGAAAGAGTTTGGACTTGAAAGAAAATGTATAATACTTGCAGGTCACGGTATTTGTCATCATTATCGTATAAAATACGAGCCTTACAAAAGACTTTTGCTGCTTTTCAAACTTGTTGGACAGAGTTATAGCCATGAAGTGGGAAATGATTATTGTTTGCCAAATGACATTGCCCTAAAATGATTTCTTGTCCATGGTATGAGAAAATATCGTTGATTTCCAGTATATAGTTGCCAATGTGTGTCTGAAGAGCGTCATATCTCAATGACGTGTGGAAACTTACAATTAGAAAAGACAGAAACTTTGTAAAACAAGTGAGAATTGAGGAAGAGAAAACATACAGGACATAAATGAGACGGCCCGTCGTAATGCAAACTCACCATACAGACATCTTTGGCACTCAGGACTGTGCCCTGCTTTCCGTTATGGTTGTCACCAGAACCTTAAGAAAAGCAAGGTCAAAACAGAACAGATTTTAGTTTCCTCAAATATGAAAGTGACATTTTCATTCTCATTCGACAATGTTTGGATAAGATTTATTCTTTCTTGAAATATATTTCTATTCTGGAAATTCTTCTATATGAGTTAGTCGAAAATGGTGATTTTAATTTGATCAACCCCCATCAAATGTGCTGAGAAGAGAGATCATAATTCTGCAATAATCTGAACATTTACTGCTCTCATCACAGAATCTATAGAAGACCTGGATTATCATGCACGGATGGAAAGTGTGGCATGTTGAGATTGTTTGTGCATGCCAGGAAATACATTACCTGCAGTGACACAACACAATTTGCTGAAAGATCTTGTCAGCGAACTACGGAGTCGAGCCCAAAATCGCCGACCGCGAGATAGCTCGGAAAACGTAGACATTTCGATATCAAGCTAAGAGAACACCATCAAAAGTGTACGAATAGCAAGAGGAATTCACTAGGAATGGACAAGTACTGTAGAATTTCGTTGTTATGTAAACAGAAATACTGCGTGCTTGCATTATTTCGTCACAGATATTCACACGTAGCTACACCGAGTTTAATACGCGCTGCGCGTTTGCAGTAGAATTGATTATGACGAAACACTGAGTAAGCGCATTTGTAACGTCATCGATATTCTGGTAGGCAGCAAATAATGCAAGCACTGGGTGTCCTTCTCTGAACATAATATCTCGCTGTCATTATGTCATGTCGACCTTTTCATGTCATTTATCAGAAAAGTTGGTGGCTTCCAAGATCATCTGGAATTTCTCTTGCTTATTTGCTACAGTTTGATGAAAATTGATGTCTTAAAGACCTACTATTTCTCTTTAATTCCATTATACATGTAAACCTGTATAAGAGGCAACTTCAACGCGTATGGATATAAAACATAAAGCTCTCTTTACTTCTTATCCACAGAAATATGACGTTATTCACAAAAACGGAAATATTAATGATCATTCACAGATATCAAGAAAGTATAAATCTGCAACAGCCATAACATTGGTGTATTGGATAGCCTGACTGAGACCCATTTATCACACAATGTTTGTCCATTGGTATCCTTATTGAGGGTTTATTTTAGGGACCGAGTGTGGAGATCAGGAAAAAGTTTGAAAGTCAATCCTTTTTTCCTTTCTTTTTTCTTTCTTTTTCATTTCCTTTCCGATATTTGAATGAAAGGGCTACACACTGTTTATGACTTCTTTCAATGATATAAGATCCGTGATTTGCTATTATTTGTCTCTGCCCGGCACATGCAATGCCTTTAGTATTAACTTTCTGATCGAGATTTGCTGGAAGAAACCAAATTCTTTGCCTGCCTACATTTTAAACAAGGCAATCAGAACATTAAGGGGCTCTACGTGCTTGATGTACACTGCATGTGTAACTCTGAACTATACATGCAGGCATATCAAAACACGTATCAGTGCTTTTCGAAATTAGCCTAGACAAGGCCTGGAATGTATGTTGGTTGCAAAACTCGTTGCAAATCTCTGAGTCTCAAATGAACCAGAGACGTCTAAAACCCCATTTCGCCCCCTTCATCTGCTATCTTTACCTTATACTTCACTTCACGGTAAACGCATAGAGCACAAGTAAGGGACCAGAGGTACTCAGGAAAGTATCGTTTGAATGATGTCATTTATTTCTGAAAATCATGCCACATGTAAGCAATTCAATCTGTGTAGTGCATATCTCCTCATGAATTCTGGACCAAGCCACAGACTGCTTCATTGATCAGCATGTCTACGATATCGATGACGATGCTGTTTGAATAATATTGTCCTGCATATACTCCTTCAACATCGCCGGAAATATCTTCATCCGAGAGCGAGAGGTCGGAGGACTCACTGTCGAAGTCTGTTAAGTCTGTTACTGTTGTAAACACATCGTCGTCATCGCTTTCAAAGTCCTCGTCTTCTGAAGACGTGCGCAGAAGTTCGGAGAGTTCGCTCGGACTGATGGAGGAAAAATCGTCTTCCTCGTCATCACTGTTGTCACCCTGCCTGTCGTGACTTTTCCGTGCATACTCCTCTTCGTCGAGAAGAGACAAATTCGATATATTACTGAAACTCTGGCTGTAAAGACTAATGTCTTCGTTGAAGAGGCACTCGTCGACATCCGAAACGGAACCCCAGAAAGATGTGACAGAGCTCCGCTCATCCCAACGAGAAGCCTCGTGATACTGCAAAGTAATACCAGGACAAGAGCAGAAAGAGTTTGGACTTGAAAGAAAATGTATAATACTTGCAGGTCACGGTATTTGTCATCATTATCGTATAAAATACGAGCCTTACAATAGACTTTTGCTGCTTTTCAAACTTGTTGGACAGAGTTATAGCCATGAAGTGGGAAATGATTATTGTTTGCCAAATGACATTGCCCTAAAATGATTTCTTGTCCATGGTATGAGAAAATATCGTTGATTTCCAGTATATAGTTGCCAATGTGTGTCTGAAGAGCGTCATATCTCAATGACGTGTGGAAACTTACAATTAGAAAAGACAGAAACTTTGTAAAACAAGTGAGAATTGAGGAAGAGAAAACATACAGGACATAAATGAGACGGCCCGTCGTAATGCAAACTCACCATACAGACATCTTTGGCACTCATGACTGTGCCCTGCTTTCCGTTATGGTTGTCACCAGAACCTTAAGAAAAGCAAGGTCAAAACAGAACAGATTTTAGTTTCCTCAAATATGAAAGTGACATTTTCATTCTCATTCGACAATGTTTGGATAAGATTTATTCTTTCTTGAAATATATTTCTATTCTGGAAATTCTTCTATATGAGTTAGTCGAAAATGGTGATTTTAATTTGATCAACCCCCATCAAATGTGCTGAGAAGAGAGATCATAATTCTGCAATAATCTGAACATTTACTGCTCTCATCACAAAATCTATAGAAGACCTGGATTATCATGCACGGATGGAAAGTGTGGCATGTTGAGATTGTTTGTGCATGCCAGGAAATACATTACCTGCAGTGACACAACACAATTTGCTGAAAGATCTTGTCAGCGAACTACGGAGTCGAGCCCAAAATCGCCGACCGCGAGATAGCTCGGAAAACGTAGACATTTCGATATCAAGCTAAGAGAACACCATCAAAAGTGTACGAATAGCAAGAGGAATTCACTAGGAATGGACAAGTACTGTAGAATTTCGTTGTTATGTAAACAGAAATACTGCGTGCTTGCATTATTTCGTCACAGATATTCACACGTAGCTACGCCGAGTTTAATACGCGCTGCGCGTTTGCAGTAGAATTGATTATGACGAAACACTGAGTAAGCGCATTTGTAACGTCATCGATATTCTGGTAGGCAGCAAATAATGCAAGCACTGGGTGTCCTTCTCTGAACATAATATCTCGCTGTCATTATGTCATGTCGACCTTTTCATGTCATTTATCAGAAAAGTTGGTGGCTTCCAAGATCATCTGGAATTTCTCTTGCTTATTTGCTACAGTTTGATGAAAATTGATGTCTTAAAGACCTACTATTTCTCTTTAATTCCATTATACATGTAAACCTGTATAAGAGGCAACTTCAACGCGTATGGATATAAAACATAAAGCTTTCTTTACTTCTTATCCACAGAAATATGACGTTATTCACAAAAACGGAAATATTAATGATCATTCACAGATATCAACAAAGTATAAATCTGCAACAGCCATAACATTGGTGTATTGGATAGCCTGACTGAGACCCATTTATCACACAATGTTTGTCCATTGCTATCCTTAAGGAGGGTTTATTTTAGGGAACGAGTGTGGAGATCAGGAAAAAGTTTGAAAGTCAATCCTTTTTTCCTTTCTTTTTTCTTTCTTTTTCATTTCCTTTCCGATATTTGAATGAAAGGGCTACACACTGTTTATGACTTCTTTCAATGATATAAGATCCGTGATTTGCTATTATTTGTCTCTGCCCGGCACATGCAATGCCTTTAGTATTAACTTTCTGATCGAGATTTGCTGGAAGAAACCAAATTCTTTGCCTGCCTACATTTCAAACAAGGCAATCAGAACATTAAGGGGCTCTACGTGCTTGATGTACACTGCATGTGTAACTCTGAACTATACATGCAGGCATATCAAAACACGTATCAGTGCTTTTCGAAATTAGCCTAGACAAGGCCTGGAATGTATGTTGGTTGCAAAACTCGTTGCAAATCTCTGAGTCTCAAATGAACCAGAGACGTCTAAAACCCCATTTCGCCCCCTTCATCTGCTATCTTTACCTTATACTTCACTTCACGGTAAACGCATAGAGCACAAGTAAGGGACCAGAGGTACTCAGGAAAGTATCGTTTGAATGATGTGATTTATTTCTGAAAATCATGCCACATGTAAGCAATTCAATCTGTGTAGTGCATATCTCCTCATGAATTCTGGACCAAGCCACAGACTGCTTCATTGATCAGCATGTCTACGATATCGATGACGATGCTGTTTGAATAATATTGTCCTGCATATACTCCTTCAACATCGCCGGAAATATCTTCATCCGAGAGCGAGAGGTCGGAGGAGTCACTGTCGAAGTCTGTTAAGTCTGTTACTGTTGTAAACACATCGTCGTCATCGCTTTCAAAGTCCTCGTCTTCTGAAGACGTGCGCAGAAGTTCGGAGAGTTCGCTCGGACTGATGGAGGAAAAATCGTCTTCCTCGTCATCACTGTTGTCACCCTGCCTGTCGTGACTTTTCCGTGCATACTCCTCTTCGTCGAGAAGAGACAAATTCGATATATTACTGAAACTCTGGCTGTAAAGACTAATGTCTTCGTTGAAGAGGCACTCGTCGACATCCGAAACGGAACCCCAGAAAGATGTGACAGAGCTCCGCTCATCCCAACGAGAAGCCTCGTGATACTGCAAAGTAATACCAGGACAAGAGCAGAAAGAGTTTGGACTTGAAAGAAAATGTATAATACTTGCAGGTCACGGTATTTGTCATCATTATCGTATAAAATACGAGCCTTACAATAGACTTTTGCTGCTTTTCAAACTTGTTGGACAGAGTTATAGCCATGAAGTGGGAAATGATTATTGTTTGCCAAATGACATTGCCCTAAAATGATTTCTTGTCAATGGTATGAGAAAATATCGTTGATTTCCAGTATATAGTTGCCAATGTGTGTCTGAAGAGCGTCATATCTCAATGACGTGTGGAAACTTACAATTAGAAAAGACAGAAACTTTGTAAAACAAGTGAGAATTGAGGAAGAGAAAACATACAGGACATAAATGAGACGGCCCGTCGTAATGCAAACTCACCATGCAGACATCTTTGGCACTCAGGACTGTGCCCTGCTTTCCGTTATGGTTGTCACCAGAACCTTAAGAAAAGCAAGGTCAAAACAGAACAGATTTTAGTTTCCTCAAATATGAAAGTGACATTTTCATTCTCATTCGACAATGTTTGGATAAGATTTATTCTTTCTTGAAATATATTTCTATTCTGGAAATTCTTCTATATGAGTTAGTCGAAAATGGTGATTTTAATTTGATCAACCCCCATCAAATGTGCTGAGAAGAGAGATCATAATTCTGCAATAATCTGAACATTTACTGCTCTCATCACAGAATCTATAGAAGACCTGGATTATCATGCACGGATGGAAAGTGTGGCATGTTGAGATTGTTTGTGCATGCCAGGAAATACATTACCTGCAGTGACACAACACAATTTGCTGAAAGATCTTGTCAGCGAACTACGGAGTCGAGCCCAAAATCGCCGACCGCGAGATAGCTCGGAAAACGTAGACATTTCGATATCAAGCTAAGAGAACACCATCAAAAGTGTACGAATAGCAAGAGGAATTCACTAGGAATGGACAAGTACTGTAGAATTTCGTTGTTATGTAAACAGAAATACTGCGTGCTTGCATTATTTCGTCACAGATATTCACACGTAGCTACACCGAGTTTAATACGCGCTGCGCGTTTGCAGTAGAATTGATTATGACGAAACACTGAGTAAGCGCATTTGTAACGTCATCGATATTCTGGTAGGCAGCAAATAATGCAAGCACTGGGTGTCCTTCTCTGAACATAATATCTCGCTGTCATTATGTCATGTCGACCTTTTCATGTCATTTATCAGAAAAGTTGGTGGCTTCCAAGATCATCTGGAATTTCTCTTGCTTATTTGCTACAGTTTGATGAAAATTGATGTCTTAAAGACCTACTATTTCTCTTTAATTCCATTATACATGTAAACCTGTATAAGAGGCAACTTCAACGCGTATGGATATAAAACATAAAGCTTTCTTTACTTCTTATCCACAGAAATATGACGTTATTCACAAAAACGGAAATATTAATGATCATTCACAGATATCAAGAAAGTATAAATCTGCAACAGCCATAACATTGGTGTATTGGATAGCCTGACTGAGACCCATTTATCACACAATGTTTGTCCATTGCTATCCTTAAGGAGGGTTTATTTTAGGGAACGAGTGTGGAGATCAGGAAAAAGTTTGAAAGTCAATCCTTTTTTCCTTTCTTTTTTCTTTCTTTTTCATTTCCTTTCCGATATTTGAATGAAAGGGCTACACACTGTTTATGACTTCTTTCAATGATATAAGATCCGTGATTTGCTATTATTTGTCTCTGCCCGGCACATGCAATGCCTTTAGTATTAACTTTCTGATCGAGATTTGCTGGAAGAAACCAAATTCTTTGCCTGCCTACATTTCAAACAAGGCAATCAGAACATTAAGGGGCTCTACGTGCTTGATGTACACTGCATGTGTAACTCTGAACTATACATGCAGGCATATCAAAACACGTATCAGTGCTTTTCGAAATTAGCCTAGACAAGGCCTGGAATGTATGTTGGTTGCAAAACTCGTTGCAAATCTCTGAGTCTCAAATGAACCAGAGACGTCTAAAACCCCATTTCGCCCCCTTCATCTGCTATCTTTACCTTATACTTCACTTCACGGTAAACGCATAGAGCACAAGTAAGGGACCAGAGGTACTCAGGAAAGTATCGTTTGAATGATGTCATTTATTTCTGAAAATCATGCCACATGTAAGCAATTCAATCTGTGTAGTGCATATCTCCTCATGAATTCTGGACCAAGCCACAGACTGCTTCATTGATCAGCATGTCTACGATATCGATGACGATGCTGTTTGAATAATATTGTCCTGCATATACTCCTTCAACATCGCCGGAAATATCTTCATCCGAGAGCGAGAGGTCGGAGGAGTCACTGTCGAAGTCTGTTAAGTCTGTTACTGTTGTAAACACATCGTCGTCATCGCTTTCAAAGTCCTCGTCTTCTGAAGACGTGCGCAGAAGTTCGGAGAGTTCGCTCGGACTGATGGAGGAAAAATCGTCTTCCTCGTCATCACTGTTGTCACCCTGCCTGTCGTGACTTTTCCGTGCATACTCCTCTTCGTCGAGAAGAGACAAATTCGATATATTACTGAAACTCTGGCTGTAAAGACTAATGTCTTCGTTGAAGAGGCACTCGTCGACATCCGAAACGGAACCCCAGAAAGATGTGACAGAGCTCCGCTCATCCCAACGAGAAGCCTCGTGATACTGCAAAGTAATACCAGGACAAGAGCAGAAAGAGTTTGGACTTGAAAGAAAATGTATAATACTTGCAGGTCACGGTATTTGTCATCATTATCGTATAAAATACGAGCCTTACAATAGACTTTTGCTGCTTTTCAAACTTGTTGGACAGAGTTATAGCCATGAAGTGGGAAATGATTATTGTTTGCCAAATGACATTGCCCTAAAATGATTTCTTGTCAATGGTATGAGAAAATATCGTTGATTTCCAGTATATAGTTGCCAATGTGTGTCTGAAGAGCGTCATATCTCAATGACGTGTGGAAACTTACAATTAGAAAAGACAGAAACTTTGTAAAACAAGTGAGAATTGAGGAAGAGAAAACATACAGGACATAAATGAGACGGCCCGTCGTAATGCAAACTCACCATGCAGACATCTTTGGCACTCAGGACTGTGCCCTGCTTTCCGTTATGGTTGTCACCAGAACCTTAAGAAAAGCAAGGTCAAAACAGAACAGATTTTAGTTTCCTCAAATATGAAAGTGACATTTTCATTCTCATTCGACAATGTTTGGATAAGATTTATTCTTTCTTGAAATATATTTCTATTCTGGAAATTCTTCTATATGAGTTAGTCGAAAATGGTGATTTTAATTTGATCAACCCCCATCAAATGTGCTGAGAAGAGAGATCATAATTCTGCAATAATCTGAACATTTACTGCTCTCATCACAGAATCTATAGAAGACCTGGATTATCATGCACGGATGGAAAGTGTGGCATGTTGAGATTGTTTGTGCATGCCAGGAAATACATTACCTGCAGTGACACAACACAATTTGCTGAAAGATCTTGTCAGCGAACTACGGAGTCGAGCCCAAAATCGCCGACCGCGAGATAGCTCGGAAAACGTAGACATTTCGATATCAAGCTAAGAGAACACCATCAAAAGTGTACGAATAGCAAGAGGAATTCACTAGGAATGGACAAGTACTGTAGAATTTCGTTGTTATGTAAACAGAAATACTGCGTGCTTGCATTATTTCGTCACAGATATTCACACGTAGCTACACCGAGTTTAATACGCGCTGCGCGTTTGCAGTAGAATTGATTATGACGAAACACTGAGTAAGCGCATTTGTAACGTCATCGATATTCTGGTAGGCAGCAAATAATGCAAGCACTGGGTGTCCTTCTCTGAACATAATATCTCGCTGTCATTATGTCATGTCGACCTTTTCATGTCATTTATCAGAAAAGTTGGTGGCTTCCAAGATCATCTGGAATTTCTCTTGCTTATTTGCTACAGTTTGATGAAAATTGATGTCTTAAAGACCTACTATTTCTCTTTAATTCCATTATACATGTAAACCTGTATAAGAGGCAACTTCAACGCGTATGGATATAAAACATAAAGCTTTCTTTACTTCTTATCCACAGAAATATGACGTTATTCACAAAAACGGAAATATTAATGATCATTCACAGATATCAACAAAGTATAAATCTGCAACAGCCATAACATTGGTGTATTGGATAGCCTGACTGAGACCCATTTATCACACAATGTTTGTCCATTGCTATCCTGAAGGAGGGTTTATTTTAGGGAACGAGTGTGGAGATCAGGAAAAAGTTTGAAAGTCAATCCTTTTTTCCTTTCTTTTTTCTTTCTTTTTCATTTCCTTTCCGATATTTGAATGAAAGGGCTACACACTGTTTATGACTTCTTTCAATGATATAAGATCCGTGATTTGCTATTATTTGTCTCTGCCCGGCACATGCAATGCCTTTAGTATTAACTTTCTGATCGAGATTTGCTGGAAGAAACCAAATTCTTTGCCTGCCTACATTTCAAACAAGGCAATCAGAACATTAAGCGGCTCTACGTGCTTGATGTACACTGCATGTGTAACTCTGAACTATACATGCAGGCATATCAAAACACGTATCAGTGCTTTTCGAAATTAGCCTAGACAAGGCCTGGAATGTATGTTGGTTGCAAAACTCGTTGCAAATCTCTGAGTCTCAAATGAACCAGAGACGTCTCAAACCCCATTTCGCCCCCTTCATCTGCTATCTTTACCTTATACTTCACTTCACGGTAAACGCATAGAGCACAAGTAAGGGACCAGAGGTACTCAGGAAAGTATCGTTTGAATGATGTCATTTATTTCTGAAAATCATGCCACATGTAAGCAATTCAATCTGTGTAGTGCATATCTCCTCATGAATTCTGGACCAAGCCACAGACTGCTTCATTGATCAGCATGTCTACGATATCGATGACGATGCTGTTTGAATAATATTGTCCTGCATATACTCCTTCAACATCGCCGGAAATATCTTCATCCGAGAGCGAGAGGTCGGAGGAGTCACTGTCGAAGTCTGTTAAGTCTGTTACTGTTGTAAACACATCGTCGTCATCGCTTTCAAAGTCCTCGTCTTCTGAAGACGTGCGCAGAAGTTCGGAGAGTTCGCTCGGACTGATGGAGGAAAAATCGTCTTCCTCGTCATCACTGTTGTCACCCTGCCTGTCGTGACTTTTCCGTGCATACTCCTCTTCGTCGAGAAGAGACAAATTCGATATATTACTGAAACTCTGGCTGTAAAGACTAATGTCTTCGTTGAAGAGGCACTCGTCGACATCCGAAACGGAACCCCAGAAAGATGTGACAGAGCTCCGCTCATCCCAACGAGAAGCCTCGTGATACTGCAAAGTAATACCAGGACAAGAGCAGAAAGAGTTTGGACTTGAAAGAAAATGTATAATACTTGCAGGTCACGGTATTTGTCATCATTATCGTATAAAATACGAGCCTTACAATAGACTTTTGCTGCTTTTCAAACTTGTTGGACAGAGTTATAGCCATGAAGTGGGAAATGATTATTGTTTGCCAAATGACATTGCCCTAAAATGATTTCTTGTCCATGGTATGAGAAAATATCGTTGATTTCCAGTATATAGTTGCCAATGTGTGTCTGAAGAGCGTCATATCTCAATGACGTGTGGAAACTTACAATTAGAAAAGACAGAAACTTTGTAAAACAAGTGAGAATTGAGGAAGAGAAAACATACAGGACATAAATGAGACGGCCCGTCGTAATGCAAACTCACCATACAGACATCTTTGGCACTCAGGACTGTGCCCTGCTTTCCGTTATGGTTGTCACCAGAACCTTAAGAAAAGCAAGGTCAAAACAGAACAGATTTTAGTTTCCTCAAATATGAAAGTGACATTTTCATTCTCATTCGACAATGTTTGGATAAGATTTATTCTTTCTTGAAATGTATTTCTATTCTGGAAATTCTTCTATATGAGTTAGTCGAAAATGGTGATTTTAATTTGATCAACCCCCATCAAATGTGCTGAGAAGAGAGATCATAATTCTGCAATAATCTGAACATTTACTGCTCTCATCACAAAATCTATAGAAGACCTGGATTATCATGCACGGATAGAAAGTGTGACATGTTGAGATTGTTTGTGCATGCCAGGAAATACATTACCTGCAGTGACACAACACAATTTGCTGAAAGATCTTGTCAGCGAACTACGGAGTCGAGCCCAAAATCGCCGACCGCGAGATAGCTCGGAAAACGTAGACATTTCGATATCAAGCTAAGAGAACACCATCAAAAGTGTACGAATAGCAAGAGGAATTCACTAGGAATGGACAAGTACTGTAGAATTTCGTTGTTATGTAAACAGAAATACTGCGTGCTTGCATTATTTCGTCACAGATATTCACACGTAGCTACGCCGAGTTTAATACGCGCTGCGCGTTTGCAGTAGAATTGATTATGACGAAACACTGAGTAAGCGCATTTGTAACGTCATCGATATTCTGGTAGGCAGCAAATAATGCAAGCACTGGGTGTCCTTCTCTGAACATAATATCTCGCTGTCATTATGTCATGTCGACCTTTTCATGTCATTTATCAGAAAAGTTGGTGGCTTCCAAGATCATCTGGAATTTCTCTTGCTTATTTGCTACAGTTTGATGAAAATTGATGTCTTAAAGACCTACTATTTCTCTTTAATTCCATTATACATGTAAACCTGTATAAGAGGCAACTTCAACGCGTATGGATATAAAACATAAAGCTTTCTTTACTTCTTATCCACAGAAATATGACGTTATTCACAAAAACGGAAATATTAATGATCATTCACAGATATCAACAAAGTATAAATCTGCAACAGCCATAACATTGGTGTATTGGATAGCCTGACTGAGACCCATTTATCACACAATGTTTGTCCATTGCTATCCTTAAGGAGGGTTTATTTTAGGGAACGAGTGTGGAGATCAGGAAAAAGTTTGAAAGTCAATCCTTTTTTCCTTTCTTTTTTCTTTCTTTTTCATTTCCTTTCCGATATTTGAATGAAAGGGCTACACACTGTTTATGACTTCTTTCAATGATATAAGATCCGTGATTTGCTATTATTTGTCTGTGCCCGGCACATGCAATGCCTTTAGTATTAACTTTCTGATCGAGATTTGCTGGAAGAAACCAAATTCTTTGCCTGCCTACATTTCAAACAAGGCAATCAGAACATTAAGGGGCTCTACGTGCTTGATGTACACTGCATGTGTAACTCTGAACTATACATGCAGGCATATCAAAACACGTATCAGTGCTTTTCGAAATTAGCCTAGACAAGGCCTGGAATGTATGTTGGTTGCAAAACTCGTTGCAAATCTCTGAGTCTCAAATGAACCAGAGACGTCTAAAACCCCATTTCGCCCCCTTCATCTGCTATCTTTACCTTATACTTCACTTCACGGTAAACGCATAGAGCACAAGTAAGGGACCAGAGGTACTCAGGAAAGTATCGTTTGAATGATGTCATTTATTTCTGAAAATCATGCCACATGTAAGCAATTCAATCTGTGTAGTGCATATCTCCTCATGAATTCTGGACCAAGCCACAGACTGCTTCATTGATCAGCATGTCTACGATATCGATGACGATGCTGTTTGAATAATATTGTCCTGCATATACTCCTTCAACATCGCCGGAAATATCTTCATCCGAGAGCGAGAGGTCGGAGGAGTCACTGTCGAAGTCTGTTAAGTCTGTTACTGTTGTAAACACATCGTCGTCATCGCTTTCAAAGTCCTCGTCTTCTGAAGACGTGCGCAGAAGTTCGGAGAGTTCGCTCGGACTGATGGAGGAAAAATCGTCTTCCTCGTCATCACTGTTGTCACCCTGCCTGTCGTGACTTTTCCGTGCATACTCCTCTTCGTCGAGAAGAGACAAATTCGATATATTACTGAAACTCTGGCTGTAAAGACTAATGTCTTCGTTGAAGAGGCACTCGTCGACATCCGAAACGGAACCCCAGAAAGATGTGACAGAGCTCCGCTCATCCCAACGAGAAGCCTCGTGATACTGCAAAGTAATACCAGGACAAGAGCAGAAAGAGTTTGGACTTGAAAGAAAATGTATAATACTTGCAGGTCACGGTATTTGTCATCATTATCGTATAAAATACGAGCCTTACAATAGACTTTTGCTGCTTTTCAAACTTGTTGGACAGAGTTATAGCCATGAAGTGGGAAATGATTATTGTTTGCCAAATGACATTGCCCTAAAATGATTTCTTGTCCATGGTATGAGAAAATATCGTTGATTTCCAGTATATAGTTGCCAATGTGTGTCTGAAGAGCGTCATATCTCAATGACGTGTGGAAACTTACAATTAGAAAAGACAGAAACTTTGTAAAACAAGTGAGAATTGAGGAAGAGAAAACATACAGGACATAAATGAGACGGCCCGTCGTAATGCAAACTCACCATACAGACATCTTTGGCACTCAGGACTGTGCCCTGCTTTCCGTTATGGTTGTCACCAGAACCTTAAGAAAAGCAAGGTCAAAACAGAACAGATTTTAGTTTCCTCAAATATGAAAGTGACATTTTCATTCTCATTCGACAATGTTTGGATAAGATTTATTCTTTCTTGAAATATATTTCTATTCTGGAAATTCTTCTAAATGAGTTAGTCGAAAATGGTGATTTTAATTTGATCAACCCCCATCAAATGTGCTGAGAAGAGAGATCATAATTCTGCAATAATCTGAACATTTACTGCTCTCATCACAAAATCTATAGAAGACCTGGATTATCATGCACGGATGGAAAGTGTGGCATGTTGAGATTGTTTGTGCATGCCAGGAAATACATTACCTGCAGTGACACAACACAATTTGCTGAAAGATCTTGTCAGCGAACTACGGAGTCGAGCCCAAAATCGCCGACCGCGAGATAGCTCGGAAAACGTAGACATTTCGATATCAAGCTAAGAGAACACCATCAAAAGTGTACGAATAGCAAGAGGAATTCACTAGGAATGGACAAGTACTGTAGAATTTCGTTGTTATGTAAACAGAAATACTGCGTGCTTGCATTATTTCGTCACAGATATTCACACGTAGCTACGCCGAGTTTAATACGCGCTGCGCGTTTGCAGTAGAATTGATTATGACGAAACACTGAGTAAGCGCATTTGTAACGTCATCGATATTCTGGTAGGCAGCAAATAATGCAAGCACTGGGTGTCCTTCTCTGAACATAATATCTCGCTGTCATTATGTCATGTCGACCTTTTCATGTCATTTATCAGAAAAGTTGGTGGCTTCCAAGATCATCTGGAATTTCTCTTGCTTATTTGCTACAGTTTGATGAAAATTGATGTCTTAAAGACCTACTATTTCTCTTTAATTCCATTATACATGTAAACCTGTATAAGAGGCAACTTCAACGCCTATGGATATAAAACATAAAGCTTTCTTTACTTCTTATCCACAGAAATATGACGTTATTCACAAAAACGGAAATATTAATGATCATTCACAGATATCAACAAAGTATAAATCTGCAACAGCCATAACATTGGTGTATTGGATAGCCTGACTGAGACCCATTTATCACACAATGTTTGTCCATTGCTATTCTTAAGGAGGGTTTATTTTAGGGAACGAGTGTGGAGATCAGGAAAAAGTTTGAAAGTCAATCCTTTTTTCCTTTCTTTTTTCTTTCTTTTTCATTTCCTTTCCGATATTTGAATGAAAGGGCTACACACTGTTTATGACTTCTTTCAATGATATAAGATCCGTGATTTGCTATTATTTGTCTCTGCCCGGCACATGCAATGCCTTTAGTATTAACTTTCTGATCGAGATTTGCTGGAAGAAACCAAATTCTTTGCCTGCCTACATTTTAAACAAGGCAATCAGAACATTAAGGGGCTCTACGTGCTTGATGTACACTGCATGTGTAACTCTGAACTATACATGCAGGCATATCAAAACACGTATCAGTGCTTTTCGAAATTAGCCTAGACAAGGCCTGGAATGTATGTTGGTTGCAAAACTCGTTGCAAATCTCTGAGTCTCAAATGAACCAGAGACGTCTAAAACCCCATTTCGCCCCCTTCATCTGCTATCTTTACCTTATACTTCACTTCACGGTAAACGCATAGAGCACAAGTAAGGGACCAGAGGTACTCAGGAAAGTATCGTTTGAATGATGTCATTTATTTCTGAAAATCATGCCACATGTAAGCAATTCAATCTGTGTAGTGCATATCTCCTCATGAATTCTGGACCAAGCCACAGACTGCTTCATTGATCAGCATGTCTACGATATCGATGACGATGCTGTTTGAATAATATTGTCCTGCATATACTCCTTCAACATCGCCGGAAATATCTTCATCCGAGAGCGAGAGGTCGGAGGAGTCACTGTCGAAGTCTGTTAAGTCTGTTACTGTTGTAAACACATCGTCGTCATCGCTTTCAAAGTCCTCGTCTTCTGAAGACGTGCGCAGAAGTTCGGAGAGTTCGCTCGGACTGATGGAGGAAAAATCGTCTTCCTCGTCATCACTGTTGTCACCCTGCCTGTCGTGACTTTTCCGTGCATACTCCTCTTCGTCGAGAAGAGACAAATTCGATATATTACTGAAACTCTGGCTGTAAAGACTAATGTCTTCGTTGAAGAGGCACTCGTCGACATCCGAAACGGAACCCCAGAAAGATGTGACAGAGCTCCGCTCATCCCAACGAGAAGCCTCGTGATACTGCAAAGTAATACCAGGACAAGAGCAGAAAGAGTTTGGACTTGAAAGAAAATGTATAATACTTGCAGGTCACGGTATTTGTCATCATTATCGTATAAAATACGAGCCTTACAATAGACTTTTGCTGCTTTTCAAACTTGTTGGACAGAGTTATAGCCATGAAGTGGGAAATGATTATTGTTTGCCAAATGACATTGCCCTAAAATGATTTCTTGTCCATGGTATGAGAAAATATCGTTGATTTCCAGTATATAGTTGCCAATGTGTGTCTGAAGAGCGTCATATCTCAATGACGTGTGGAAACTTACAATTAGAAAAGACAGAAACTTTGTAAAACAAGTGAGAATTGAGGAAGAGAAAACATACAGGACATAAATGAGACGGCCCGTCGTAATGCAAACTCACCATACAGACATCTTTGGCACTCAGGACTGTGCCCTGCTTTCCGTTATGGTTGTCACCAGAACCTTAAGAAAAGCAAGGTCAAAACAGAACAGATTTTAGTTTCCTCAAATATGAAAGTGACATTTTCATTCTCATTCGACAATGTTTGGATAAGATTTATTCTTTCTTGAAATATATTTCTATTCTGGAAATTCTTCTATATGAGTTAGTCGAAAATGGTGATTTTAATTTGATCAACCCCCATCAAATGTGCTGAGAAGAGAGATCATAATTCTGCAATAATCTGAACATTTACTACTCTCATCACAGAATCTATACAAGACCTGGATTATCATGTACGGATGGAAAGTGTGGCATGTTGAGATTGTTTGTGCATGCCAGGAAATACATTACCTGCAGTGACACAACACAATTTGCTGAAAGATCTTGTCAGCGAACTACGGAGTCGAGCCCAAAATCGCCGACCGCGAGATAGCTCGGAAAACGTAGACATTTCGATATCAAGCTAAGAGAACACCATCAAAAGTGTACGAATAGCAAGAGGAATTCACTAGGAATGGACAAGTACTGTAGAATTTCGTTGTTATGTAAACAGAAATACTGCGTGCTTGCATTATTTCGTCACAGATATTCACATGTAGCTACGCCGAGTTTAATACGCGCTGCGCGTTTGCAGTAGAATTGATTATGACGAAACACTGTGTAAGCGCATTTGTAACGTCATCGATATTCTGGTAGGCAGCAAATAATGCAAGCACTGGGTGTCCTTCTCTGAACATAATATCTCGCTGTCATTATGTCATGTCGACCTTTTCATGTCATTTATCAGAAAAGTTGGTGGCTTCCAAGATCATCTGGAATTTCTCTTGCTTATTTGCTACAGTTTGATGAAAATTGATGTCTTAAAGACCTACTATTTCTCTTTAATTCCATTATACATGTAAACCTGTATAAGAGGCAACTTCAACGCGTATGGATATAAAACATAAAGCTTTCTTTACTTCTTATCCACAGAAATATGACGTTATTCACAAAAACGGAAATATTAATGATCATTCACAGATATCAACAAAGTATAAATCTGCAACAGCCATAACATTGGTGTATTGGATAGCCTGACTGAGACCCATTTATCACACAATGTTTGTCCATTGCTATTCTTAAGGAGGGTTTATTTTAGGGAACGAGTGTGGAGATCAGGAAAAAGTTTGAAAGTCAATCCTTTTTTCCTTTCTTTTTTCTTTCTTTTTCATTTCCTTTCCGATATTTGAATGAAAGGGCTACACACTGTTTATGACTTCTTTCAATGATATAAGATCCGTGATTTGCTATTATTTGTCTCTGCCCGGCACATGCAATGCCTTTAGTATTAACTTTCTGATCGAGATTTGCTGGAAGAAACCAAATTCTTTGCCTGCCTACATTTTAAACAAGGCAATCAGAACATTAAGGGGCTCTACGTGCTTGATGTACACTGCATGTGTAACTCTGAACTATACATGCAGGCATATCAAAACACGTATCAGTGCTTTTCGAAATTAGCCTAGACAAGGCCTGGAATGTATGTTGGTTGCAAAACTCGTTGCAAATCTCTGAGTCTCAAATGAACCAGAGACGTCTAAAACCCCATTTCGCCCCCTTCATCTGCTATCTTTACCTTATACTTCACTTCACGGTAAACGCATAGAGCACAAGTAAGGGACCAGAGGTACTCAGGAAAGTATCGTTTGAATGATGTCATTTATTTCTGAAAATCATGCCACATGTAAGCAATTCAATCTGTGTAGTGCATATCTCCTCATGAATTCTGGACCAAGCCACAGACTGCTTCATTGATCAGCATGTCTACGATATCGATGACGATGCTGTTTGAATAATATTGTCCTGCATATACTCCTTCAACATCGCCGGAAATATCTTCATCCGAGAGCGAGAGGTCGGAGGAGTCACTGTCGAAGTCTGTTAAGTCTGTTACTGTTGTAAACACATCGTCGTCATCGCTTTCAAAGTCCTCGTCTTCTGAAGACGTGCGCAGAAGTTCGGAGAGTTCGCTCGGACTGATGGAGGAAAAATCGTCTTCCTCGTCATCACTGTTGTCACCCTGCCTGTCGTGACTTTTCCGTGCATACTCCTCTTCGTCGAGAAGAGACAAATTCGATATATTACTGAAACTCTGGCTGTAAAGACTAATGTCTTCGTTGAAGAGGCACTCGTCGACATCCGAAACGGAACCCCAGAAAGATGTGACAGAGCTCCGCTCATCCCAACGAGAAGCCTCGTGATACTGCAAAGTAATACCAGGACAAGAGCAGAAAGAGTTTGGACTTGAAAGAAAATGTATAATACTTGCAGGTCACGGTATTTGTCATCATTATCGTATAAAATACGAGCCTTACAATAGACTTTTGCTGCTTTTCAAACTTGTTGGACAGAGTTATAGCCATGAAGTGGGAAATGATTATTGTTTGCCAAATGACATTGCCCTAAAATGATTTCTTGTCCATGGTATGAGAAAATATCGTTGATTTCCAGTATATAGTTGCCAATGTGTGTCTGAAGAGCGTCATATCTCAATGACGTGTGGAAACTTACAATTAGAAAAGACAGAAACTTTGTAAAACAAGTGAGAATTGAGGAAGAGAAAACATACAGGACATAAATGAGACGGCCCGTCGTAATGCAAACTCACCATACAGACATCTTTGGCACTCAGGACTGTGCCCTGCTTTCCGTTATGGTTGTCACCAGAACCTTAAGAAAAGCAAGGTCAAAACAGAACAGATTTTAGTTTCCTCAAATATGAAAGTGACATTTTCATTCTCATTCGACAATGTTTGGATAAGATTTATTCTTTCTTGAAATATATTTCTATTCTGGAAATTCTTCTATATGAGTTAGTCGAAAATGGTGATTTTAATTTGATCAACCCCCATCAAATGTGCTGAGAAGAGAGATCATAATTCTGCAATAATCTGAACATTTACTACTCTCATCACAGAATCTATACAAGACCTGGATTATCATGTACGGATGGAAAGTGTGGCATGTTGAGATTGTTTGTGCATGCCAGGAAATACATTACCTGCAGTGACACAACACAATTTGCTGAAAGATCTTGTCAGCGAACTACGGAGTCGAGCCCAAAATCGCCGACCGCGAGATAGCTCGGAAAACGTAGACATTTCGATATCAAGCTAAGAGAACACCATCAAAAGTGTACGAATAGCAAGAGGAATTCACTAGGAATGGACAAGTACTGTAGAATTTCGTTGTTATGTAAACAGAAATACTGCGTGCTTGCATTATTTCGTCACAGATATTCACATGTAGCTACGCCGAGTTTAATACGCGCTGCGCGTTTGCAGTAGAATTGATTATGACGAAACACTGTGTAAGCGCATTTGTAACGTCATCGATATTCTGGTAGGCAGCAAATAATGCAAGCACTGGGTGTCCTTCTCTGAACATAATATCTCGCTGTCATTATGTCATGTCGACCTTTTCATGTCATTTATCAGAAAAGTTGGTGGCTTCCAAGATCATCTGGAATTTCTCTTGCTTATTTGCTACAGTTTGATGAAAATTGATGTCTTAAAGACCTACTATTTCTCTTTAATTCCATTATACATGTAAACCTGTATAAGAGGCAACTTCAACGCGTATGGATATAAAACATAAAGCTTTCTTTACTTCTTATCCACAGAAATATGACGTTATTCACAAAAACGGAAATATTAATGATCATTCACAGATATCAACAAAGTATAAATCTGCAACAGCCATAACATTGGTGTATTGGATAGCCTGACTGAGACCCATTTATCACACAATGTTTGTCCATTGCTATTCTTAAGGAGGGTTTATTTTAGGGAACGAGTGTGGAGATCAGGAAAAAGTTTGAAAGTCAATCCTTTTTTCCTTTCTTTTTTCTTTCTTTTTCATTTCCTTTCCGATATTTGAATGAAAGGGCTACACACTGTTTATGACTTCTTTCAATGATATAAGATCCGTGATTTGCTATTATTTGTCTCTGCCCGGCACATGCAATGCCTTTAGTATTAACTTTCTGATCGAGATTTGCTGGAAGAAACCAAATTCTTTGCCTGCCTACATTTTAAACAAGGCAATCAGAACATTAAGGGGCTCTACGTGCTTGATGTACACTGCATGTGTAACTCTGAACTATACATGCAGGCATATCAAAACACGTATCAGTGCTTTTCGAAATTAGCCTAGACAAGGCCTGGAATGTATGTTGGTTGCAAAACTCGTTGCAAATCTCTGAGTCTCAAATGAACCAGAGACGTCTAAAACCCCATTTCGCCCCCTTCATCTGCTATCTTTACCTTATACTTCACTTCACGGTAAACGCATAGAGCACAAGTAAGGGACCAGAGGTACTCAGGAAAGTATCGTTTGAATGATGTCATTTATTTCTGAAAATCATGCCACATGTAAGCAATTCAATCTGTGTAGTGCATATCTCCTCATGAATTCTGGACCAAGCCACAGACTGCTTCATTGATCAGCATGTCTACGATATCGATGACGATGCTGTTTGAATAATATTGTCCTGCATATACTCCTTCAACATCGCCGGAAATATCTTCATCCGAGAGCGAGAGGTCGGAGGAGTCACTGTCGAAGTCTGTTAAGTCTGTTACTGTTGTAAACACATCGTCGTCATCGCTTTCAAAGTCCTCGTCTTCTGAAGACGTGCGCAGAAGTTCGGAGAGTTCGCTCGGACTGATGGAGGAAAAATCGTCTTCCTCGTCATCACTGTTGTCACCCTGCCTGTCGTGACTTTT
This sequence comes from Diadema antillarum, assembly GCF_040938485.1. Lineage (NCBI taxonomy): Eukaryota > Metazoa > Echinodermata > Echinoidea > Diadematoida > Diadematidae > Diadema > Diadema antillarum. The sequence goes on along the minus strand of NW_027271126.1, from coordinate 440,921 downwards.
CCGTGCATACTCCTCTTCGTCGAGAAGAGACAAATTCGATATATTACTGAAACTCTGGCTGTAAAGACTAATGTCTTCGTTGAAGAGGCACTCGTCGACATCCGAAACGGAACCCCAGAAAGATGTGACAGAGCTCCGCTCATCCCAACGAGAAGCCTCGTGATACTGCAAAGTAATACCAGGACAAGAGCAGAAAGAGTTTGGACTTGAAAGAAAATGTATAATACTTGCAGGTCACGGTATTTGTCATCATTATCGTATAAAATACGAGCCTTACAATAGACTTTTGCTGCTTTTCAAACTTGTTGGACAGAGTTATAGCCATGAAGTGGGAAATGATTATTGTTTGCCAAATGACATTGCCCTAAAATGATTTCTTGTCCATGGTATGAGAAAATATCGTTGATTTCCAGTATATAGTTGCCAATGTGTGTCTGAAGAGCGTCATATCTCAATGACGTGTGGAAACTTACAATTAGAAAAGACAGAAACTTTGTAAAACAAGTGAGAATTGAGGAAGAGAAAACATACAGGACATAAATGAGACGGCCCGTCGTAATGCAAACTCACCATACAGACATCTTTGGCACTCAGGACTGTGCCCTGCTTTCCGTTATGGTTGTCACCAGAACCTTAAGAAAAGCAAGGTCAAAACAGAACAGATTTTAGTTTCCTCAAATATGAAAGTGACATTTTCATTCTCATTCGACAATGTTTGGATAAGATTTATTCTTTCTTGAAATATATTTCTATTCTGGAAATTCTTCTATATGAGTTAGTCGAAAATGGTGATTTTAATTTGATCAACCCCCATCAAATGTGCTGAGAAGAGAGATCATAATTCTGCAATAATCTGAACATTTACTACTCTCATCACAGAATCTATACAAGACCTGGATTATCATGTACGGATGGAAAGTGTGGCATGTTGAGATTGTTTGTGCATGCCAGGAAATACATTACCTGCAGTGACACAACACAATTTGCTGAAAGATCTTGTCAGCGAACTACGGAGTCGAGCCCAAAATCGCCGACCGCGAGATAGCTCGGAAAACGTAGACATTTCGATATCAAGCTAAGAGAACACCATCAAAAGTGTACGAATAGCAAGAGGAATTCACTAGGAATGGACAAGTACTGTAGAATTTCGTTGTTATGTAAACAGAAATACTGCGTGCTTGCATTATTTCGTCACAGATATTCACATGTAGCTACGCCGAGTTTAATACGCGCTGCGCGTTTGCAGTAGAATTGATTATGACGAAACACTGTGTAAGCGCATTTGTAACGTCATCGATATTCTGGTAGGCAGCAAATAATGCAAGCACTGGGTGTCCTTCTCTGAACATAATATCTCGCTGTCATTATGTCATGTCGACCTTTTCATGTCATTTATCAGAAAAGTTGGTGGCTTCCAAGATCATCTGGAATTTCTCTTGCTTATTTGCTACAGTTTGATGAAAATTGATGTCTTAAAGACCTACTATTTCTCTTTAATTCCATTATACATGTAAACCTGTATAAGAGGCAACTTCAACGCGTATGGATATAAAACATAAAGCTTTCTTTACTTCTTATCCACAGAAATATGACGTTATTCACAAAAACGGAAATATTAATGATCATTCACAGATATCAACAAAGTATAAATCTGCAACAGCCATAACATTGGTGTATTGGATAGCCTGACTGAGACCCATTTATCACACAATGTTTGTCCATTGCTATCCTGAAGGAGGGTTTATTTTAGGGAACGAGTGTGGAGATCAGGAAAAAGTTTGAAAGTCAATCCTTTTTTCCTTTCTTTTTTCTTTCTTTTTCATTTCCTTTCCGATATTTGAATGAAAGGGCTACACACTGTTTATGACTTCTTTCAATGATATAAGATCCGTGATTTGCTATTATTTGTCTCTGCCCGGCACATGCAATGCCTTTAGTATTAACTTTCTGATCGAGATTTGCTGGAAGAAACCAAATTCTTTGCCTGCCTACATTTCAAACAAGGCAATCAGAACATTAAGCGGCTCTACGTGCTTGATGTACACTGCATGTGTAACTCTGAACTATACATGCAGGCATATCAAAACACGTATCAGTGCTTTTCGAAATTAGCTTAGACAAGGCCTGGAATGTATGTTGGTTGCAAAACTCGTTGCAAATCTCTGAGTCTCAAATGAACCAGAGACGTCTCAAACCCCATTTCGCCCCCTTCATCTGCTATCTTTACCTTATACTTCACTTCACGGTAAACGCATAGAGCACAAGTAAGGGACCACAGGTACTCAGGAAAGTATCGTTTGAATGATGTGATTTATTTCTGAAAATCATGCCACATGTAAGCAATTCAATCTGTGTAGTGCATATCTCCTCATGAATTCTGGACCAAGCCACAGACTGCTTCATTGATCAGCATGTCTACGATATCGATGACGATGCTGTTTGAATAATATTGTCCTGCATATACTCCTTCAACATCGCCGGAAATATCTTCATCCGAGAGCGAGAGGTCGGAGGAGTCACTGTCGAAGTCTGTTAAGTCTGTTACTGTTGTAAACACATCGTCGTCATCGCTTTCAAAGTCCTCGTCTTCTGAAGACGTGCGCAGAAGTTCGGAGAGTTCGCTCGGACTGATGGAGGAAAAATCGTCTTCCTCGTCATCACTGTTGTCACCCTGCCTGTCGTGACTTTTCCGTGCATACTCCTCTTCGTCGAGAAGAGACAAATTCGATATATTACTGAAACTCTGGCTGTAAAGACTAATGTCTTCGTTGAAGAGGCACTCGTCGACATCCGAAACGGAACCCCAGAAAGATGTGACAGAGCTCCGCTCATCCCAACGAGAAGCCTCGTGATACTGCAAAGTAATACCAGGACAAGAGCAGAAAGAGTTTGGACTTGAAAGAAAATGTATAATACTTGCAGGTCACTGTATTTGTCATCATTATCGTATAAAATACGAGCCTTACAATAGACTTTTGCTGCTTTTCAAACTTGTTGGACAGAGTTATAGCCATGAAGTGGGAAATGATTATTGTTTGCCAAATGACATTGCCCTAAAATGATTTCTTGTCCATGGTATGAGAAAATATCGTTGATTTCCAGTATATAGTTGCCAATGTGTGTCTGAAGAGCGTCATATCTCAATGACGTGTGGAAACTTACAATTAGAAAAGACAGAAACTTTGTAAAACAAGTGAGAATTGAGGAAGAGAAAACATACAGGACATAAATGAGACGGCCCGTCGTAATGCAAACTCACCATACAGACATCTTTGGCACTCAGGACTGTGCCCTGCTTTCCGTTATGGTTGTCACCAGAACCTTAAGAAAAGCAAGGTCAAAACAGAACAGATTTTAGTTTCCTCAAATATGAAAGTGACATTTTCATTCTCATTCGACAATGTTTGGATAAGATTTATTCTTTCTTGAAATATATTTCTATTCTGGAAATTCTTCTATATGAGTTAGTCGAAAATGGTGATTTTAATTTGATCAACCCCTATCAAATGTGCTGAGAAGAGAGATCATAATTCTGCAATAATCTGAACATTTACTGCTCTCATCACAGAATCTATACAAGACCTGGATTATCATGCACGGATGGAAAGTGTGGCATGTTGAGATTGTTTGTGCATACCAGGAAATAAATTACCTGCAGTGACACAACACAATTTGCTGAAAGATCTTGTCAGCGAACTACGGAGTCGAGCCCAAAATCGCCGACCGCGAGATAGCTCGGAAAACGTAGACATTTCGATATCAAGCTAAGAGAACACCATCAAAAGTGTACGAATAGCAAGAGGAATTCACTAGGAATGGACAAGTACTGTAGAATTTCGTTGTTATGTAAACAGAAATACTGCGTGCTTGCATTATTTCGTCACAGATATTCACATGAAGCTACGCCGAGTTTAATACGCGCTGCGCGTTTGCAGTAGAATTGATTATGACGAAACACTGAGTAAGCGCATTTGTAACGTCATCGATATTCTGGTAGGCAGCAAATAATGCAAGCACTGGGTGTCCTTCTCTGAACATAATATCTCGCTGTCATTATGTCATGTCGACCTTTTCATGTCATTTATCAGAAAAGTTGGTGGCTTCCAAGATCATCTGGAATTTCTCTTGCTTATTTGCTACAGTTTGATGAAAATTGATGTCTTAAAGACCTACTATTTCTCTTTAATTCCATTATACATGTAAACCTGTATAAGAGGCAACTTCAACGTGTATGGATATAAAACATAAAGCTTTCTTTACTTCTTATCCACAGAAATATGACGTTATTCACAAAAACGGAAATATTAATGATCATTCACAGATATCAACAAAGTATAAATCTGCAACAGCCATAACATTGGTGTATTGGATAGCCTGACTGAGACCCATTTATCACACAATGTTTGTCCATTGCTATCCTTAAGGAGGGTTTATTTTACGGAACGAGTGTGGAGATCAGGAAAAAGTTTGAAAGTCAATCCTTTTTTCCTTTCTTTTTTCTTTCTTTTTCATTTCCTTTCCGATATTTGAATGAAAGGGCTACACACTGTTTATGACTTCTTTCAATGATATAAGATCCGTGATTTGCTATTATTTGTCTCTGCCCGGCACATGCAATGCCTTTAGTATTAACTTTCTGATCGAGATTTGCTGGAAGAAACCAAATTCTTTGCCTGCCTACATTTCAAACAAGGCAATCAGAACATTAAGGGGCTCTACGTGCTTGATGTACACTGCATGTGTAACTCTGAACTATACATGCAGGCATATCAAAACACGTATCAGTGCTTTTCGAAATTAGCTTAGACAAGGCCTGGAATGTATGTTGGTTGCAAAACTCGTTGCAAATCTCTGAGTCTCAAATGAACCAGAGACGTCTAAAACCCCATTTCGCCCCCTTCATCTGCTATCTTTACCTTATACTTCACTTCACGGTAAACGCATAGAGCACAAGTAAGGGACCAGAGGTACTCAGGAAAGTATCGTTTGAATGATGTGATTTATTTCTGAAAATCATGCCACATGTAAGCAATTCAATCTGTGTAGTGCATATCTCCTCATGAATTCTGGACCAAGCCACAGACTGCTTCATTGATCAGCATGTCTACGATATCGATGACGATGCTGTTTGAATAATATTGTCCTGCATATACTCCTTCAACATCGCCGGAAATATCTTCATCCGAGAGCGAGAGGTCGGAGGAGTCACTGTCGAAGTCTGTTAAGTCTGTTACTGTTGTAAACACATCGTCGTCATCGCTTTCAAAGTCCTCGTCTTCTGAAGACGTGCGCAGAAGTTCGGAGAGTTCGCTCGGACTGATGGAGGAAAAATCGTCTTCCTCGTCATCACTGTTGTCACCCTGCCTGTCGTGACTTTTCCGTGCATACTCCTCTTCGTCGAGAAGAGACAAATTCGATATATTACTGAAACTCTGGCTGTAAAGACTAATGTCTTCGTTGAAGAGGCACTCGTCGACATCCGAAACGGAACCCCAGAAAGATGTGACAGAGCTCCGCTCATCCCAACGAGAAGCCTCGTGATACTGCAAAGTAATACCAGGACAAGAGCAGAAAGAGTTTGGACTTGAAAGAAAATGTATAATACTTGCAGGTCACTGTATTTGTCATCATTATCGTATAAAATACGAGCCTTACAATAGACTTTTGCTGCTTTTCAAACTTGTTGGACAGAGTTATAGCCATGAAGTGGGAAATGATTATTGTTTGCCAAATGACATTGCCCTAAAATGATTTCTTGTCCATGGTATGAGAAAATATCGTTGATTTCCAGTATATAGTTGCCAATGTGTGTCTGAAGAGCGTCATATCTCAATGACGTGTGGAAACTTACAATTAGAAAAGACAGAAACTTTGTAAAACAAGTGAGAATTGAGGAAGAGAAAACATACAGGACATAAATGAGACGGCCCGTCGTAATGCAAACTCACCATACAGACATCTTTGGCACTCAGGACTGTGCCCTGCTTTCCGTTATGGTTGTCACCAGAACCTTAAGAAAAGCAAGGTCAAAACAGAACAGATTTTAGTTTCCTCAAATATGAAAGTGACATTTTCATTCTCATTCGACAATGTTTGGATAAGATTTATTCTTTCTTGAAATATATTTCTATTCTGGAAATTCTTCTATATGAGTTAGTCGAAAATGGTGATTTTAATTTGATCAACCCCTATCAAATGTGCTGAGAAGAGAGATCATAATTCTGCAATAATCTGAACATTTACTGCTCTCATCACAGAATCTATACAAGACCTGGATTATCATGCACGGATGGAAAGTGTGGCATGTTGAGATTGTTTGTGCATACCAGGAAATAAATTACCTGCAGTGACACAACACAATTTGCTGAAAGATCTTGTCAGCGAACTACGGAGTCGAGCCCAAAATCGCCGACCGCGAGATAGCTCGGAAAACGTAGACATTTCGATATCAAGCTAAGAGAACACCATCAAAAGTGTACGAATAGCAAGAGGAATTCACTAGGAATGGACAAGTACTGTAGAATTTCGTTGTTATGTAAACAGAAATACTGCGTGCTTGCATTATTTCGTCACAGATATTCACATGAAGCTACGCCGAGTTTAATACGCGCTGCGCGTTTGCAGTAGAATTGATTATGACGAAACACTGAGTAAGCGCATTTGTAACGTCATCGATATTCTGGTAGGCAGCAAATAATGCAAGCACTGGGTGTCCTTCTCTGAACATAATATCTCGCTGTCATTATGTCATGTCGACCTTTTCATGTCATTTATCAGAAAAGTTGGTGGCTTCCAAGATCATCTGGAATTTCTCTTGCTTATTTGCTACAGTTTGATGAAAATTGATGTCTTAAAGACCTACTATTTCTCTTTAATTCCATTATACATGTAAACCTGTATAAGAGGCAACTTCAACGTGTATGGATATAAAACATAAAGCTTTCTTTACTTCTTATCCACAGAAATATGACGTTATTCACAAAAACGGAAATATTAATGATCATTCACAGATATCAACAAAGTATAAATCTGCAACAGCCATAACATTGGTGTATTGGATAGCCTGACTGAGACCCATTTATCACACAATGTTTGTCCATTGCTATCCTTAAGGAGGGTTTATTTTACGGAACGAGTGTGGAGATCAGGAAAAAGTTTGAAAGTCAATCCTTTTTTCCTTTCTTTTTTCTTTCTTTTTCATTTCCTTTCCGATATTTGAATGAAAGGGCTACACACTGTTTATGACTTCTTTCAATGATATAAGATCCGTGATTTGCTATTATTTGTCTCTGCCCGGCACATGCAATGCCTTTAGTATTAACTTTCTGATCGAGATTTGCTGGAAGAAACCAAATTCTTTGCCTGCCTACATTTCAAACAAGGCAATCAGAACATTAAGGGGCTCTACGTGCTTGATGTACACTGCATGTGTAACTCTGAACTATACATGCAGGCATATCAAAACACGTATCAGTGCTTTTCGAAATTAGCTTAGACAAGGCCTGGAATGTATGTTGGTTGCAAAACTCGTTGCAAATCTCTGAGTCTCAAATGAACCAGAGACGTCTAAAACCCCATTTCGCCCCCTTCATCTGCTATCTTTACCTTATACTTCACTTCACGGTAAACGCATAGAGCACAAGTAAGGGACCAGAGGTACTCAGGAAAGTATCGTTTGAATGATGTGATTTATTTCTGAAAATCATGCCACATGTAAGCAATTCAATCTGTGTAGTGCATATCTCCTCATGAATTCTGGACCAAGCCACAGACTGCTTCATTGATCAGCATGTCTACGATATCGATGACGATGCTGTTTGAATAATATTGTCCTGCATATACTCCTTCAACATCGCCGGAAATATCTTCATCCGAGAGCGAGAGGTCGGAGGAGTCACTGTCGAAGTCTGTTAAGTCTGTTACTGTTGTAAACACATCGTCGTCATCGCTTTCAAAGTCCTCGTCTTCTGAAGACGTGCGCAGAAGTTCGGAGAGTTCGCTCGGACTGATGGAGGAAAAATCGTCTTCCTCGTCATCACTGTTGTCACCCTGCCTGTCGTGACTTTTCCGTGCATACTCCTCTTCGTCGAGAAGAGACAAATTCGATATATTACTGAAACTCTGGCTGTAAAGACTAATGTCTTCGTTGAAGAGGCACTCGTCGACATCCGAAACGGAACCCCAGAAAGATGTGACAGAGCTCCGCTCATCCCAACGAGAAGCCTCGTGATACTGCAAAGTAATACCAGGACAAGAGCAGAAAGAGTTTGGACTTGAAAGAAAATGTATAATACTTGCAGGTCACGGTATTTGTCATCATTATCGTATAAAATACGAGCCTTACAAAAGACTTTTGCTGCTTTTCAAACTTGTTGGACAGAGTTATAGCCATGAAGTGGGAAATGATTATTGTTTGCCAAATGACATTGCCCTAAAATGATTTCTTGTCCATGGTATGAGAAAATATCGTTGATTTCCAGTATATAGTTGCCAATGTGTGTCTGAAGAGCGTCATATCTCAATGACGTGTGGAAACTTACAATTAGAAAAGACAGAAACTTTGTAAAACAAGTGAGAATTGAGGAAGAGAAAACATACAGGACATAAATGAGACGGCCCGTCGTAATGCAAACTCACCATACAGACATCTTTGGCACTCAGGACTGTGCCCTGCTTTCCGTTATGGTTGTCACCAGAACCTTAAGAAAAGCAAGGTCAAAACAGAACAGATTTTAGTTTCCTCAAATATGAAAGTGACATTTTCATTCTCATTCGACAATGTTTGGATAAGATTTATTCTTTCTTGAAATATATTTCTATTCTGGAAATTCTTCTATATGAGTTAGTCGAAAATGGTGATTTTAATTTGATCAACCCCCATCAAATGTGCTGAGAAGAGAGATCATAATTCTGCAATAATCTGAACATTTACTGCTCTCATCACAGAATCTATAGAAGACCTGGATTATCATGCACGGATGGAAAGTGTGGCATGTTGAGATTGTTTGTGCATGCCAGGAAATACATTACCTGCAGTGACACAACACAATTTGCTGAAAGATCTTGTCAGCGAACTACGGAGTCGAGCCCAAAATCGCCGACCGCGAGATAGCTCGGAAAACGTAGACATTTCGATATCAAGCTAAGAGAACACCATCAAAAGTGTACGAATAGCAAGAGGAATTCACTAGGAATGGACAAGTACTGTAGAATTTCGTTGTTATGTAAACAGAAATACTGCGTGCTTGCATTATTTCGTCACAGATATTCACACGTAGCTACACCGAGTTTAATACGCGCTGCGCGTTTGCAGTAGAATTGATTATGACGAAACACTGAGTAAGCGCATTTGTAACGTCATCGATATTCTGGTAGGCAGCAAATAATGCAAGCACTGGGTGTCCTTCTCTGAACATAATATCTCGCTGTCATTATGTCATGTCGACCTTTTCATGTCATTTATCAGAAAAGTTGGTGGCTTCCAAGATCATCTGGAATTTCTCTTGCTTATTTGCTACAGTTTGATGAAAATTGATGTCTTAAAGACCTACTATTTCTCTTTAATTCCATTATACATGTAAACCTGTATAAGAGGCAACTTCAACGCGTATGGATATAAAACATAAAGCTCTCTTTACTTCTTATCCACAGAAATATGACGTTATTCACAAAAACGGAAATATTAATGATCATTCACAGATATCAAGAAAGTATAAATCTGCAACAGCCATAACATTGGTGTATTGGATAGCCTGACTGAGACCCATTTATCACACAATGTTTGTCCATTGGTATCCTTATTGAGGGTTTATTTTAGGGACCGAGTGTGGAGATCAGGAAAAAGTTTGAAAGTCAATCCTTTTTTCCTTTCTTTTTTCTTTCTTTTTCATTTCCTTTCCGATATTTGAATGAAAGGGCTACACACTGTTTATGACTTCTTTCAATGATATAAGATCCGTGATTTGCTATTATTTGTCTCTGCCCGGCACATGCAATGCCTTTAGTATTAACTTTCTGATCGAGATTTGCTGGAAGAAACCAAATTCTTTGCCTGCCTACATTTTAAACAAGGCAATCAGAACATTAAGGGGCTCTACGTGCTTGATGTACACTGCATGTGTAACTCTGAACTATACATGCAGGCATATCAAAACACGTATCAGTGCTTTTCGAAATTAGCCTAGACAAGGCCTGGAATGTATGTTGGTTGCAAAACTCGTTGCAAATCTCTGAGTCTCAAATGAACCAGAGACGTCTAAAACCCCATTTCGCCCCCTTCATCTGCTATCTTTACCTTATACTTCACTTCACGGTAAACGCATAGAGCACAAGTAAGGGACCAGAGGTACTCAGGAAAGTATCGTTTGAATGATGTCATTTATTTCTGAAAATCATGCCACATGTAAGCAATTCAATCTGTGTAGTGCATATCTCCTCATGAATTCTGGACCAAGCCACAGACTGCTTCATTGATCAGCATGTCTACGATATCGATGACGATGCTGTTTGAATAATATTGTCCTGCATATACTCCTTCAACATCGCCGGAAATATCTTCATCCGAGAGCGAGAGGTCGGAGGAGTCACTGTCGAAGTCTGTTAAGTCTGTTACTGTTGTAAACACATCGTCGTCATCGCTTTCAAAGTCCTCGTCTTCTGAAGACGTGCGCAGAAGTTCGGAGAGTTCGCTCGGACTGATGGAGGAAAAATCGTCTTCCTCGTCATCACTGTTGTCACCCTGCCTGTCGTGACTTTTCCGTGCATACTCCTCTTCGTCGAGAAGAGACAAATTCGATATATTACTGAAACTCTGGCTGTAAAGACTAATGTCTTCGTTGAAGAGGCACTCGTCGACATCCGAAACGGAACCCCAGAAAGATGTGACAGAGCTCCGCTCATCCCAACGAGAAGCCTCGTGATACTGCAAAGTAATACCAGGACAAGAGCAGAAAGAGTTTGGACTTGAAAGAAAATGTATAATACTTGCAGGTCACGGTATTTGTCATCATTATCGTATAAAATACGAGCCTTACAAAAGACTTTTGCTGCTTTTCAAACTTGTTGGACAGAGTTATAGCCATGAAGTGGGAAATGATTATTGTTTGCCAAATGACATTGCCCTAAAATGATTTCTTGTCCATGGTATGAGAAAATATCGTTGATTTCCAGTATATAGTTGCCAATGTGTGTCTGAAGAGCGTCATATCTCAATGACGTGTGGAAACTTACAATTAGAAAAGACAGAAACTTTGTAAAACAAGTGAGAATTGAGGAAGAGAAAACATACAGGACATAAATGAGACGGCCCGTCGTAATGCAAACTCACCATACAGACATCTTTGGCACTCAGGACTGTGCCCTGCTTTCCGTTATGGTTGTCACCAGAACCTTAAGAAAAGCAAGGTCAAAACAGAACAGATTTTAGTTTCCTCAAATATGAAAGTGACATTTTCATTCTCATTCGACAATGTTTGGATAAGATTTATTCTTTCTTGAAATATATTTCTATTCTGGAAATTCTTCTATATGAGTTAGTCGAAAATGGTGATTTTAATTTGATCAACCCCCATCAAATGTGCTGAGAAGAGAGATCATAATTCTGCAATAATCTGAACATTTACTGCTCTCATCACAGAATCTATAGAAGACCTGGATTATCATGCACGGATGGAAAGTGTGGCATGTTGAGATTGTTTGTGCATGCCAGGAAATACATTACCTGCAGTGACACAACACAATTTGCTGAAAGATCTTGTCAGCGAACTACGGAGTCGAGCCCAAAATCGCCGACCGCGAGATAGCTCGGAAAACGTAGACATTTCGATATCAAGCTAAGAGAACACCATCAAAAGTGTACGAATAGCAAGAGGAATTCACTAGGAATGGACAAGTACTGTAGAATTTCGTTGTTATGTAAACAGAAATACTGCGTGCTTGCATTATTTCGTCACAGATATTCACACGTAGCTACACCGAGTTTAATACGCGCTGCGCGTTTGCAGTAGAATTGATTATGACGAAACACTGAGTAAGCGCATTTGTAACGTCATCGATATTCTGGTAGGCAGCAAATAATGCAAGCACTGGGTGTCCTTCTCTGAACATAATATCTCGCTGTCATTATGTCATGTCGACCTTTTCATGTCATTTATCAGAAAAGTTGGTGGCTTCCAAGATCATCTGGAATTTCTCTTGCTTATTTGCTACAGTTTGATGAAAATTGATGTCTTAAAGACCTACTATTTCTCTTTAATTCCATTATACATGTAAACCTGTATAAGAGGCAACTTCAACGCGTATGGATATAAAACATAAAGCTCTCTTTACTTCTTATCCACAGAAATATGACGTTATTCACAAAAACGGAAATATTAATGATCATTCACAGATATCAAGAAAGTATAAATCTGCAACAGCCATAACATTGGTGTATTGGATAGCCTGACTGAGACCCATTTATCACACAATGTTTGTCCATTGGTATCCTTATTGAGGGTTTATTTTAGGGACCGAGTGTGGAGATCAGGAAAAAGTTTGAAAGTCAATCCTTTTTTCCTTTCTTTTTTCTTTCTTTTTCATTTCCTTTCCGATATTTGAATGAAAGGGCTACACACTGTTTATGACTTCTTTCAATGATATAAGATCCGTGATTTGCTATTATTTGTCTCTGCCCGGCACATGCAATGCCTTTAGTATTAACTTTCTGATCGAGATTTGCTGGAAGAAACCAAATTCTTTGCCTGCCTACATTTTAAACAAGGCAATCAGAACATTAAGGGGCTCTACGTGCTTGATGTACACTGCATGTGTAACTCTGAACTATACATGCAGGCATATCAAAACACGTATCAGTGCTTTTCGAAATTAGCCTAGACAAGGCCTGGAATGTATGTTGGTTGCAAAACTCGTTGCAAATCTCTGAGTCTCAAATGAACCAGAGACGTCTAAAACCCCATTTCGCCCCCTTCATCTGCTATCTTTACCTTATACTTCACTTCACGGTAAACGCATAGAGCACAAGTAAGGGACCAGAGGTACTCAGGAAAGTATCGTTTGAATGATGTCATTTATTTCTGAAAATCATGCCACATGTAAGCAATTCAATCTGTGTAGTGCATATCTCCTCATGAATTCTGGACCAAGCCACAGACTGCTTCATTGATCAGCATGTCTACGATATCGATGACGATGCTGTTTGAATAATATTGTCCTGCATATACTCCTTCAACATCGCCGGAAATATCTTCATCCGAGAGCGAGAGGTCGGAGGAGTCACTGTCGAAGTCTGTTAAGTCTGTTACTGTTGTAAACACATCGTCGTCATCGCTTTCAAAGTCCTCGTCTTCTGAAGACGTGCGCAGAAGTTCGGAGAGTTCGCTCGGACTGATGGAGGAAAAATCGTCTTCCTCGTCATCACTGTTGTCACCCTGCCTGTCGTGACTTTTCCGTGCATACTCCTCTTCGTCGAGAAGAGACAAATTCGATATATTACTGAAACTCTGGCTGTAAAGACTAATGTCTTCGTTGAAGAGGCACTCGTCGACATCCGAAACGGAACCCCAGAAAGATGTGACAGAGCTCCGCTCATCCCAACGAGAAGCCTCGTGATACTGCAAAGTAATACCAGGACAAGAGCAGAAAGAGTTTGGACTTGAAAGAAAATGTATAATACTTGCAGGTCACGGTATTTGTCATCATTATCGTATAAAATACGAGCCTTACAAAAGACTTTTGCTGCTTTTCAAACTTGTTGGACAGAGTTATAGCCATGAAGTGGGAAATGATTATTGTTTGCCAAATGACATTGCCCTAAAATGATTTCTTGTCCATGGTATGAGAAAATATCGTTGATTTCCAGTATATAGTTGCCAATGTGTGTCTGAAGAGCGTCATATCTCAATGACGTGTGGAAACTTACAATTAGAAAAGACAGAAACTTTGTAAAACAAGTGAGAATTGAGGAAGAGAAAACATACAGGACATAAATGAGACGGCCCGTCGTAATGCAAACTCACCATACAGACATCTTTGGCACTCAGGACTGTGCCCTGCTTTCCGTTATGGTTGTCACCAGAACCTTAAGAAAAGCAAGGTCAAAACAGAACAGATTTTAGTTTCCTCAAATATGAAAGTGACATTTTCATTCTCATTCGACAATGTTTGGATAAGATTTATTCTTTCTTGAAATATATTTCTATTCTGGAAATTCTTCTATATGAGTTAGTCGAAAATGGTGATTTTAATTTGATCAACCCCCATCAAATGTGCTGAGAAGAGAGATCATAATTCTGCAATAATCTGAACATTTACTGCTCTCATCACAGAATCTATAGAAGACCTGGATTATCATGCACGGATGGAAAGTGTGGCATGTTGAGATTGTTTGTGCATGCCAGGAAATACATTACCTGCAGTGACACAACACAATTTGCTGAAAGATCTTGTCAGCGAACTACGGAGTCGAGCCCAAAATCGCCGACCGCGAGATAGCTCGGAAAACGTAGACATTTCGATATCAAGCTAAGAGAACACCATCAAAAGTGTACGAATAGCAAGAGGAATTCACTAGGAATGGACAAGTACTGTAGAATTTCGTTGTTATGTAAACAGAAATACTGCGTGCTTGCATTATTTCGTCACAGATATTCACACGTAGCTACACCGAGTTTAATACGCGCTGCGCGTTTGCAGTAGAATTGATTATGACGAAACACTGAGTAAGCGCATTTGTACACTGTTAGAAAAAAATCAACAAGGTTGTTTAAAATTTTAAACAACCACAAGTTAACCGGTGAATCGCTCAACTGTTGTTTAAAAATTAAACAACACGTAGTTGTTTAAACTTTTAACCCTTTGTTGTTTAAAAATTCTAAACAACTGTTGTTTAAAAGAAATTTAAACAACTGGGTTGTTTAAAAAAGTTGTTTAAAAATTTAAACAACTGTTGTTTAAAAGTCATTTTACACAACTGGGTTGTTTAAAAATAGTTGTTTAAAAGTCTAAACAACTGTTGTTTAAATGTAATTTTATACAACTGAGTTGTTTAAAAAAAGTTGTTTAAAACTCTAAACAACTGTTGTTTAAAAGTCATTTTATACAACCGGGTTGTTTAAAAGTAATTTTATACAACTGGGTTGTTTAAAGCAAATATTAAATATTCATGTTTAGAATTTAAACAGTTCTTAATCCCATATTACTGTACAACTCACTTGTATATAAGCACAATAACACAAATGTTTATCTTCTTGGCCAATTATATATTTCAGCACATTTTCACTGTCTATATCACTGACAGCGTATCATTAGAAAACCTTCAATCGGTCAATCTGTCCATCGATGTGCAAACTTATTACAAATAACAAATTGAGCCAATCAAGAATTGTCTCATCCATTTTCAGAATATATAGAGAGTAACAATTCTTCTTATACAGTTAACCTTTGATAAGTCGAAGTTCTCGAGAACCGAGAAAAATGTGTCGACTTGCACGGATTTAGTAAAAATATGTAGTTTGACTGCAGAGGAAAAATCACGAGTTTTTGTTATGCTTAAGTTAAGTGATTTCCCAGCTGAATTGACCTCGACTCATCTAAAGCTTAGTGTATTGTCAAATGTACATTTTGATTCCACTTACATACAAATAGGGCGCTTAACGCCGTAAAAATCACATTTCACAATATTTCAACTAAACTGCAATGGCAAATTGAATTTGAAAAATGCAATAATTAAAGAATTAATTAGCATGCATAACATGGATGTGTTCAGCTTGAGATTATCTATACCTGTGCCACATTGAATATTTTGTTGCTTCATTTCTCATATTGTGTGGGTGCATGGGGACCATCAGTTGTCCTCAGATGGGTCCAAAAGGGCTAACTGAATGAACAGTACACAGAGAATGTAATTTTTCAGAATGCTTTTACAGTCCAATGCACACCTTACAGACACATTATCCAGTTTTATAGTGATCATACCCTGACAAGACAAGATAAATCTTGAATGAGTCTTATTTCCTAGAATAATTGTCTGATTTTCTTAGAACCACTGACTTTGTTCTTGAAGTGTTTGTCACTATAACATGCGCTTGGAAATCTCATAAGCGAAGCATACGGGAATGGCCCTCTAAGGATTTGCTTTTCTGTCCCAATACTGTACTTTGTTGCCCCACTAAGAAAATATTACTGAAGGTATTGCACTACACAGCTTCTCTATTAACTAGATCATTTTTAACAATGTTCAATTTGATGTAACAACATTTTGAATCATTTCAGTTGCAATGCTTTTGGGGAACATCTGCAATAGTAAGTCAGGGGTTATTAGATTATATTTCCTTGACAGTACAATGATGACTGTAAATATACTGCAGATGGAGAAACCATTCACATTAAGAAGTAAGTTTTATCTCTTGTGAAAATTCTACTCCATACCTATATTCAGCATATCTGAACAGACCAAATAACATATACAGTACATTGTAATTATAATGAAACTTACTCCTGTTTAGTCATACCTGCTACTATGAACACATACAGTTTTTTTTTTTTTTTTCATAACTGGGATGTGCCAAATACAGCACATCTGTCCAGCAAAGATCATCTCTGTCACTCCTGTGATAGAGATGGCAGTAATGAAGATTACTCTATATACAATGAAATAAATTCATAATGGAAATATACGTTCTACGAAACAGTTCATCTTGAATTTTATGAAGGCCACATTCAGTACAGAGTGTCACCTCCATTATGCTCAACAGATATGAGGTTTTAATTTCACAATTGCTATATTTCTGAAAATTGACTATCATGCTTCAGTATAAACCTGTGAAGATCTTGCCCAATATTTCATTTAGTCACTACTATGCAAAATACTCTTTTTAATTCATTTCTAGCCCATCTTTATCACAAGTTTTCAAGGGCCAACATTACCCACTAATAGAACAATCTTCTCATGACCTTTGATCTTTCCATGTGACATGTATCCATTACTTATTGAGTTATAAACAAATAAAACATAGATACCAAACTTTTGCTTTGACGAATGACCTAAAAGTCAACTTTGTCAATTAAACTTCTGATGACCATGAAAATCTCATTCTACGCATCTAATCTTCCTGATTTGAAGAGTTCAGGTATGTCCTGATCTCTCTCACAGAATTGGACGTCACTTTACCAGGCATTTTGTACACAACTGTCTTCAAGAACTGCCAGGCAGCAAAACATTGAGCCTGGTACTCTACATCTAGGACATAATGCACTTGAATGCACAGTCCACAGCCTTTGTCAAAGTTGGAAACAAGAAACCCTGTCTCTCTACAATAGGGAGTTTTCGCAAGCACAACGCGGCCTGGAGTTAAGCGTGTCGTGTGCGAAATTTGCTTCTGCACATGATCAAATCCGAGGAACGTCCTGTCTGGGGGAAAACGAGTACGGTACTTGGCCAAAATAGCGTTTGGTCACGATGCTGGGCAGGAGTGAGCCAGCCAGTCAGCCAACCAATCAGCGATCTTGTCCCCACGCCTCCGTCCTGCACAGGAAAGCGAAACTGCATAGATATGGGGACGGGAGTCAGAGTACGGGGACTGTCACAAGTGATCGCTTCCTCGTATTCTCGGTCTTCGCGTCGTATAGCCAAAACTTCCTAATGACAAAGATTTGCAGTGGCTTCTTCCAGGATCCTCCCATCAGCAAGATGAAGGGCTGTGGTCTCTGCTTCCTGTCAATTTGTCCAATGTAGAAAGCCAGGTCTGTGCCCTCCTGTAAAATGAAATGGAATTGGAAAAGAAACATGCATAACTATACATCTCGATAAAATCTTGAAATAATCTACGCAGAAGTGTTGGGTTGAGGCATTGGTATAATGAGGTCCATCAGAACAGATATATTTCCCACACCTCTCCAATGTTCAAGGTAGAGTTCATAATAAAGTGCCTGGCCAAATTCTGCAACATTTCATTTGCAAACATATACCCTAAATTGGGTGTTTTATGTAGTATATAACATCCATGTATTACATTTCCTATTCTTGCAAGGGCTAACCATGACCTGGCTGAATGAATTTTCAACTGTGTGGCCCATGGGAACTTCTGAAAGGCAATTATTTTTATTGCTGGCAAGCCCAGGCAAAAAGTATTATCAAACAAAAACTACTTCTGAATTGCATTTCATTACTTTGGGTAAGTTACTCTTTCCAATACTAGTAGTATAACAATTTTGTCCACTTACATTGTAGGAACATTAAGGAGTATGCGAGGTCTTTTTTCTTTTTGGTATGGGGCGGGGGGTGGGGGGGGGGGGGGGGAGAGACACCCTGTATCACATTGGATGTATATGAGTGGTACGTGATATATTTCCAGCATCTTGCTGAATATAATGATACCATAGGTCAAGTGCAATATTTATTGACGAATGGAATATTCCTTATTGGCGACATTTGGGACCAATTTTGCATTTCATGCGAATTTTTTCCCCTTTTTATCAAAATGAAAAGGACATATTGATATTGGACAAGTGTGTGATTGAGCAGTCAGGCACAAAATAAAGTAAATATGTATGTTGACTATGTAATATAAGATTTTTTTTTTCATTAAAAAAAATTATTGTGATTCACAGCATACATTAGGAACATAATAAATTTGCATAAATATGTAGAATCCATGGACTAAACTAACAAATGAAACAGCATAAACTGGGAGTTTCTGTAACCATGGACCACAGCTTGATGATTTTTATATTTTGTATTGCAATGTCAAAGTCCATCTCATCATTTTAATAAGAGGGCAACACATCACTTGTTTTAGAAGATTAGCCTCCGAACAGTTAGGTACTTACAGGTTGAAAGTCGTAGAATAACTCCAACGACTCCTGAAAGGAGCACTTGCCCCACACCCTCGCAGTCCAGCCTCGGCAAACTAGCGGCAGCATGCTGAATGCAAGCATCTCTTTTTCCTCTGTGGAGCAAAATGTATGACACAGGGGGAGTATTTTTAATGATAAGTACAAATATACCCTTTAAAAATATTAACACAATCAAGGCTGATAAAGAGAAATGCTGACAAGTATCAGCTCATATTCAGATGCTGGCTTATGTACTTATATTGTACTTGATTGCAACCGGGATTACTAACTGTGTGTGGGGGGGGGGGGGGGGGGGCTGTTTTAAAGTTGTTTGGAGGGTATTGTAGAATATACTACACATTTTGAATGAGGGACTGATTCTGGCAACGGCATTTACTACCAAGACGGGCATGTAATTGTGGATGAGTAGAGCCAAACTTGTAAGGCCAAGCATTAGAATTATTATGCTGTAATAATCATCATGCTATTCTACAAAGCAGAAATCAGAGTTACCATGAACTTGGATGAAAGAAAGTTGAATGGTGTTGACAGCCAGTGCCTTAATAAGAATAATCTTGCACTACTGTTAAGTGCTTAACAAAGACTATTGCAATATGAATGACATTTGGGCTTTTGCAGGAGGTTCGTGTCATATTCTGGCATTGCATAAAGCAAGATCAGTTAATATGCATATATCTTAATTAGATTAGCAAGAGCAAGGGATGTTCAAGGTCCAGTGATTTTTATTCCAAGTAGTAGGAAAAAGAATGCAAAAACTTTAATAGTTCATAAAAGACTTCTCTGTTAATGTTATCCTATAATGACAAAAGCTTGATTATCATGTGAGTTGATCAGGCTGTGGAGAAGAAAAGGGGAATGGTAGATGAAGGAGGCAAGGACAAACCGTCCAGAAGTTTCAGTGTACATGAACTGCGTGGCCGTGGGGTGCTTTAATGTGACAGAGGGGCAGGAGACAGCCTCTCCCAAATAATTGTCCAAGCTGTAGTTCCAGTCACTAAAGCTGCAATACCGCATGTGATACAAGGAGCGAAAGAAGCTCGTGTGAGCACAATTAAAGATGTTCTGAATCCACATGTCATCTCTTGAGGATTCAGTTCCAGCAGGACGAGGTCCAACATGAGCTAAGGAGGGACAATCTCTGCCTGACTGGCCTGCCAGAGGGGGCTGAGGAGACAGAGGAAGAGCTTACTGAGGGCGAGTCAAATGTTGCCAAGGAAGTTGGCTTAGACATTTGGAAAGAGGACATCTCATCTTCATGATCTTGTCATCATCGTGGGGAAAAGGCAAGAAGGAAAGAGCAGGCAGATCAAAGTCCACTTTATTGCAAACAAAAGGAACAAACTGTATTCTGGGCATTCTAGTCTGAAAGGAAAAGAGAACATGAAAAGTGTGTTATCTAATGAAGATCTAAAGGCATGCAATGTGTCACTCGATCAGTGCATGATAAATGCCAAGGAAGCTCATGATGTCGAATCGGCAACAAAACCAAATACGGGAACATGACATGCAAGTTGAATGATGGACAAAGCAGAGCCATCAAGAGCCCGCATGATCTCTTTGATATTGGCTTTGAAATTACAGATCCACTTCAGTTTTTGCAGGTTTTTGCGAAAGTCTTAGAAATTAATTAACAAGCATTGAATGAATTTCTCGGTCTAACAATTTTTTTTTTTTTAAATAGTCATGTACATACTTTAAGTATTTTGTTAATGTTGTTAATAAATTCACCTCAACTCAAATGCAAAAAAGGAAAGGGTGGTACTGCGGCTGTAGATTAGAATCTCTACACAGAGCAATACTATTTAAAATGTACCTTGGGAAAGGCCATCGGTGTCACCCATGTGACGAATAAGCAGCATTTGCTACGATGGACATCTTGATTCCCCATACTAGAGTACTTTGTCAGCATACATGGCCATGCTGCAAACATCCTGTCTTCAGCCATGATCTCCTGGCTGAAGTCTTGCTTGATCTGTACAAATTAGGGAACAAGATTGCATTTGTAATCATATTAATGGTGGCCCAGAAAGAATGCTATAAACCAAATGGAAAAAAAATAATACTCAAGTTAATAACAAAAACATAAATGATGGAGTGAATTATGCATGATCATTAGCTTCTGCAAAAATGTTCGTTCTATAAACATTTTTCTCACAAGTTTGTGTGAATTTGCACAATGTGCTTCGTTTGGCATGGAAATCTTGACAGACTGAGAAGAAAGCTTCTAATCTTTGCATAGAAACTTATTCGAAAGTGACAAAAGTGCCAAAAATTGGTTCCAAACCACCTACTTACACGAAACAAATAGAACTCTACTATTAAAGGTGGTATATTATTACTACTGGCATTAAGTTTACGTGTGGTGCATAGACTATATTGTGCGTTAAAAACACCACAATCTGTTGTCTGTCTTTATCTTCATTTTCTATAGGGGTTCTAGGCCTTTTTTTCTACTGGAAGCTTATGTACACCTTAATTCATTGAGCATCATTGATGGCAATGATGCTCAGTAAAGAATGAATTGCTCCAGCAAAAGTAGCAGAACTTAACTTGCACTTTAGTATTGGATTTTAGGGGGTTCATTATGTTTACAGTAGATTTTGGTTGTACGGTTGGACCTACTACTCATCGACCGCCTAATGTTTATTTGCTTGATAAGAATATTCAACACTGAAATTCATGCAAAAAACTTGACCTACGTGATTGAGAAATCCAGAGCTACTAGCTATCAAATGCCTTTGTTCCCTTGTCGATTAGAAGTTTCAGTGCAAAAATATTGCCGTCGAACTTGCGTGGCCTCGTTTCAGCTCCCCGCGGTAACGCTCCTTATTGAGATCGACCGCTGTTTTTGCATTGACAATGCACGCAAACCAAGTTGTATTGAACACCGTGTTGTACGAAGCTTTTTAGAAACTTCCATAGACATTACATTACTATTCGGTGAAAATATTTATTCGAAATTTTGTCCTTGATTAAAACCATTAACTTTGTTAATGAATGGTGAATTTTTGCATTTTCCCACACCACCCTCATCAACAATCAAAGCCAATCCATTTGTATATATGCTTTGCGTGCAGTGAAGTGCGTACTAAGCGTTCAGGTCGCCAATCAATACACGGTCGGTTTATTACATACAAGAGGGTGGTCGATGTAGTAGGGCTATCATACAGCCGACCATGCATAAAGTTCTAAATTATGAGGTAGGAAATGATCGAGACAGGTCATTGTGTAATTGAACTATAGCACTAACGGTTAGCACAGCAGTCTAAAATATAGGCCCTAGCCCTTGACTAGGCCCTAGCATTGATGCCTAGCTAGGCCCTAACCGTCACGTTAGACCCTATGCCTAACTAACTTGTTAGATTTCTACATCATCGAACTCGGACACTGCGCCTATAATTGTGCATGATGTGATACGGTGCCTGCTGTTACTGTTCAGATAGAACTAACGCTACTGTACAACGAATAGGCTACTGTACTGACTACTGTGTCAACAATGGGAATATTCCGTACGTACGCTGATTTAGATGATTAGTTTTTGTAAGAAATTCGTATTTTATGTGAAGTTTTGAAAATGTATGTAAGGATTGAATTATGCAAGTGTTTATACAAGCACGAATTGGTTGAAAAACATAATGTACGTAGGAAACCTACCAGTCGTACAGACGACCTAACTTAATTAACATTACAGTTTCTAACGTTACATGCATGAAGGCGAGGCGTAGCGCAGCCCGGCCAAGAACCCAAAGCGTGAGCCGTGACTAGTTTCATACATCATGCAAATTACAGATCTAGATGGGCATGAAGCGATGTAACAATCAGTTAAATAAATAAATACCTTGGAATGACTGGCAAAGTTCTTCTATAGCTAGACCCCATTTGCTGAGAATGTTCGTGACTCCACATAGCTGCATTGCAATCATCGTCACCGCCGTCCATCATGATGAATACTAGTAGCCGCGCTACAGTATAGCTATACATGATGTACGTGTATAACGTGTACGTGTTATAAAGTGTGTGTGTGAGGCGCGGTGGCCGCCGCCCGGCGGCGATCGATTGCGACGAAGGATACATGCAGGCCCGCTGATTGGTTCATGACTATCACATGACTTTTGCCCATCAATTTCTAAACAACGATGTTTAAAAGTTTGGACAATCATTCCGAATTGTTTTTAAACAACCGCTGTTTAAGGCATTCAAGCTCCAATTTTCTATATTTAAACAACATTGTTTAGAATTTTAAACAACAATATTTTAAACAACGAAATTTTACACAGCGTTCTAACAGTGTAACGTCATCGATATTCTGGTAGGCAGCAAATAATGCAAGCACTGGGTGTCCTTCTCTGAACATAATATCTCGCTGTCATTATGTCATGTCGACCTTTTCATGTCATTTATCAGAAAAGTTGGTGGCTTCCAAGATCATCTGGAATTTCTCTTGCTTATTTGCTACAGTTTGATGAAAATTGATGTCTTAAAGACCTACTATTTCTCTTTAATTCCATTATACATGTAAACCTGTATAAGAGGCAACTTCAACGCGTATGGATATAAAACATAAAGCTCTCTTTACTTCTTATCCACAGAAATATGACGTTATTCACAAAAACGGAAATATTAATGATCATTCACAGATATCAAGAAAGTATAAATCTCCAACAGCCATAACATTGGTGTATTGGATAGCCTGACTGAGACCCATTTATCACACAATGTTTGTCCATTGGTATCCTTATTGAGGGTTTATTTTAGGGACCGAGTGTGGAGATCAGGAAAAAGTTTGAAAGTCAATCCTTTTTTCCTTTCTTTTTTTCTTTCTTTTTCATTTCCTTTCCGATATTTGAATGAAAGGGCTACACACTGTTTATGACTTCTTTCAATGATATAAGATCCGTGATTTGCTATTATTTGTCTCTGCCCGGCACATGCAATGCCTTTAGTATTAACTTTCTGATCGAGATTTGCTGGAAGAAACCAAATTCTTTGCCTGCCTACATTTTAAACAAGGCAATCAGAACATTAAGGGGCTCTACGTGCTTGATGTACACTGCATGTGTAACTCTGAACTATACATGCAGGCATATCAAAACACGTATCAGTGCTTTTCGAAATTAGCCTAGACAAGGCCTGGAATGTATGTTGGTTGCAAAACTCGTTGCAAATCTCTGAGTCTCAAATGAACCAGAGACGTCTCAAACCCCATTTCGCCCCCTTCATCTGCTATCTTTACCTTATACTTCACTTCACGGTAAACGCATAGAGCACAAGTAAGGGACCAGAGGTACTCAGGAAAGTATCGTTTGAATGATGTCATTTATTTCTGAAAATCATGCCACATGTAAGCAATTCAATCTGTGTAGTGCATATCTCCTCATGAATTCTGGACCAAGCCACAGACTGCTTCATTGATCAGCATGTCTACGATATCGATGACGATGCTGTTTGAATAATATTGTCCTGCATATACTCCTTCAACATCGCCGGAAATATCTTCATCCGAGAGCGAGAGGTCGGAGGAGTCACTGTCGAAGTCTGTTAAGTCTGTTACTGTTGTAAACACATCGTCGTCATCGCTTTCAAAGTCCTCGTCTTCTGAAGACGTGCGCAGAAGTTCGGAGAGTTCGCTCGGACTGATGGAGGAAAAATCGTCTTCCTCGTCATCACTGTTGTCACCCTGCCTGTCGTGACTTTTCCGTGCATACTCCTCTTCGTCGAGAAGAGACAAATTCGATATATTACTGAAACTCTGGCTGTAAAGACTAATGTCTTCGTTGAAGAGGCACTCGTCGACATCCGAAACGGAACCCCAGAAAGATGTGACAGAGCTCCGCTCATCCCAACGAGAAGCCTCGTGATACTGCAAAGTAATACCAGGACAAGAGCAGAAAGAGTTTGGACTTGAAAGAAAATGTATAATACTTGCAGGTCACGGTATTTGTCATCATTATCGTATAAAATACGAGCCTTACAATAGACTTTTGCTGCTTTTCAAACTTGTTGGACAGAGTTATAGCCATGAAGTGGGAAATGATTATTGTTTGCCAAATGACATTGCCCTAAAATGATTTCTTGTCCATGGTATGAGAAAATATCGTTGATTTCCAGTATATAGTTGCCAATGTGTGTCTGAAGAGCGTCATATCTCAATGACGTGTGGAAACTTACAATTAGAAAAGACAGAAACTTTGTAAAACAAGTGAGAATTGAGGAAGAGAAAACATACAGGACATAAATGAGACGGCCCGTCGTAATGCAAACTCACCATACAGACATCTTTGGCACTCATGACTGTGCCCTGCTTTCCGTTATGGTTGTCACCAGAACCTTAAGAAAAGCAAGGTCAAAACAGAACAGATTTTAGTTTCCTCAAATATGAAAGTGACATTTTCATTCTCATTCGACAATGTTTGGATAAGATTTATTCTTTCTTGAAATATATTTCTATTCTGGAAATTCTTCTATATGAGTTAGTCGAAAATGGTGATTTTAATTTGATCAACCCCCATCAAATGTGCTGAGAAGAGAGATCATAATTCTGCAATAATCTGAACATTTACTGCTCTCATCACAAAATCTATAGAAGACCTGGATTATCATGCACGGATGGAAAGTGTGGCATGTTGAGATTGTTTGTGCATGCCAGGAAATACATTACCTGCAGTGACACAACACAATTTGCTGAAAGATCTTGTCAGCGAACTACGGAGTCGAGCCCAAAATCGCCGACCGCGAGATAGCTCGGAAAACGTAGACATTTCGATATCAAGCTAAGAGAACACCATCAAAAGTGTACGAATAGCAAGAGGAATTCACTAGGAATGGACAAGTACTGTAGAATTTCGTTGTTATGTAAACAGAAATACTGCGTGCTTGCATTATTTCGTCACAGATATTCACACGTAGCTACGCCGAGTTTAATACGCGCTGCGCGTTTGCAGTAGAATTGATTATGACGAAACACTGAGTAAGCGCATTTGTAACGTCATCGATATTCTGGTAGGCAGCAAATAATGCAAGCACTGGGTGTCCTTCTCTGAACATAATATCTCGCTGTCATTATGTCATGTCGACCTTTTCATGTCATTTATCAGAAAAGTTGGTGGCTTCCAAGATCATCTGGAATTTCTCTTGCTTATTTGCTACAGTTTGATGAAAATTGATGTCTTAAAGACCTACTATTTCTCTTTAATTCCATTATACATGTAAACCTGTATAAGAGGCAACTTCAACGCGTATGGATATAAAACATAAAGCTTTCTTTACTTCTTATCCACAGAAATATGACGTTATTCACAAAAACGGAAATATTAATGATCATTCACAGATATCAACAAAGTATAAATCTGCAACAGCCATAACATTGGTGTATTGGATAGCCTGACTGAGACCCATTTATCACACAATGTTTGTCCATTGCTATCCTTAAGGAGGGTTTATTTTAGGGAACGAGTGTGGAGATCAGGAAAAAGTTTGAAAGTCAATCCTTTTTTCCTTTCTTTTTTCTTTCTTTTTCATTTCCTTTCCGATATTTGAATGAAAGGGCTACACACTGTTTATGACTTCTTTCAATGATATAAGATCCGTGATTTGCTATTATTTGTCTCTGCCCGGCACATGCAATGCCTTTAGTATTAACTTTCTGATCGAGATTTGCTGGAAGAAACCAAATTCTTTGCCTGCCTACATTTCAAACAAGGCAATCAGAACATTAAGGGGCTCTACGTGCTTGATGTACACTGCATGTGTAACTCTGAACTATACATGCAGGCATATCAAAACACGTATCAGTGCTTTTCGAAATTAGCCTAGACAAGGCCTGGAATGTATGTTGGTTGCAAAACTCGTTGCAAATCTCTGAGTCTCAAATGAACCAGAGACGTCTAAAACCCCATTTCGCCCCCTTCATCTGCTATCTTTACCTTATACTTCACTTCACGGTAAACGCATAGAGCACAAGTAAGGGACCAGAGGTACTCAGGAAAGTATCGTTTGAATGATGTCATTTATTTCTGAAAATCATGCCACATGTAAGCAATTCAATCTGTGTAGTGCATATCTCCTCATGAATTCTGGACCAAGCCACAGACTGCTTCATTGATCAGCATGTCTACGATATCGATGACGATGCTGTTTGAATAATATTGTCCTGCATATACTCCTTCAACATCGCCGGAAATATCTTCATCCGAGAGCGAGAGGTCGGAGGAGTCACTGTCGAAGTCTGTTAAGTCTGTTACTGTTGTAAACACATCGTCGTCATCGCTTTCAAAGTCCTCGTCTTCTGAAGACGTGCGCAGAAGTTCGGAGAGTTCGCTCGGACTGATGGAGGAAAAATCGTCTTCCTCGTCATCACTGTTGTCACCCTGCCTGTCGTGACTTTTCCGTGCATACTCCTCTTCGTCGAGAAGAGACAAATTCGATATATTACTGAAACTCTGGCTGTAAAGACTAATGTCTTCGTTGAAGAGGCACTCGTCGACATCCGAAACGGAACCCCAGAAAGATGTGACAGAGCTCCGCTCATCCCAACGAGAAGCCTCGTGATACTGCAAAGTAATACCAGGACAAGAGCAGAAAGAGTTTGGACTTGAAAGAAAATGTATAATACTTGCAGGTCACGGTATTTGTCATCATTATCGTATAAAATACGAGCCTTACAATAGACTTTTGCTGCTTTTCAAACTTGTTGGACAGAGTTATAGCCATGAAGTGGGAAATGATTATTGTTTGCCAAATGACATTGCCCTAAAATGATTTCTTGTCCATGGTATGAGAAAATATCGTTGATTTCCAGTATATAGTTGCCAATGTGTGTCTGAAGAGCGTCATATCTCAATGACGTGTGGAAACTTACAATTAGAAAAGACAGAAACTTTGTAAAACAAGTGAGAATTGAGGAAGAGAAAACATACAGGACATAAATGAGACGGCCCGTCGTAATGCAAACTCACCATACAGACATCTTTGGCACTCAGGACTGTGCCCTGCTTTCCGTTATGGTTGTCACCAGAACCTTAAGAAAAGCAAGGTCAAAACAGAACAGATTTTAGTTTCCTCAAATATGAAAGTGACATTTTCATTCTCATTCGACAATGTTTGGATAAGATTTATTCTTTCTTGAAATATATTTCTATTCTGGAAATTCTTCTATATGAGTTAGTCGAAAATGGTGATTTTAATTTGATCAACCCCCATCAAATGTGCTGAGAAGAGAGATCATAATTCTGCAATAATCTGAACATTTACTACTCTCATCACAGAATCTATACAAGACCTGGATTATCATGTACGGATGGAAAGTGTGGCATGTTGAGATTGTTTGTGCATGCCAGGAAATACATTACCTGCAGTGACACAACACAATTTGCTGAAAGATCTTGTCAGCGAACTACGGAGTCGAGCCCAAAATCGCCGATCGCGAGATAGCTCGGAAAACGTAGACATTTCGATATCAAGCTAAGAGAACACCATCAAAAGTGTACGAATAGCAAGAGGAATTCACTAGGAATGGACAAGTACTGTAGAATTTCGTTGTTATGTAAACAGAAATACTGCGTGCTTGCATTATTTCGTCACAGATATTCACATGTAGCTACGCCGAGTTTAATACGCGCTGCGCGTTTGCAGTAGAATTGATTATGACGAAACACTGTGTAAGCGCATTTGTAACGTCATCGATATTCTGGTAGGCAGCAAATAATGCAAGCACTGGGTGTCCTTCTCTGAACATAATATCTCGCTGTCATTATGTCATGTCGACCTTTTCATGTCATTTATCAGAAAAGTTGGTGGCTTCCAAGATCACCTGGAATTTCTCTTGCTTATTTGCTACAGTTTGATGAAAATTGATGTCTTAAAGACCTACTATTTCTCTTTAATTCCATTATACATGTAAACGTGTATAAGAGGCAATTTCAACGCGTATGGATATAAAACATAAAGCTTTCTTTACTTCTTATCCACAGAAATATGACGTTATTCACAAAAACGGAAGTATTAATGATCATTCACAGATATCAAGAAAGTATAAATCTCCAACAGCCATAACATTGGTGTATTGGATAGCCTGACTGAGACCCATTTATCACACAATATTTGTCCATTGCTATCCTTAAGGAGGGTTTATTTTAGGGAACGAGTGTGGAGATCAGGAAAAAGTTTGAAAGTCAATCCTTTTTTCCTTTCTTTTTTCTTTCTTTTTCATTTCCTTTCCGATATTTGAATGAAAGGGCTACACACTGTTTATGACTTCTTTCAATGATATAAGATCCGTGATTTGCTATTATTTGTCTCTGCCCGGCACATGCAATGCCTTTAGTATTAAGTTTCTGATCGAGATTTGCTGGAAGAAACCAAATTCTTTGCCTGCCTACATTTCAAACAAGGCAATCAGAACATTAAGGGGCTCTACGTGCTTGATGTACACTGCATGTGTAACTCTGAACTATACATGCAGGCATATCAAAACACGTATCAGTGCTTTTCGAAATTAGCCTAGACAAGGCCTGGAATGTATGTTGGTTGCAAAACTCGTTGCAAATCTCTGAGTCTCAAATGAACCAGAGACGTCTAAAACCCCATTTCGCCCCCTTCATCTGCTATCTTTACCTTATACTTCACTTCACGGTAAACGCATAGAGCACAAGTAAGGGACCAGAGGTACTCAGGAAAGTATCGTTTGAATGATGTCATTTATTTCTGAAAATCATGCCACATGTAAGCAATTCAATCTGTGTAGTGCATATCTCCTCATGAATTCTGGACCAAGCCACAGACTGCTTCATTGATCAGCATGTCTACGATATCGATGACGATGCTGTTTGAATAATATTGTCCTGCATATACTCCTTCAACATCGCCGGAAATATCTTCATCCGAGAGCGAGAGGTCGGAGGAGTCACTGTCGAAGTCTGTTAAGTCTGTTACTGTTGTAAACACATCGTCGTCATCGCTTTCAAAGTCCTCGTCTTCTGAAGACGTGCGCAGAAGTTCGGAGAGTTCGCTCGGACTGATGGAGGAAAAATCGTCTTCCTCGTCATCACTGTTGTCACCCTGCCTGTCGTGACTTTTCCGTGCATACTCCTCTTCGTCGAGAAGAGACAAATTCGATATATTACTGAAACTCTGGCTGTAAAGACTAATGTCTTCGTTGAAGAGGCACTCGTCGACATCCGAAACGGAACCCCAGAAAGATGTGACAGAGCTCCGCTCATCCCAACGAGAAGCCTCGTGATACTGCAAAGTAATACCAGGACAAGAGCAGAAAGAGTTTGGACTTGAAAGAAAATGTATAATACTTGCAGGTCACGGTATTTGTCATCATTATCGTATAAAATACGAGCCTTACAATAGACTTTTGCTGCTTTTCAAACTTGTTGGACAGAGTTATAGCCATGAAGTGGGAAATGATTATTGTTTGCCAAATGACATTGCCCTAAAATGATTTCTTGTCCATGGTATGAGAAAATATCGTTGATTTCCAGTATATAGTTGCCAATGTGTGTCTGAAGAGCGTCATATCTCAATGACGTGTGGAAACTTACAATTAGAAAAGACAGAAACTTTGTAAAACAAGTGAGAATTGAGGAAGAGAAAACATACAGGACATAAATGAGACGGCCCGTCGTAATGCAAACTCACCATACAGACATCTTTGGCACTCAGGACTGTGCCCTGCTTTCCGTTATGGTTGTCACCAGAACCTTAAGAAAAGCAAGGTCAAAACAGAACAGATTTTAGTTTCCTCAAATATGAAAGTGACATTTTCATTCTCATTCGACAATGTTTGGATAAGATTTATTCTTTCTTGAAATATATTTCTATTCTGGAAATTCTTCTATATGAGTTAGTCGAAAATGGTGATTTTAATTTGATCAACCCCCATCAAATGTGCTGAGAAGAGAGATCATAATTCTGCAATAATCTGAACATTTACTACTCTCATCACAGAATCTATACAAGACCTGGATTATCATGTACGGATGGAAAGTGTGGCATGTTGAGATTGTTTGTGCATGCCAGGAAATACATTACCTGCAGTGACACAACACAATTTGCTGAAAGATCTTGTCAGCGAACTACGGAGTCGAGCCCAAAATCGCCGATCGCGAGATAGCTCGGAAAACGTAGACATTTCGATATCAAGCTAAGAGAACACCATCAAAAGTGTACGAATAGCAAGAGGAATTCACTAGGAATGGACAAGTACTGTAGAATTTCGTTGTTATGTAAACAGAAATACTGCGTGCTTGCATTATTTCGTCACAGATATTCACATGTAGCTACGCCGAGTTTAATACGCGCTGCGCGTTTGCAGTAGAATTGATTATGACGAAACACTGTGTAAGCGCATTTGTAACGTCATCGATATTCTGGTAGGCAGCAAATAATGCAAGCACTGGGTGTCCTTCTCTGAACATAATATCTCGCTGTCATTATGTCATGTCGACCTTTTCATGTCATTTATCAGAAAAGTTGGTGGCTTCCAAGATCACCTGGAATTTCTCTTGCTTATTTGCTACAGTTTGATGAAAATTGATGTCTTAAAGACCTACTATTTCTCTTTAATTCCATTATACATGTAAACGTGTATAAGAGGCAATTTCAACGCGTATGGATATAAAACATAAAGCTTTCTTTACTTCTTATCCACAGAAATATGACGTTATTCACAAAAACGGAAGTATTAATGATCATTCACAGATATCAAGAAAGTATAAATCTCCAACAGCCATAACATTGGTGTATTGGATAGCCTGACTGAGACCCATTTATCACACAATATTTGTCCATTGCTATCCTTAAGGAGGGTTTATTTTAGGGAACGAGTGTGGAGATCAGGAAAAAGTTTGAAAGTCAATCCTTTTTTCCTTTCTTTTTTCTTTCTTTTTCATTTCCTTTCCGATATTTGAATGAAAGGGCTACACACTGTTTATGACTTCTTTCAATGATATAAGATCCGTGATTTGCTATTATTTGTCTCTGCCCGGCACATGCAATGCCTTTAGTATTAAGTTTCTGATCGAGATTTGCTGGAAGAAACCAAATTCTTTGCCTGCCTACATTTCAAACAAGGCAATCAGAACATTAAGGGGCTCTACGTGCTTGATGTACACTGCATGTGTAACTCTGAACTATACATGCAGGCATATCAAAACACGTATCAGTGCTTTTCGAAATTAGCCTAGACAAGGCCTGGAATGTATGTTGGTTGCAAAACTCGTTGCAAATCTCTGAGTCTCAAATGAACCAGAGACGTCTAAAACCCCATTTCGCCCCCTTCATCTGCTATCTTTACCTTATACTTCACTTCACGGTAAACGCATAGAGCACAAGTTAGGGACCAGAGGTACTCAGGAAAGTATCGTTTGAATGATGTCATTTATTTCTGAAAATCATGCCACATGTAAGCAATTCAATCTGTGTAGTGCATATCTCCTCATGAATTCTGGACCAAGCCACAGACTGCTTCATTGATCAGCATGTCTACGATATCGATGACGATGCTGTTTGAATAATATTGTCCTGCATATACTCCTTCAACATCGCCGGAAATATCTTCATCCGAGAGCGAGAGGTCGGAGGAGTCACTGTCGAAGTCTGTTAAGTCTGTTACTGTTGTAAACACATCGTCGTCATCGCTTTCAAAGTCCTCGTCTTCTGAAGACGTGCGCAGAAGTTCGGAGAGTTCGCTCGGACTGATGGAGGAAAAATCGTCTTCCTCGTCATCACTGTTGTCACCCTGCCTGTCGTGACTTTTCCGTGCATACTCCTCTTCGTCGAGAAGAGACAAATTCGATATATTACTGAAACTCTGGCTGTAAAGACTAATGTCTTCGTTGAAGAGGCACTCGTCGACATCCGAAACGGAACCCCAGAAAGATGTGACAGAGCTCCGCTCATCCCAACGAGAAGCCTCGTGATACTGCAAAGTAATACCAGGACAAGAGCAGAAAGAGTTTGGACTTGAAAGAAAATGTATAATACTTGCAGGTCACGGTATTTGTCATCATTATCGTATAAAATACGAGCCTTACAATAGACTTTTGCTGCTTTTCAAACTTGTTGGACAGAGTTATAGCCATGAAGTGGGAAATGATTATTGTTTGCCAAATGACATTGCCCTAAAATGATTTCTTGTCCATGGTATGAGAAAATATCGTTGATTTCCAGTATATAGTTGCCAATGTGTGTCTGAAGAGCGTCATATCTCAATGACGTGTGGAAACTTACAATTAGAAAAGACAGAAACTTTGTAAAACAAGTGAGAATTGAGGAAGAGAAAACATACAGGACATAAATGAGACGGCCCGTCGTAATGCAAACTCACCATACAGACATCTTTGGCACTCAGGACTGTGCCCTGCTTTCCGTTATGGTTGTCACCAGAACCTTAAGAAAAGCAAGGTCAAAACAGAACAGATTTTAGTTTCCTCAAATATGAAAGTGACATTTTCATTCTCATTCGACAATGTTTGGATAAGATTTATTCTTTCTTGAAATATATTTCTATTCTGGAAATTCTTCTATATGAGTTAGTCGAAAATGGTGATTTTAATTTGATCAACCCCCATCAAATGTGCTGAGAAGAGAGATCATAATTCTGCAATAATCTGAACATTTACTACTCTCATCACAGAATCTATACAAGACCTGGATTATCATGTACGGATGGAAAGTGTGGCATGTTGAGATTGTTTGTGCATGCCAGGAAATACATTACCTGCAGTGACACAACACAATTTGCTGAAAGATCTTGTCAGCGAACTACGGAGTCGAGCCCAAAATCGCCGATCGCGAGATAGCTCGGAAAACGTAGACATTTCGATATCAAGCTAAGAGAACACCATCAAAAGTGTACGAATAGCAAGAGGAATTCACTAGGAATGGACAAGTACTGTAGAATTTCGTTGTTATGTAAACAGAAATACTGCGTGCTTGCATTATTTCGTCACAGATATTCACATGTAGCTACGCCGAGTTTAATACGCGCTGCGCGTTTGCAGTAGAATTGATTATGACGAAACACTGTGTAAGCGCATTTGTAACGTCATCGATATTCTGGTAGGCAGCAAATAATGCAAGCACTGGGTGTCCTTCTCTGAACATAATATCTCGCTGTCATTATGTCATGTCGACCTTTTCATGTCATTTATCAGAAAAGTTGGTGGCTTCCAAGATCACCTGGAATTTCTCTTGCTTATTTGCTACAGTTTGATGAAAATTGATGTCTTAAAGACCTACTATTTCTCTTTAATTCCATTATACATGTAAACGTGTATAAGAGGCAATTTCAACGCGTATGGATATAAAACATAAAGCTTTCTTTACTTCTTATCCACAGAAATATGACGTTATTCACAAAAACGGAAGTATTAATGATCATTCACAGATATCAAGAAAGTATAAATCTCCAACAGCCATAACATTGGTGTATTGGATAGCCTGACTGAGACCCATTTATCACACAATATTTGTCCATTGCTATCCTTAAGGAGGGTTTATTTTAGGGAACGAGTGTGGAGATCAGGAAAAAGTTTGAAAGTCAATCCTTTTTTCCTTTCTTTTTTCTTTCTTTTTCATTTCCTTTCCGATATTTGAATGAAAGGGCTACACACTGTTTATGACTTCTTTCAATGATATAAGATCCGTGATTTGCTATTATTTGTCTCTGCCCGGCACATGCAATGCCTTTAGTATTAACTTTCTGATCGAGATTTGCTGGAAGAAACCAAATTCTTTGCCTGCCTACATTTTAAACAAGGCAATCAGAACATTAAGGGGCTCTACGTGCTTGATGTACACTGCATGTGTAACTCTGAACTATACATGCAGGCATATCAAAACACGTATCAGTGCTTTTCGAAATTAGCTTAGACAAGGCCTGGAATGTATGTTGGTTGCAAAACTCGTTGCAAATCTCTGAGTCTCAAATGAACCAGAGACGTCTCAAACCCCATTTCGCCCCCTTCATCTGCTATCTTTACCTTATACTTCACTTCACGGTAAACGCATAGAGCACATGTAAGGGACCAGAGGTACTCAGGAAAGTATCGTTTGAATGATGTCATTTATTTCTGAAAATCATGCCACATGTAAGCAATTCAATCTGCGTAGTGCATATCTCCTCATGAATTCTGGACCAATCCACAGACTGCTTCATTGATCAGCATGTCTACGATATCGATGACGATGCTGTTTGAATAATATTGTCCTGCATATACTCCTTCAACATCGCCGGAAATATCTTCATCCGAGAGCGAGAGGTCGGAGGAGTCACTGTCGAAGTCTGTTAAGTCTGTTACTGTTGTAAACACATCGTCGTCATCGCTTTCAAAGTCCTCGTCTTCTGAAGACGTGCGCAGAAGTTCGGAGAGTTCGCTCGGACTGATGGAGGAAAAATCGTCTTCCTCGTCATCACTGTTGTCACCCTGCCTGTCGTGACTTTTCCGTGCATACTCCTCTTCGTCGAGAAGAGACAAATTCGATATATTACTGAAACTCTGGCTGTAAAGACTAATGTCTTCGTTGAAGAGGCACTCGTCGACATCCGAAACGGAACCCCAGAAAGATGTGACAGAGCTCCGCTCATCCCAACGAGAAGCCTCGTGATACTGCAAAGTAATACCAGGACAAGAGCAGAAAGAGTTTGGACTTGAAAGAAAATGTATAATACTTGCAGGTCACGGTATTTGTCATCATTATCGTATAAAATACGAGCCTTACAATAGACTTTTGCTGCTTTTCAAACTTGTTGGACAGAGTTATAGCCATGAAGTGGGAAATGATTATTGTTTGCCAAATGACATTGCCCTAAAATGATTTCTTGTCCATGGTATGAGAAAATATCGTTGATTTCCAGTATATAGTTGCCAATGTGTGTCTGAAGAGCGTCATATCTCAATGACGTGTGGAAACTTACAATTAGAAAAGACAGAAACTTTGTAAAACAAGTGAGAATTGAGGAAGAGAAAACATACAGGACATAAATGAGACGGCCCGTCGTAATGCAAACTCACCATACAGACATCTTTGGCACTCAGGACTGTGCCCTGCTTTCCGTTATGGTTGTCACCAGAACCTTAAGAAAAGCAAGGTCAAAACAGAACAGATTTTAGTTTCCTCAAATATGAAAGTGACATTTTCATTCTCATTCGACAATGTTTGGATAAGATTTATTCTTTCTTGAAATATATTTCTATTCTGGAAATTCTTCTATATGAGTTAGTCGAAAATGGTGATTTTAATTTGATCAACCCCCATCAAATGTGCTGAGAAGAGAGATCATAATTCTGCAATAATCTGAACATTTACTGCTCTCATCACAAAATCTATAGAAGACCTGGATTATCATGCACGGATGGAAAGTGTGGCATGTTGAGATTGTTTGTGCATGCCAGGAAATACATTACCTGCAGTGACACAACACAATTTGCTGAAAGATCTTGTCAGCGAACTACGGAGTCGAGCCCAAAATCGCCGACCGCGAGATAGCTCGGAAAACGTAGACATTTCGATATCAAGCTAAGAGAACACCATCAAAAGTGTATGAATAGCAAGAGGAATTCACTAGGAATGGACAAGTACTGTAGAATTTCGTTGTTATGTAAACAGAAATACTGCGTGCTTGCATTATTTCGTCACAGATATTCACACGTAGCTACGCCGAGTTTAATACGCGCTGCGCGTTTGCAGTAGAATTGATTATGACGAAACACTGAGTAAGCGCATTTGTAACGTCATCGATATTCTGGTAGGCAGCAAATAATGCAAGCACTGGGTGTCCTTCTCTGAACATAATATCTCGCTGTCATTATGTCATGTCGACCTTTTCATGTCATTTATCAGAAAAGTTGGTGGCTTCCAAGATCATCTGGAATTTCTCTTGCTTATTTGCTACAGTTTGATGAAAATTGATGATTTAAAGACCTACTATTTCTCTTTAATTCCATTATACATGTAAACCTGTATAAGAGGCAACTTCAACGCGTATGGATATAAAACATAAAGCTTTCTTTACTTCTTATCCACAGAAATATGACGTTATTCACAAAAACGGAAATATTAATGATCATTCACAGATATCAACAAAGTATAAATCTGCAACAGCCATAACATTGGTGTATTGGATAGCCTGACTGAGACCCATTTATCACACAATGTTTGTCCATTGCTATCCTTATTGAGGGTTTATTTTAGGGACCGAGTGTGGAGATCAGGAAAAAGTTTGAAAGTCAATCCTTTTTTCCTTTCTTTTTTCTTTCTTTTTCATTTCCTTTCCGATATTTGAATGAAAGGGCTACACACTGTTTATGACTTCTTTCAATGATATAAGATCCGTGATTTGCTATTATTTGTCTCTGCCCGGCACATGCAATGCCTTTAGTATTAAGTTTCTGATCGAGATTTGCTGGAAGAAACCAAATTCTTTGCCTGCCTACATTTCAAACAAGGCAATCAGAACATTAAGGGGCTCTACGTGCTTGTGTACACTGCATTTGTAACTCTGAACTATACATGCAGGCATATCAAAAACGTATCAGTGCTTTTCGAAATTAACTTAGACAAGGCCTGGAATGTATGTTGGTTGCAAAACTCGTTGCAAATCTCTGAGTCTCAAATGAACCAGAGACGTCTCAAACCCCATTTCGCCCCCTTCATCTGCTATCTTTACCTTATACTTCACTTCACGGTAAACGCATAGAGCACATGTAAGGGACCAGAGGTACTCAGGAAAGTATCGTTTGAATGATGTCATTTATTTCTGAAAATCATGCCACATGTCAGCAATTCAATCTGTGTAGTGCATATCTCCTCATGAATTCTGGACCAATCCACAGACTGCTTCATTGATCAGCATGTCTACGATATCGATGACGATGCTGTTTGAATAATATTGTCCTGCATATACTCCTTCAACATCGCCGGAAATATCTTCATCCGAGAGCGAGAGGTCGGAGGAGTCACTGTCGAAGTCTGTTAAGTCTGTTACTGTTGTAAACACATCGTCGTCATCGCTTTCAAAGTCCTCGTCTTCTGAAGACGTGCGCAGAAGTTCGGAGAGTTCGCTCGGACTGATGGAGGAAAAATCGTCTTCCTCGTCATCACTGTTGTCACCCTGCCTGTCGTGACTTTTCCGTGCATACTCCTCTTCGTCGAGAAGAGACAAATTCGATATATTACTGAAACTCTGGCTGTAAAGACTAATGTCTTCGTTGAAGAGGCACTCGTCGACATCCGAAACGGAACCCCAGAAAGATGTGACAGAGCTCCGCTCATCCCAACGAGAAGCCTCGTGATACTGCAAAGTAATACCAGGACAAGAGCAGAAAGAGTTTGGACTTGAAAGAAAATGTATAATACTTGCAGGTCACGGTATTTGTCATCATTATCGTATAAAATACGAGCCTTACAATAGACTTTTGCTGCTTTTCAAACTTGTTGGACAAAGTTATAGCCATGAAGTGGGAAATGATTATTGTTTGCCAAATGACATTGCCCTAAAATGATTTCTTGTCCATGGTATGAGAAAATATCGTTGATTTCCAGTATATAGTTGCCAATGTGTGTCTGAAGAGCGTCATATCTCAATGACGTGTGGAAACTTACAATTAGAAAAGACAGAAACTTTGTAAAACAAGTGAGAATTGAGGAAGAGAAAACATACAGGACATAAATGAGACGGCCCGTCGTAATGCAAACTCACCATACAGACATCTTTGGCACTCAGGACTGTGCCCTGCTTTCCGTTATGGTTGTCACCAGAACCTTAAGAAAAGCAAGGTCAAAACAGAACAGATTTTAGTTTCCTCAAATATGAAAGTGACATTTTCATTCTCATTCGACAATGTTTGGATAAGATTTATTCTTTCTTGAAATATATTTCTATTCTGGAAATTCTTCTATATGAGTTAGTCGAAAATGGTGATTTTAATTTGATCAACCCCCATCAAATGTGCTGAGAAGAGAGATCATAATTCTGCAATAATCTGAACATTTACTGCTCTCATCACAGAATCTATACAAGACCTGGATTATCATGCACGGATGGAAAGTGTGGCATGTTGAGATTGTTTGTGCATGCCAGGAAATACATTACCTGCAGTGACACAACACAATTTGCTGAAAGATCTTGTCAGCGAACTACGGAGTCGAGCCCAAAATCGCCGACCGCGAGATAGCTCGGAAAACGTAGACATTTCGATATCAAGCTAAGAGAACACCATCAAAAGTGTACGAATAGCAAGAGGAATTCACTAGGAATGGACAAGTACTGTAGAATTTCGTTGTTATGTAAACAGAAATACTGCGTGCTTGCATTATTTCGTCACAGATATTCACACGTAGCTACACCGAGTTTAATACGCGCTGCGCGTTTGCAGTAGAATTGATTATGACGAAACACTGAGTAAGCGCATTTGTAACGTCATCGATATTCTGGTAGGCAGCAAATAATGCAAGCACTGGGTGTCCTTCTCTGAACATAATATCTCGCTGTCATTATGTCATGTCGACCTTTTCATGTCATTTATCAGAAAAGTTGGTGGCTTCCAAGATCATCTGGAATTTCTCTTGCTTATTTGCTACAGTTTGATGAAAATTGATGATTTAAAGACCTACTATTTCTCTTTAATTCCATTATACATGTAAACCTGTATAAGAGGCAACTTCAACGCGTATGGATATAAAACATAAAGCTTTCTTTACTTCTTATCCACAGAAATATGACGTTATTCACAAAAACGGAAATATTAATGATCATTCACAGATATCAACAAAGTATAAATCTGCAACAGCCATAACATTGGTGTATTGGATAGCCTGACTGAGACCCATTTATCACACAATGTTTGTCCATTGCTATCCTTATTGAGGGTTTATTTTAGGGACCGAGTGTGGAGATCAGGAAAAAGTTTGAAAGTCAATCCTTTTTTCCTTTCTTTTTTCTTTCTTTTTCATTTCCTTTCCGATATTTGAATGAAAGGGCTACACACTGTTTATGACTTCTTTCAATGATATAAGATCCGTGATTTGCTATTATTTGTCTCTGCCCGGCACATGCAATGCCTTTAGTATTAACTTTCTGATCGAGATTTGCTGGAAGAAACCAAATTCTTTGCCTGCCTACATTTCAAACAAGGCAATCAGAACATTAAGGGGCTCTACGTGCTTGTGTACACTGCATTTGTAACTCTGAACTATACATGCAGGCATATCAAAAACGTATCAGTGCTTTTCGAAATTAACTTAGACAAGGCCTGGAATGTATGTTGGTTGCAAAACTCGTTGCAAATCTCTGAGTCTCAAATGAACCAGAGACGTCTCAAACCCCATTTCGCCCCCTTCATCTGCTATCTTTACCTTATACTTCACTTCACGGTAAACGCATAGAGCACATGTAAGGGACCAGAGGTACTCAGGAAAGTATCGTTTGAATGATGTCATTTATTTCTGAAAATCATGCCACATGTAAGCAATTCAATCTGTGTAGTGCATATCTCCTCATGAATTCTGGACCAATCCACAGACTGCTTCATTGATCAGCATGTCTACGATATCGATGACGATGCTGTTTGAATAATATTGTCCTGCATATACTCCTTCAACATCGCCGGAAATATCTTCATCCGAGAGCGAGAGGTCGGAGGAGTCACTGTCGAAGTCTGTTAAGTCTGTTACTGTTGTAAACACATCGTCGTCATCGCTTTCAAAGTCCTCGTCTTCTGAAGACGTGCGCAGAAGTTCGGAGAGTTCGCTCGGACTGATGGAGGAAAAATCGTCTTCCTCGTCATCACTGTTGTCACCCTGCCTGTCGTGACTTTTCCGTGCATACTCCTCTTCGTCGAGAAGAGACAAATTCGATATATTACTGAAACTCTGGCTGTAAAGACTAATGTCTTCGTTGAAGAGGCACTCGTCGACATCCGAAACGGAACCCCAGAAAGATGTGACAGAGCTCCGCTCATCCCAACGAGAAGCCTCGTGATACTGCAAAGTAATACCAGGACAAGAGCAGAAAGAGTTTGGACTTGAAAGAAAATGTATAATACTTGCAGGTCACGGTATTTGTCATCATTATCGTATAAAATACGAGCCTTACAATAGACTTTTGCTGCTTTTCAAACTTGTTGGACAAAGTTATAGCCATGAAGTGGGAAATGATTATTGTTTGCCAAATGACATTGCCCTAAAATGATTTCTTGTCAATGGTATGAGAAAATATCGTTGATTTCCAGTATATAGTTGCCAATGTGTGTCTGAAGAGCGTCATATCTCAATGACGTGTGGAAACTTACAATTAGAAAAGACAGAAACTTTGTAAAACAAGTGAGAATTGAGGAAGAGAAAACATACAGGACATAAATGAGACGGCCCGTCGTAATGCAAACTCACCATACAGACATCTTTGGCACTCAGGACTGTGCCCTGCTTTCCGTTATGGTTGTCACCAGAACCTTAAGAAAAGCAAGGTCAAAACAGAACAGATTTTAGTTTCCTCAAATATGAAAGTGACATTTTCATTCTCATTCGACAATGTTTGGATAAGATTTATTCTTTCTTGAAATATATTTCTATTCTGGAAATTCTTCTATATGAGTTAGTCGAAAATGGTGATTTTAATTTGATCAACCCCCATCAAATGTGCTGAGAAGAGAGATCATAATTCTGCAATAATCTGAACATTTACTGCTCTCATCACAAAATCTATAGAAGACCTGGATTATCATGCACGGATGGAAAGTGTGGCATGTTGAGATTGTTTGTGCATGCCAGGAAATACATTACCTGCAGTGACACAACACAATTTGCTGAAAGATCTTGTCAGCGAACTACGGAGTCGAGCCCAAAATCGCCGACCGCGAGATAGCTCGGAAAACGTAGACATTTCGATATCAAGCTAAGAGAACACCATCAAAAGTGTACGAATAGCAAGAGGAATTCACTAGGAATGGACAAGTACTGTAGAATTTCGTTGTTATGTAAACAGAAATACTGCGTGCTTGCATTATTTCGTCACAGATATTCACACGTAGCTACGCCGAGTTTAATACGCGCTGCGCGTTTGCAGTAGAATTGATTATGACGAAACACTGAGTAAGCGCATTTGTAACGTCATCGATATTCTGGTAGGCAGCAAATAATGCAAGCACTGGGTGTCCTTCTCTGAACATAATATCTCGCTGTCATTATGTCATGTCGACCTTTTCATGTCATTTATCAGAAAAGTTGGTGGCTTCCAAGATCATCTGGAATTTCTCTTGCTTATTTGCTACAGTTTGATGAAAATTGATGTCTTAAAGACCTACTATTTCTCTTTAATTCCATTATACATGTAAACCTGTATAAGAGGCAACTTCAACGCGTATGGATATAAAACATAAAGCTTTCTTTACTTCTTATCCACAGAAATATGACGTTATTCACAAAAACGGAAATATTAATGATCATTCACAGATATCAACAAAGTATAAATCTGCAACAGCCATAACATTGGTGTATTGGATAGCCTGACTGAGACCCATTTATCACACAATGTTTGTCCATTGCTATCCTTAAGGAGGGTTTATTTTAGGGAACGAGTGTGGAGATCAGGAAAAAGTTTGAAAGTCAATCCTTTTTTCCTTTCTTTTTTCTTTCTTTTTCATTTCCTTTCCGATATTTGAATGAAAGGGCTACACACTGTTTATGACTTCTTTCAATGATATAAGATCCGTGATTTGCTATTATTTGTCTCTGCCCGGCACATGCAATGCCTTTAGTATTAACTTTCTGATCGAGATTTGCTGGAAGAAACCAAATTCTTTGCCTGCCTACATTTCAAACAAGGCAATCAGAACATTAAGGGGCTCTACGTGCTTGATGTACACTGCATGTGTAACTCTGAACTATACATGCAGGCATATCAAAACACGTATCAGTGCTTTTCGAAATTAGCCTAGACAAGGCCTGGAATGTATGTTGGTTGCAAAACTCGTTGCAAATCTCTGAGTCTCAAATGAACCAGAGACGTCTAAAACCCCATTTCGCCCCCTTCATCTGCTATCTTTACCTTATACTTCACTTCACGGTAAACGCATAGAGCACAAGTAAGGGACCAGAGGTA
Source organism: Diadema antillarum (assembly GCF_040938485.1). Taxonomy (NCBI): domain Eukaryota; kingdom Metazoa; phylum Echinodermata; class Echinoidea; order Diadematoida; family Diadematidae; genus Diadema; species Diadema antillarum. Next base: position 397,963 of record NW_027271126.1, on the reverse strand, counting down.
CTCAGGAAAGTATCGTTTGAATGATGTCATTTATTTCTGAAAATCATGCCACATGTAAGCAATTCAATCTGTGTAGTGCATATCTCCTCATGAATTCTGGACCAAGCCACAGACTGCTTCATTGATCAGCATGTCTACGATATCGATGACGATGCTGTTTGAATAATATTGTCCTGCATATACTCCTTCAACATCGCCGGAAATATCTTCATCCGAGAGCGAGAGGTCGGAGGAGTCACTGTCGAAGTCTGTTAAGTCTGTTACTGTTGTAAACACATCGTCGTCATCGCTTTCAAAGTCCTCGTCTTCTGAAGACGTGCGCAGAAGTTCGGAGAGTTCGCTCGGACTGATGGAGGAAAAATCGTCTTCCTCGTCATCACTGTTGTCACCCTGCCTGTCGTGACTTTTCCGTGCATACTCCTCTTCGTCGAGAAGAGACAAATTCGATATATTACTGAAACTCTGGCTGTAAAGACTAATGTCTTCGTTGAAGAGGCACTCGTCGACATCCGAAACGGAACCCCAGAAAGATGTGACAGAGCTCCGCTCATCCCAACGAGAAGCCTCGTGATACTGCAAAGTAATACCAGGACAAGAGCAGAAAGAGTTTGGACTTGAAAGAAAATGTATAATACTTGCAGGTCACGGTATTTGTCATCATTATCGTATAAAATACGAGCCTTACAATAGACTTTTGCTGCTTTTCAAACTTGTTGGACAGAGTTATAGCCATGAAGTGGGAAATGATTATTGTTTGCCAAATGACATTGCCCTAAAATGATTTCTTGTCAATGGTATGAGAAAATATCGTTGATTTCCAGTATATAGTTGCCAATGTGTGTCTGAAGAGCGTCATATCTCAATGACGTGTGGAAACTTACAATTAGAAAAGACAGAAACTTTGTAAAACAAGTGAGAATTGAGGAAGAGAAAACATACAGGACATAAATGAGACGGCCCGTCGTAATGCAAACTCACCATGCAGACATCTTTGGCACTCAGGACTGTGCCCTGCTTTCCGTTATGGTTGTCACCAGAACCTTAAGAAAAGCAAGGTCAAAACAGAACAGATTTTAGTTTCCTCAAATATGAAAGTGACATTTTCATTCTCATTCGACAATGTTTGGATAAGATTTATTCTTTCTTGAAATATATTTCTATTCTGGAAATTCTTCTATATGAGTTAGTCGAAAATGGTGATTTTAATTTGATCAACCCCCATCAAATGTGCTGAGAAGAGAGATCATAATTCTGCAATAATCTGAACATTTACTGCTCTCATCACAGAATCTATAGAAGACCTGGATTATCATGCACGGATGGAAAGTGTGGCATGTTGAGATTGTTTGTGCATGCCAGGAAATACATTACCTGCAGTGACACAACACAATTTGCTGAAAGATCTTGTCAGCGAACTACGGAGTCGAGCCCAAAATCGCCGACCGCGAGATAGCTCGGAAAACGTAGACATTTCGATATCAAGCTAAGAGAACACCATCAAAAGTGTACGAATAGCAAGAGGAATTCACTAGGAATGGACAAGTACTGTAGAATTTCGTTGTTATGTAAACAGAAATACTGCGTGCTTGCATTATTTCGTCACAGATATTCACACGTAGCTACACCGAGTTTAATACGCGCTGCGCGTTTGCAGTAGAATTGATTATGACGAAACACTGAGTAAGCGCATTTGTAACGTCATCGATATTCTGGTAGGCAGCAAATAATGCAAGCACTGGGTGTCCTTCTCTGAACATAATATCTCGCTGTCATTATGTCATGTCGACCTTTTCATGTCATTTATCAGAAAAGTTGGTGGCTTCCAAGATCATCTGGAATTTCTCTTGCTTATTTGCTACAGTTTGATGAAAATTGATGTCTTAAAGACCTACTATTTCTCTTTAATTCCATTATACATGTAAACCTGTATAAGAGGCAACTTCAACGCGTATGGATATAAAACATAAAGCTCTCTTTACTTCTTATCCACAGAAATATGACGTTATTCACAAAAGCGGAAATATTAATGATCATTCACAGATATCAAGAAAGTATAAATCTGCAACAGCCATAACATTGGTGTATTGGATAGCCTGACTGAGACCCATTTATCACACAATGTTTGTCCATTGGTATCCTTATTGAGGGTTTATTTTAGGGACCGAGTGTGGAGATCAGGAAAAAGTTTGAAAGTCAATCCTTTTTTCCTTTCTTTTTTCTTTCTTTTTCATTTCCTTTCCGATATTTGAATGAAAGGGCTACACACTGTTTATGACTTCTTTCAATGATATAAGATCCGTGATTTGCTATTATTTGTCTCTGCCCGGCACATGCAATGCCTTTAGTATTAACTTTCTGATCGAGATTTGCTGGAAGAAACCAAATTCTTTGCCTGCCTACATTTTAAACAAGGCAATCAGAACATTAAGGGGCTCTACGTGCTTGATGTACACTGCATGTGTAACTCTGAACTATACATGCAGGCATATCAAAACACGTATCAGTGCTTTTCGAAATTAGCCTAGACAAGGCCTGGAATGTATGTTGGTTGCAAAACTCGTTGCAAATCTCTGAGTCTCAAATGAACCAGAGACGTCTAAAACCCCATTTCGCCCCCTTCATCTGCTATCTTTACCTTATACTTCACTTCACGGTAAACGCATAGAGCACAAGTAAGGGACCAGAGGTACTCAGGAAAGTATCGTTTGAATGATGTGATTTATTTCTGAAAATCATGCCACATGTAAGCAATTCAATCTGTGTAGTGCATATCTCCTCATGAATTCTGGACCAAGCCACAGACTGCTTCATTGATCAGCATGTCTACGATATCGATGACGATGCTGTTTGAATAATATTGTCCTGCATATACTCCTTCAACATCGCCGGAAATATCTTCATCCGAGAGCGAGAGGTCGGAGGAGTCACTGTCGAAGTCTGTTAAGTCTGTTACTGTTGTAAACACATCGTCGTCATCGCTTTCAAAGTCCTCGTCTTCTGAAGACGTGCGCAGAAGTTCGGAGAGTTCGCTCGGACTGATGGAGGAAAAATCGTCTTCCTCGTCATCACTGTTGTCACCCTGCCTGTCGTGACTTTTCCGTGCATACTCCTCTTCGTCGAGAAGAGACAAATTCGATATATTACTGAAACTCTGGCTGTAAAGACTAATGTCTTCGTTGAAGAGGCACTCGTCGACATCCGAAACGGAACCCCAGAAAGATGTGACAGAGCTCCGCTCATCCCAACGAGAAGCCTCGTGATACTGCAAAGTAATACCAGGACAAGAGCAGAAAGAGTTTGGACTTGAAAGAAAATGTATAATACTTGCAGGTCACGGTATTTGTCATCATTATCGTATAAAATACGAGCCTTACAATAGACTTTTGCTGCTTTTCAAACTTGTTGGACAGAGTTATAGCCATGAAGTGGGAAATGATTATTGTTTGCCAAATGACATTGCCCTAAAATGATTTCTTGTCCATGGTATGAGAAAATATCGTTGATTTCCAGTATATAGTTGCCAATGTGTGTCTGAAGAGCGTCATATCTCAATGACGTGTGGAAACTTACAATTAGAAAAGACAGAAACTTTGTAAAACAAGTGAGAATTGAGGAAGAGAAAACATACAGGACATAAATGAGACGGCCCGTCGTAATGCAAACTCACCATACAGACATCTTTGGCACTCATGACTGTGCCCTGCTTTCCGTTATGGTTGTCACCAGAACCTTAAGAAAAGCAAGGTCAAAACAGAACAGATTTTAGTTTCCTCAAATATGAAAGTGACATTTTCATTCTCATTCGACAATGTTTGGATAAGATTTATTCTTTCTTGAAATATATTTCTATTCTGGAAATTCTTCTATATGAGTTAGTCGAAAATGGTGATTTTAATTTGATCAACCCCCATCAAATGTGCTGAGAAGAGAGATCATAATTCTGCAATAATCTGAACATTTACTGCTCTCATCACAAAATCTATAGAAGACCTGGATTATCATGCACGGATGGAAAGTGTGGCATGTTGAGATTGTTTGTGCATGCCAGGAAATACATTACCTGCAGTGACACAACACAATTTGCTGAAAGATCTTGTCAGCGAACTACGGAGTCGAGCCCAAAATCGCCGACCGCGAGATAGCTCGGAAAACGTAGACATTTCGATATCAAGCTAAGAGAACACCATCAAAAGTGTACGAATAGCAAGAGGAATTCACTAGGAATGGACAAGTACTGTAGAATTTCGTTGTTATGTAAACAGAAATACTGCGTGCTTGCATTATTTCGTCACAGATATTCACACGTAGCTACGCCGAGTTTAATACGCGCTGCGCGTTTGCAGTAGAATTGATTATGACGAAACACTGAGTAAGCGCATTTGTAACGTCATCGATATTCTGGTAGGCAGCAAATAATGCAAGCACTGGGTGTCCTTCTCTGAACATAATGGCCCGTATTCTACTGTAGACCAAGGTTTAAACCAATTTTAGACTCACCTATGGTTTAGCTAGACCCGAGGTTTAATTTTGTATTCTGCTAGCTAGGTTTAGTTAAACCCAAGTCTATTTCGGGTTTAAATTAAACCCGAAATAGTCTTGGGTCAAGCCACCATGGTGCCCTCTATGGAAGAAGAAATTATCCATCTCTGAGTACTTTTCTCTCCACAAATCCACTTAAATTTATTATTGGCAGTGTATCAGTCACATGAGCGTGACTTTCTTGGATTTTGAATAGTTTTTACGGGTATTTATGTCGAATAAGGGCATGCTGTATTTTTGCTTACGACGACTCGTGAAGCACTGTACAGTACTGTACAGTTTGTGTACGTGTGCGACGCACATCACAGGATACATGTACATGGTAAGCGTAGCGCTATTGCTACTAGCTAGCTTTGAATGCTCAGTTACCAGCAGAGTCATCGCGCCGCACCGGCCGGCGGCACGGTTGCTGTGTGCGCTGGATGGGACATGGCTTTTTAGGTCGATTGAATCGTGCAATTGGCGATTGGATTGGCGATTGATCAAACCAGGACTTTGAGGTAGGAAATTGAATAAAAGCTTTTCTCTTAAGATTGTCAGTTAATAAAAATGGAAACCATTCTAAAATTTAGAAATAGATCTCGGCCAATCCATCAACCCTGTCTCGATATTGAAGTAGATTTTACCTACCGTACCACACTAACTTAACTTTTAATAGATCTAACGTTAGTCCTAACGTTACAATAATGTACTCTAGCGTTTAAAAGCTATTCGAATAGGTTCTAACGTTTATAGTAGGACCCTACTCCTAGTCCTAACGTTAGTCCTACGATCTATGGGTAGGTTCTCTATTAGTCTATTACTAGTAGAACTCTATGCCAAATCGACCTCATCTGCAGGCTCTACCCTCTAGTCCTACGTTGAGTTCTTGGTCTAGTCTTCAGGTTATTTTCATCGTAAAGTGTAGACTAACGCATATGTAATACTAGGTAGTAGTAGTATTTCTAACATTTAGATCTCGAGTCTCTTCTAAGTGTACAAGTACCGTGGATCTAGTACGTAGTAGGCGTATCTCGTGTGTACACGCGTGTGGCCGGCAAGCTAGCTGCTGTACGTATCCAGGCAGCCACTCGTTTTGTGCCATTGGCATTGATCTGTGTGCTGGTACCCTTACCAGTCATCGTTAGACTCGATTTAAACTCGAAATAAACCTCCTCCTGGGTAGGTTTAATTTAAACCCAATTTAGACCACAGCTGGACTTAGTAGAATACAAATTAAACCTGGGTTTAAACCTGGGTCTAAACTGGTGGTTTAAACCCAGGTTTAAACCCAAAAAACCCACTTTAGACCCAAGCGTGGGTCTAAACTCGGGTCTAAGTTTTTAGCAGAATACGGGCCAATATCTCGCTGTCATTATGTCATGTCGACCTTTTCATGTCATTTATCAGAAAAGTTGGTGGCTTCCAAGATCATCTGGAATTTCTCTTGCTTATTTGCTACAGTTTGATGAAAATTGATGTCTTAAAGACCTACTATTTCTCTTTAATTCCATTATACATGTAAACCTGTATAAGAGGCAACTTCAACGCGTATGGATATAAAACATAAAGCTTTCTTTACTTCTTATCCACAGAAATATGACGTTATTCACAAAAACGGAAATATTAATGATCATTCACAGATATCAACAAAGTATAAATCTGCAACAGCCATAACATTGGTGTATTGGATAGCCTGACTGAGACCCATTTATCACACAATGTTTGTCCATTGCTATTCTTAAGGAGGGTTTATTTTAGGGAACGAGTGTGGAGATCAGGAAAAAGTTTGAAAGTCAATCCTTTTTTCCTTTCTTTTTTCTTTCTTTTTCATTTCCTTTCCGATATTTGAATGAAAGGGCTACACACTGTTTATGACTTCTTTCAATGATATAAGATCCGTGATTTGCTATTATTTGTCTCTGCCCGGCACATGCAATGCCTTTAGTATTAACTTTCTGATCGAGATTTGCTGGAAGAAACCAAATTCTTTGCCTGCCTACATTTTAAACAAGGCAATCAGAACATTAAGGGGCTCTACGTGCTTGATGTACACTGCATGTGTAACTCTGAACTATACATGCAGGCATATCAAAACACGTATCAGTGCTTTTCGAAATTAGCCTAGACAAGGCCTGGAATGTATGTTGGTTGCAAAACTCGTTGCAAATCTCTGAGTCTCAAATGAACCAGAGACGTCTAAAACCCCATTTCGCCCCCTTCATCTGCTATCTTTACCTTATACTTCACTTCACGGTAAACGCATAGAGCACAAGTAAGGGACCAGAGGTACTCAGGAAAGTATCGTTTGAATGATGTCATTTATTTCTGAAAATCATGCCACATGTAAGCAATTCAATCTGTGTAGTGCATATCTCCTCATGAATTCTGGACCAAGCCACAGACTGCTTCATTGATCAGCATGTCTACGATATCGATGACGATGCTGTTTGAATAATATTGTCCTGCATATACTCCTTCAACATCGCCGGAAATATCTTCATCCGAGAGCGAGAGGTCGGAGGAGTCACTGTCGAAGTCTGTTAAGTCTGTTACTGTTGTAAACACATCGTCGTCATCGCTTTCAAAGTCCTCGTCTTCTGAAGACGTGCGCAGAAGTTCGGAGAGTTCGCTCGGACTGATGGAGGAAAAATCGTCTTCCTCGTCATCACTGTTGTCACCCTGCCTGTCGTGACTTTTCCGTGCATACTCCTCTTCGTCGAGAAGAGACAAATTCGATATATTACTGAAACTCTGGCTGTAAAGACTAATGTCTTCGTTGAAGAGGCACTCGTCGACATCCGAAACGGAACCCCAGAAAGATGTGACAGAGCTCCGCTCATCCCAACGAGAAGCCTCGTGATACTGCAAAGTAATACCAGGACAAGAGCAGAAAGAGTTTGGACTTGAAAGAAAATGTATAATACTTGCAGGTCACGGTATTTGTCATCATTATCGTATAAAATACGAGCCTTACAATAGACTTTTGCTGCTTTTCAAACTTGTTGGACAGAGTTATAGCCATGAAGTGGGAAATGATTATTGTTTGCCAAATGACATTGCCCTAAAATGATTTCTTGTCCATGGTATGAGAAAATATCGTTGATTTCCAGTATATAGTTGCCAATGTGTGTCTGAAGAGCGTCATATCTCAATGACGTGTGGAAACTTACAATTAGAAAAGACAGAAACTTTGTAAAACAAGTGAGAATTGAGGAAGAGAAAACATACAGGACATAAATGAGACGGCCCGTCGTAATGCAAACTCACCATACAGACATCTTTGGCACTCAGGACTGTGCCCTGCTTTCCGTTATGGTTGTCACCAGAACCTTAAGAAAAGCAAGGTCAAAACAGAACAGATTTTAGTTTCCTCAAATATGAAAGTGACATTTTCATTCTCATTCGACAATGTTTGGATAAGATTTATTCTTTCTTGAAATATATTTCTATTCTGGAAATTCTTCTAAATGAGTTAGTCGAAAATGGTGATTTTAATTTGATCAACCCCCATCAAATGTGCTGAGAAGAGAGATCATAATTCTGCAATAATCTGAACATTTACTGCTCTCATCACAAAATCTATAGAAGACCTGGATTATCATGCACGGATGGAAAGTGTGGCATGTTGAGATTGTTTGTGCATGCCAGGAAATACATTACCTGCAGTGACACAACACAATTTGCTGAAAGATCTTGTCAGCGAACTACGGAGTCGAGCCCAAAATCGCCGACCGCGAGATAGCTCGGAAAACGTAGACATTTCGATATCAAGCTAAGAGAACACCATCAAAAGTGTACGAATAGCAAGAGGAATTCACTAGGAATGGACAAGTACTGTAGAATTTCGTTGTTATGTAAACAGAAATACTGCGTGCTTGCATTATTTCGTCACAGATATTCACACGTAGCTACGCCGAGTTTAATACGCGCTGCGCGTTTGCAGTAGAATTGATTATGACGAAACACTGAGTAAGCGCATTTGTAACGTCATCGATATTCTGGTAGGCAGCAAATAATGCAAGCACTGGGTGTCCTTCTCTGAACATAATATCTCGCTGTCATTATGTCATGTCGACCTTTTCATGTCATTTATCAGAAAAGTTGGTGGCTTCCAAGATCATCTGGAATTTCTCTTGCTTATTTGCTACAGTTTGATGAAAATTGATGTCTTAAAGACCTACTATTTCTCTTTAATTCCATTATACATGTAAACCTGTATAAGAGGCAACTTCAACGCCTATGGATATAAAACATAAAGCTTTCTTTACTTCTTATCCACAGAAATATGACGTTATTCACAAAAACGGAAATATTAATGATCATTCACAGATATCAACAAAGTATAAATCTGCAACAGCCATAACATTGGTGTATTGGATAGCCTGACTGAGACCCATTTATCACACAATGTTTGTCCATTGCTATTCTTAAGGAGGGTTTATTTTAGGGAACGAGTGTGGAGATCAGGAAAAAGTTTGAAAGTCAATCCTTTTTTCCTTTCTTTTTTCTTTCTTTTTCATTTCCTTTCCGATATTTGAATGAAAGGGCTACACACTGTTTATGACTTCTTTCAATGATATAAGATCCGTGATATGCTATTATTTGTCTCTGCCCGGCACATGCAATGCCTTTAGTATTAACTTTCTGATCGAGATTTGCTGGAAGAAACCAAATTCTTTGCCTGCCTACATTTTAAACAAGGCAATCAGAACATTAAGGGGCTCTACGTGCTTGATGTACACTGCATGTGTAACTCTGAACTATACATGCAGGCATATCAAAACACGTATCAGTGCTTTTCGAAATTAGCCTAGACAAGGCCTGGAATGTATGTTGGTTGCAAAACTCGTTGCAAATCTCTGAGTCTCAAATGAACCAGAGACGTCTAAAACCCCATTTCGCCCCCTTCATCTGCTATCTTTACCTTATACTTCACTTCACGGTAAACGCATAGAGCACAAGTAAGGGACCAGAGGTACTCAGGAAAGTATCGTTTGAATGATGTCATTTATTTCTGAAAATCATGCCACATGTAAGCAATTCAATCTGTGTAGTGCATATCTCCTCATGAATTCTGGACCAAGCCACAGACTGCTTCATTGATCAGCATGTCTACGATATCGATGACGATGCTGTTTGAATAATATTGTCCTGCATATACTCCTTCAACATCGCCGGAAATATCTTCATCCGAGAGCGAGAGGTCGGAGGAGTCACTGTCGAAGTCTGTTAAGTCTGTTACTGTTGTAAACACATCGTCGTCATCGCTTTCAAAGTCCTCGTCTTCTGAAGACGTGCGCAGAAGTTCGGAGAGTTCGCTCGGACTGATGGAGGAAAAATCGTCTTCCTCGTCATCACTGTTGTCACCCTGCCTGTCGTGACTTTTCCGTGCATACTCCTCTTCGTCGAGAAGAGACAAATTCGATATATTACTGAAACTCTGGCTGTAAAGACTAATGTCTTCGTTGAAGAGGCACTCGTCGACATCCGAAACGGAACCCCAGAAAGATGTGACAGAGCTCCGCTCATCCCAACGAGAAGCCTCGTGATACTGCAAAGTAATACCAGGACAAGAGCAGAAAGAGTTTGGACTTGAAAGAAAATGTATAATACTTGCAGGTCACGGTATTTGTCATCATTATCGTATAAAATACGAGCCTTACAATAGACTTTTGCTGCTTTTCAAACTTGTTGGACAGAGTTATAGCCATGAAGTGGGAAATGATTATTGTTTGCCAAATGACATTGCCCTAAAATGATTTCTTGTCCATGGTATGAGAAAATATCGTTGATTTCCAGTATATAGTTGCCAATGTGTGTCTGAAGAGCGTCATATCTCAATGACGTGTGGAAACTTACAATTAGAAAAGACAGAAACTTTGTAAAACAAGTGAGAATTGAGGAAGAGAAAACATACAGGACATAAATGAGACGGCCCGTCGTAATGCAAACTCACCATACAGACATCTTTGGCACTCAGGACTGTGCCCTGCTTTCCGTTATGGTTGTCACCAGAACCTTAAGAAAAGCAAGGTCAAAACAGAACAGATTTTAGTTTCCTCAAATATGAAAGTGACATTTTCATTCTCATTCGACAATGTTTGGATAAGATTTATTCTTTCTTGAAATATATTTCTATTCTGGAAATTCTTCTATATGAGTTAGTCGAAAATGGTGATTTTAATTTGATCAACCCCCATCAAATGTGCTGAGAAGAGAGATCATAATTCTGCAATAATCTGAACATTTACTACTCTCATCACAGAATCTATACAAGACCTGGATTATCATGTACGGATGGAAAGTGTGGCATGTTGAGATTGTTTGTGCATGCCAGGAAATACATTACCTGCAGTGACACAACACAATTTGCTGAAAGATCTTGTCAGCGAACTACGGAGTCGAGCCCAAAATCGCCGACCGCGAGATAGCTCGGAAAACGTAGACATTTCGATATCAAGCTAAGAGAACACCATCAAAAGTGTACGAATAGCAAGAGGAATTCACTAGGAATGGACAAGTACTGTAGAATTTCGTTGTTATGTAAACAGAAATACTGCGTGCTTGCATTATTTCGTCACAGATATTCACATGTAGCTACGCCGAGTTTAATACGCGCTGCGCGTTTGCAGTAGAATTGATTATGACGAAACACTGTGTAAGCGCATTTGTAACGTCATCGATATTCTGGTAGGCAGCAAATAATGCAAGCACTGGGTGTCCTTCTCTGAACATAATATCTCGCTGTCATTATGTCATGTCGACCTTTTCATGTCATTTATCAGAAAAGTTGGTGGCTTCCAAGATCATCTGGAATTTCTCTTGCTTATTTGCTACAGTTTGATGAAAATTGATGTCTTAAAGACCTACTATTTCTCTTTAATTCCATTATACATGTAAACCTGTATAAGAGGCAACTTCAACGCGTATGGATATAAAACATAAAGCTTTCTTTACTTCTTATCCACAGAAATATGACGTTATTCACAAAAACGGAAATATTAATGATCATTCACAGATATCAACAAAGTATAAATCTGCAACAGCCATAACATTGGTGTATTGGATAGCCTGACTGAGACCCATTTATCACACAATGTTTGTCCATTGCTATCCTGAAGGAGGGTTTATTTTAGGGAACGAGTGTGGAGATCAGGAAAAAGTTTGAAAGTCAATCCTTTTTTCCTTTCTTTTTTCTTTCTTTTTCATTTCCTTTCCGATATTTGAATGAAAGGGCTACACACTGTTTATGACTTCTTTCAATGATATAAGATCCGTGATTTGCTATTATTTGTCTCTGCCCGGCACATGCAATGCCTTTAGTATTAACTTTCTGATCGAGATTTGCTGGAAGAAACCAAATTCTTTGCCTGCCTACATTTCAAACAAGGCAATCAGAACATTAAGGGGCTCTACGTGCTTGATGTACACTGCATGTGTAACTCTGAACTATACATGCAGGCATATCAAAACACGTATCAGTGCTTTTCGAAATTAGCCTAGACAAGGCCTGGAATGTATGTTGGTTGCAAAACTCGTTGCAAATCTCTGAGTCTCAAATGAACCAGAGACGTCTAAAACCCCATTTCGCCCCCTTCATCTGCTATCTTTACCTTATACTTCACTTCACGGTAAACGCATAGAGCACAAGTAAGGGACCAGAGGTACTCAGGAAAGTATCGTTTGAATGATGTCATTTATTTCTGAAAATCATGCCACATGTAAGCAATTCAATCTGTGTAGTGCATATCTCCTCATGAATTCTGGACCAAGCCACAGACTGCTTCATTGATCAGCATGTCTACGATATCGATGACGATGCTGTTTGAATAATATTGTCCTGCATATACTCCTTCAACATCGCCGGAAATATCTTCATCCGAGAGCGACAGGTCGGAGGAGTCACTGTCGAAGTCTGTTAAGTCTGTTACTGTTGTAAACACATCGTCGTCATCGCTTTCAAAGTCCTCATCTTCTGAAGACGTGCGCAGAAGTTCGGAGAGTTCGCTCGGACTGATGGAGGAAAAATCGTCTTCCTCGTCATCACTGTTGTCACCCTGCCTGTCGTGACTTTTCCGTGCATACTCCTCTTCGTCGAGAAGAGACAAATTCGATATATTACTGAAACTCTGGCTGTAAAGACTAATGTCTTCGTTGAAGAGGCACTCGTCGACATCCGAAACGGAACCCCAGAAAGATGTGACAGAGCTCCGCTCATCCCAACGAGAAGCCTCGTGATACTGCAAAGTAATACCAGGACAAGAGCAGAAAGAGTTTGGACTTGAAAGAAAATGTATAATACTTGCAGGTCACTGTATTTGTCATCATTATCGTATAAAATACGAGCCTTACAATAGACTTTTGCTGCTTTTCAAACTTGTTGGACAGAGTTATAGCCATGAAGTGGGAAATGATTATTGTTTGCCAAATGACATTGCCCTAAAATGATTTCTTGTCCATGGTATGAGAAAATATCGTTGATTTCCAGTATATAGTTGCCAATGTGTGTCTGAAGAGCGTCATATCTCAATGACGTGTGGAAACTTACAATTAGAAAAGACAGAAACTTTGTAAAACAAGTGAGAATTGAGGAAGAGAAAACATACAGGACATAAATGAGACGGCCCGTCGTAATGCAAACTCACCATACAGACATCTTTGGCACTCAGGACTGTGCCCTGCTTTCCGTTATGGTTGTCACCAGAACCTTAAGAAAAGCAAGGTCAAAACAGAACAGATTTTAGTTTCCTCAAATATGAAAGTGACATTTTCATTCTCATTCGACAATGTTTGGATAAGATTTATTCTTTCTTGAAATATATTTCTATTCTGGAAATTCTTCTATATGAGTTAGTCGAAAATGGTGATTTTAATTTGATCAACCCCTATCAAATGTGCTGAGAAGAGAGATCATAATTCTGCAATAATCTGAACATTTACTGCTCTCATCACAGAATCTATACAAGACCTGGATTATCATGCACGGATGGAAAGTGTGGCATGTTGAGATTGTTTGTGCATGCCAGGAAATACATTACCTGCAGTGACACAACACAATTTGCTGAAAGATCTTGTCAGCGAACTACGGAGTCGAGCCCAAAATCGCCGACCGCGAGATAGCTCGGAAAACGTAGACATTTCGATATCAAGCTAAGAGAACACCATCAAAAGTGTACGAATAGCAAGAGGAATTCACTAGGAATGGACAAGTACTGTAGAATTTCGTTGTTATGTAAACAGAAATACTGCGTGCTTGCATTATTTCGTCACAGATATTCACATGAAGCTACGCCGAGTTTAATACGCGCTGCGCGTTTGCAGTAGAATTGATTATGACGAAACACTGAGTAAGCGCATTTGTAACGTCATCGATATTCTGGTAGGCAGCAAATAATGCAAGCACTGGGTGTCCTTCTCTGAACATAATATCTCGCTGTCATTATGTCATGTCGACCTTTTCATGTCATTTATCAGAAAAGTTGGTGGCTTCCAAGATCATCTGGAATTTCTCTTGCTTATTTGCTACAGTTTGATGAAAATTGATGTCTTAAAGACCTACTATTTCTCTTTAATTCCATTATACATGTAAACCTGTATAAGAGGCAACTTCAACGTGTATGGATATAAAACATAAAGCTTTCTTTACTTCTTATCCACAGAAATATGACGTTATTCACAAAAACGGAAATATTAATGATCATTCACAGATATCAACAAAGTATAAATCTGCAACAGCCATAACATTGGTGTATTGGATAGCCTGACTGAGACCCATTTATCACACAATGTTTGTCCATTGCTATCCTTAAGGAGGGTTTATTTTACGGAACGAGTGTGGAGATCAGGAAAAAGTTTGAAAGTCAATCCTTTTTTCCTTTCTTTTTTCTTTCTTTTTCATTTCCTTTCCGATATTTGAATGAAAGGGCTACACACTGTTTATGACTTCTTTCAATGATATAAGATCCGTGATTTGCTATTATTTGTCTCTGCCCGGCACATGCAATGCCTTTAGTATTAACTTTCTGATCGAGATTTGCTGGAAGAAACCAAATTCTTTGCCTGCCTACATTTCAAACAAGGCAATCAGAACATTAAGGGGCTCTACGTGCTTGATGTACACTGCATGTGTAACTCTGAACTATACATGCAGGCATATCAAAACACGTATCAGTGCTTTTCGAAATTAGCTTAGACAAGGCCTGGAATGTATGTTGGTTGCAAAACTCGTTGCAAATCTCTGAGTCTCAAATGAACCAGAGACGTCTAAAACCCCATTTCGCCCCCTTCATCTGCTATCTTTACCTTATACTTCACTTCACGGTAAACGCATAGAGCACAAGTAAGGGACCAGAGGTACTCAGGAAAGTATCGTTTGAATGATGTGATTTATTTCTGAAAATCATGCCACATGTAAGCAATTCAATCTGTGTAGTGCATATCTCCTCATGAATTCTGGACCAAGCCACAGACTGCTTCATTGATCAGCATGTCTACGATATCGATGACGATGCTGTTTGAATAATATTGTCCTGCATATACTCCTTCAACATCGCCGGAAATATCTTCATCCGAGAGCGAGAGGTCGGAGGAGTCACTGTCGAAGTCTGTTAAGTCTGTTACTGTTGTAAACACATCGTCGTCATCGCTTTCAAAGTCCTCGTCTTCTGAAGACGTGCGCAGAAGTTCGGAGAGTTCGCTCGGACTGATGGAGGAAAAATCGTCTTCCTCGTCATCACTGTTGTCACCCTGCCTGTCGTGACTTTTCCGTGCATACTCCTCTTCGTCGAGAAGAGACAAATTCGATATATTACTGAAACTCTGGCTGTAAAGACTAATGTCTTCGTTGAAGAGGCACTCGTCGACATCCGAAACGGAACCCCAGAAAGATGTGACAGAGCTCCGCTCATCCCAACGAGAAGCCTCGTGATACTGCAAAGTAATACCAGGACAAGAGCAGAAAGAGTTTGGACTTGAAAGAAAATGTATAATACTTGCAGGTCACTGTATTTGTCATCATTATCGTATAAAATACGAGCCTTACAATAGACTTTTGCTGCTTTTCAAACTTGTTGGACAGAGTTATAGCCATGAAGTGGGAAATGATTATTGTTTGCCAAATGACATTGCCCTAAAATGATTTCTTGTCCATGGTATGAGAAAATATCGTTGATTTCCAGTATATAGTTGCCAATGTGTGTCTGAAGAGCGTCATATCTCAATGACGTGTGGAAACTTACAATTAGAAAAGACAGAAACTTTGTAAAACAAGTGAGAATTGAGGAAGAGAAAACATACAGGACATAAATGAGACGGCCCGTCGTAATGCAAACTCACCATACAGACATCTTTGGCACTCAGGACTGTGCCCTGCTTTCCGTTATGGTTGTCACCAGAACCTTAAGAAAAGCAAGGTCAAAACAGAACAGATTTTAGTTTCCTCAAATATGAAAGTGACATTTTCATTCTCATTCGACAATGTTTGGATAAGATTTATTCTTTCTTGAAATATATTTCTATTCTGGAAATTCTTCTATATGAGTTAGTCGAAAATGGTGATTTTAATTTGATCAACCCCCATCAAATGTGCTGAGAAGAGAGATCATAATTCTGCAATAATCTGAACATTTACTGCTCTCATCACAGAATCTATAGAAGACCTGGATTATCATGCACGGATGGAAAGTGTGGCATGTTGAGATTGTTTGTGCATGCCAGGAAATACATTACCTGCAGTGACACAACACAATTTGCTGAAAGATCTTGTCAGCGAACTACGGAGTCGAGCCCAAAATCGCCGACCGCGAGATAGCTCGGAAAACGTAGACATTTCGATATCAAGCTAAGAGAACACCATCAAAAGTGTACGAATAGCAAGAGGAATTCACTAGGAATGGACAAGTACTGTAGAATTTCGTTGTTATGTAAACAGAAATACTGCGTGCTTGCATTATTTCGTCACAGATATTCACACGTAGCTACACCGAGTTTAATACGCGCTGCGCGTTTGCAGTAGAATTGATTATGACGAAACACTGAGTAAGCGCATTTGTAACGTCATCGATATTCTGGTAGGCAGCAAATAATGCAAGCACTGGGTGTCCTTCTCTGAACATAATATCTCGCTGTCATTATGTCATGTCGACCTTTTCATGTCATTTATCAGAAAAGTTGGTGGCTTCCAAGATCATCTGGAATTTCTCTTGCTTATTTGCTACAGTTTGATGAAAATTGATGTCTTAAAGACCTACTATTTCTCTTTAATTCCATTATACATGTAAACCTGTATAAGAGGCAACTTCAACGCGTATGGATATAAAACATAAAGCTCTCTTTACTTCTTATCCACAGAAATATGACGTTATTCACAAAAACGGAAATATTAATGATCATTCACAGATATCAAGAAAGTATAAATCTGCAACAGCCATAACATTGGTGTATTGGATAGCCTGACTGAGACCCATTTATCACACAATGTTTGTCCATTGGTATCCTTATTGAGGGTTTATTTTAGGGACCGAGTGTGGAGATCAGGAAAAAGTTTGAAAGTCAATCCTTTTTTCCTTTCTTTTTTCTTTCTTTTTCATTTCCTTTCCGATATTTGAATGAAAGGGCTACACACTGTTTATGACTTCTTTCAATGATATAAGATCCGTGATTTGCTATTATTTGTCTCTGCCCGGCACATGCAATGCCTTTAGTATTAACTTTCTGATCGAGATTTGCTGGAAGAAACCAAATTCTTTGCCTGCCTACATTTTAAACAAGGCAATCAGAACATTAAGGGGCTCTACGTGCTTGATGTACACTGCATGTGTAACTCTGAACTATACATGCAGGCATATCAAAACACGTATCAGTGCTTTTCGAAATTAGCCTAGACAAGGCCTGGAATGTATGTTGGTTGCAAAACTCGTTGCAAATCTCTGAGTCTCAAATGAACCAGAGACGTCTAAAACCCCATTTCGCCCCCTTCATCTGCTATCTTTACCTTATACTTCACTTCACGGTAAACGCATAGAGCACAAGTAAGGGACCAGAGGTACTCAGGAAAGTATCGTTTGAATGATGTCATTTATTTCTGAAAATCATGCCACATGTAAGCAATTCAATCTGTGTAGTGCATATCTCCTCATGAATTCTGGACCAAGCCACAGACTGCTTCATTGATCAGCATGTCTACGATATCGATGACGATGCTGTTTGAATAATATTGTCCTGCATATACTCCTTCAACATCGCCGGAAATATCTTCATCCGAGAGCGAGAGGTCGGAGGAGTCACTGTCGAAGTCTGTTAAGTCTGTTACTGTTGTAAACACATCGTCGTCATCGCTTTCAAAGTCCTCGTCTTCTGAAGACGTGCGCAGAAGTTCGGAGAGTTCGCTCGGACTGATGGAGGAAAAATCGTCTTCCTCGTCATCACTGTTGTCACCCTGCCTGTCGTGACTTTTCCGTGCATACTCCTCTTCGTCGAGAAGAGACAAATTCGATATATTACTGAAACTCTGGCTGTAAAGACTAATGTCTTCGTTGAAGAGGCACTCGTCGACATCCGAAACGGAACCCCAGAAAGATGTGACAGAGCTCCGCTCATCCCAACGAGAAGCCTCGTGATACTGCAAAGTAATACCAGGACAAGAGCAGAAAGAGTTTGGACTTGAAAGAAAATGTATAATACTTGCAGGTCACGGTATTTGTCATCATTATCGTATAAAATACGAGCCTTACAAAAGACTTTTGCTGCTTTTCAAACTTGTTGGACAGAGTTATAGCCATGAAGTGGGAAATGATTATTGTTTGCCAAATGACATTGCCCTAAAATGATTTCTTGTCCATGGTATGAGAAAATATCGTTGATTTCCAGTATATAGTTGCCAATGTGTGTCTGAAGAGCGTCATATCTCAATGACGTGTGGAAACTTACAATTAGAAAAGACAGAAACTTTGTAAAACAAGTGAGAATTGAGGAAGAGAAAACATACAGGACATAAATGAGACGGCCCGTCGTAATGCAAACTCACCATACAGACATCTTTGGCACTCAGGACTGTGCCCTGCTTTCCGTTATGGTTGTCACCAGAACCTTAAGAAAAGCAAGGTCAAAACAGAACAGATTTTAGTTTCCTCAAATATGAAAGTGACATTTTCATTCTCATTCGACAATGTTTGGATAAGATTTATTCTTTCTTGAAATATATTTCTATTCTGGAAATTCTTCTATATGAGTTAGTCGAAAATGGTGATTTTAATTTGATCAACCCCCATCAAATGTGCTGAGAAGAGAGATCATAATTCTGCAATAATCTGAACATTTACTGCTCTCATCACAGAATCTATAGAAGACCTGGATTATCATGCACGGATGGAAAGTGTGGCATGTTGAGATTGTTTGTGCATGCCAGGAAATACATTACCTGCAGTGACACAACACAATTTGCTGAAAGATCTTGTCAGCGAACTACGGAGTCGAGCCCAAAATCGCCGACCGCGAGATAGCTCGGAAAACGTAGACATTTCGATATCAAGCTAAGAGAACACCATCAAAAGTGTACGAATAGCAAGAGGAATTCACTAGGAATGGACAAGTACTGTAGAATTTCGTTGTTATGTAAACAGAAATACTGCGTGCTTGCATTATTTCGTCACAGATATTCACACGTAGCTACACCGAGTTTAATACGCGCTGCGCGTTTGCAGTAGAATTGATTATGACGAAACACTGAGTAAGCGCATTTGTAACGTCATCGATATTCTGGTAGGCAGCAAATAATGCAAGCACTGGGTGTCCTTCTCTGAACATAATATCTCGCTGTCATTATGTCATGTCGACCTTTTCATGTCATTTATCAGAAAAGTTGGTGGCTTCCAAGATCATCTGGAATTTCTCTTGCTTATTTGCTACAGTTTGATGAAAATTGATGTCTTAAAGACCTACTATTTCTCTTTAATTCCATTATACATGTAAACCTGTATAAGAGGCAACTTCAACGCGTATGGATATAAAACATAAAGCTCTCTTTACTTCTTATCCACAGAAATATGACGTTATTCACAAAAACGGAAATATTAATGATCATTCACAGATATCAAGAAAGTATAAATCTCCAACAGCCATAACATTGGTGTATTGGATAGCCTGACTGAGACCCATTTATCACACAATGTTTGTCCATTGGTATCCTTATTGAGGGTTTATTTTAGGGACCGAGTGTGGAGATCAGGAAAAAGTTTGAAAGTCAATCCTTTTTTCCTTTCTTTTTTCTTTCTTTTTCATTTCCTTTCCGATATTTGAATGAAAGGGCTACACACTGTTTATGACTTCTTTCAATGATATAAGATCCGTGATTTGCTATTATTTGTCTCTGCCCGGCACATGCAATGCCTTTAGTATTAACTTTCTGATCGAGATTTGCTGGAAGAAACCAAATTCTTTGCCTGCCTACATTTTAAACAAGGCAATCAGAACATTAAGGGGCTCTACGTGCTTGATGTACACTGCATGTGTAACTCTGAACTATACATGCAGGCATATCAAAACACGTATCAGTGCTTTTCGAAATTAGCCTAGACAAGGCCTGGAATGTATGTTGGTTGCAAAACTCGTTGCAAATCTCTGAGTCTCAAATGAACCAGAGACGTCTAAAACCCCATTTCGCCCCCTTCATCTGCTATCTTTACCTTATACTTCACTTCACGGTAAACGCATAGAGCACAAGTAAGGGACCAGAGGTACTCAGGAAAGTATCGTTTGAATGATGTCATTTATTTCTGAAAATCATGCCACATGTAAGCAATTCAATCTGTGTAGTGCATATCTCCTCATGAATTCTGGACCAAGCCACAGACTGCTTCATTGATCAGCATGTCTACGATATCGATGACGATGCTGTTTGAATAATATTGTCCTGCATATACTCCTTCAACATCGCCGGAAATATCTTCATCCGAGAGCGAGAGGTCGGAGGAGTCACTGTCGAAGTCTGTTAAGTCTGTTACTGTTGTAAACACATCGTCGTCATCGCTTTCAAAGTCCTCGTCTTCTGAAGACGTGCGCAGAAGTTCGGAGAGTTCGCTCGGACTGATGGAGGAAAAATCGTCTTCCTCGTCATCACTGTTGTCACCCTGCCTGTCGTGACTTTTCTGTGCATACTCCTCTTCGTCGAGAAGAGACAAATTCGATATATTACTGAAACTCTGGCTGTAAAGACTAATGTCTTCGTTGAAGAGGCACTCGTCGACATCCGAAACGGAACCCCAGAAAGATGTGACAGAGCTCCGCTCATCCCAACGAGAAGCCTCGTGATACTGCAAAGTAATACCAGGACAAGAGCAGAAAGAGTTTGGACTTGAAAGAAAATGTATAATACTTGCAGGTCACGGTATTTGTCATCATTATCGTATAAAATACGAGCCTTACAATAGACTTTTGCTGCTTTTCAAACTTGTTGGACAGAGTTATAGCCATGAAGTGGGAAATGATTATTGTTTGCCAAATGACATTGCCCTAAAATGATTTCTTGTCCATGGTATGAGAAAATATCGTTGATTTCCAGTATATAGTTGCCAATGTGTGTCTGAAGAGCGTCATATCTCAATGACGTGTGGAAACTTACAATTAGAAAAGACAGAAACTTTGTAAAACAAGTGAGAATTGAGGAAGAGAAAACATACAGGACATAAATGAGACGGCCCGTCGTAATGCAAACTCACCATACAGACATCTTTGGCACTCATGACTGTGCCCTGCTTTCCGTTATGGTTGTCACCAGAACCTTAAGAAAAGCAAGGTCAAAACAGAACAGATTTTAGTTTCCTCAAATATGAAAGTGACATTTTCATTCTCATTCGACAATGTTTGGATAAGATTTATTCTTTCTTGAAATATATTTCTATTCTGGAAATTCTTCTATATGAGTTAGTCGAAAATGGTGATTTTAATTTGATCAACCCCCATCAAATGTGCTGAGAAGAGAGATCATAATTCTGCAATAATCTGAACATTTACTGCTCTCATCACAAAATCTATAGAAGACCTGGATTATCATGCACGGATGGAAAGTGTGGCATGTTGAGATTGTTTGTGCATGCCAGGAAATACATTACCTGCAGTGACACAACACAATTTGCTGAAAGATCTTGTCAGCGAACTACGGAGTCGAGCCCAAAATCGCCGACCGCGAGATAGCTCGGAAAACGTAGACATTTCGATATCAAGCTAAGAGAACACCATCAAAAGTGTACGAATAGCAAGAGGAATTCACTAGGAATGGACAAGTACTGTAGAATTTCGTTGTTATGTAAACAGAAATACTGCGTGCTTGCATTATTTCGTCACAGATATTCACACGTAGCTACGCCGAGTTTAATACGCGCTGCGCGTTTGCAGTAGAATTGATTATGACGAAACACTGAGTAAGCGCATTTGTAACGTCATCGATATTCTGGTAGGCAGCAAATAATGCAAGCACTGGGTGTCCTTCTCTGAACATAATATCTCGCTGTCATTATGTCATGTCGACCTTTTCATGTCATTTATCAGAAAAGTTGGTGGCTTCCAAGATCATCTGGAATTTCTCTTGCTTATTTGCTACAGTTTGATGAAAATTGATGTCTTAAAGACCTACTATTTCTCTTTAATTCCATTATACATGTAAACCTGTATAAGAGGCAACTTCAACGCGTATGGATATAAAACATAAAGCTTTCTTTACTTCTTATCCACAGAAATATGACGTTATTCACAAAAACGGAAATATTAATGATCATTCACAGATATCAACAAAGTATAAATCTGCAACAGCCATAACATTGGTGTATTGGATAGCCTGACTGAGACCCATTTATCACACAATGTTTGTCCATTGCTATCCTTAAGGAGGGTTTATTTTAGGGAACGAGTGTGGAGATCAGGAAAAAGTTTGAAAGTCAATCCTTTTTTCCTTTCTTTTTTCTTTCTTTTTCATTTCCTTTCCGATATTTGAATGAAAGGGCTACACACTGTTTATGACTTCTTTCAATGATATAAGATCCGTGATTTGCTATTATTTGTCTCTGCCCGGCACATGCAATGCCTTTAGTATTAACTTTCTGATCGAGATTTGCTGGAAGAAACCAAATTCTTTGCCTGCCTACATTTCAAACAAGGCAATCAGAACATTAAGGGGCTCTACGTGCTTGATGTACACTGCATGTGTAACTCTGAACTATACATGCAGGCATATCAAAACACGTATCAGTGCTTTTCGAAATTAGCCTAGACAAGGCCTGGAATGTATGTTGGTTGCAAAACTCGTTGCAAATCTCTGAGTCTCAAATGAACCAGAGACGTCTAAAACCCCATTTCGCCCCCTTCATCTGCTATCTTTACCTTATACTTCACTTCACGGTAAACGCATAGAGCACAAGTAAGGGACCAGAGGTACTCAGGAAAGTATCGTTTGAATGATGTCATTTATTTCTGAAAATCATGCCACATGTAAGCAATTCAATCTGTGTAGTGCATATCTCCTCATGAATTCTGGACCAAGCCACAGACTGCTTCATTGATCAGCATGTCTACGATATCGATGACGATGCTGTTTGAATAATATTGTCCTGCATATACTCCTTCAACATCGCCGGAAATATCTTCATCCGAGAGCGAGAGGTCGGAGGAGTCACTGTCGAAGTCTGTTAAGTCTGTTACTGTTGTAAACACATCGTCGTCATCGCTTTCAAAGTCCTCGTCTTCTGAAGACGTGCGCAGAAGTTCGGAGAGTTCGCTCGGACTGATGGAGGAAAAATCGTCTTCCTCGTCATCACTGTTGTCACCCTGCCTGTCGTGACTTTTCCGTGCATACTCCTCTTCGTCGAGAAGAGACAAATTCGATATATTACTGAAACTCTGGCTGTAAAGACTAATGTCTTCGTTGAAGAGGCACTCGTCGACATCCGAAACGGAACCCCAGAAAGATGTGACAGAGCTCCGCTCATCCCAACGAGAAGCCTCGTGATACTGCAAAGTAATACCAGGACAAGAGCAGAAAGAGTTTGGACTTGAAAGAAAATGTATAATACTTGCAGGTCACGGTATTTGTCATCATTATCGTATAAAATACGAGCCTTACAATAGACTTTTGCTGCTTTTCAAACTTGTTGGACAGAGTTATAGCCATGAAGTGGGAAATGATTATTGTTTGCCAAATGACATTGCCCTAAAATGATTTCTTGTCCATGGTATGAGAAAATATCGTTGATTTCCAGTATATAGTTGCCAATGTGTGTCTGAAGAGCGTCATATCTCAATGACGTGTGGAAACTTACAATTAGAAAAGACAGAAACTTTGTAAAACAAGTGAGAATTGAGGAAGAGAAAACATACAGGACATAAATGAGACGGCCCGTCGTAATGCAAACTCACCATACAGACATCTTTGGCACTCAGGACTGTGCCCTGCTTTCCGTTATGGTTGTCACCAGAACCTTAAGAAAAGCAAGGTCAAAACAGAACAGATTTTAGTTTCCTCAAATATGAAAGTGACATTTTCATTCTCATTCGACAATGTTTGGATAAGATTTATTCTTTCTTGAAATATATTTCTATTCTGGAAATTCTTCTAAATGAGTTAGTCGAAAATGGTGATTTTAATTTGATCAACCCCCATCAAATGTGCTGAGAAGAGAGATCATAATTCTGCAATAATCTGAACATTTACTGCTCTCATCACAAAATCTATAGAAGACCTGGATTATCATGCACGGATGGAAAGTGTGGCATGTTGAGATTGTTTGTGCATGCCAGGAAATACATTACCTGCAGTGACACAACACAATTTGCTGAAAGATCTT
Organism: Diadema antillarum; assembly: GCF_040938485.1. Lineage (NCBI taxonomy): Eukaryota > Metazoa > Echinodermata > Echinoidea > Diadematoida > Diadematidae > Diadema > Diadema antillarum. The sequence goes on along the minus strand of NW_027271126.1, from coordinate 373,613 downwards.
GTCAGCGAACTACGGAGTCGAGCCCAAAATCGCCGACCGCGAGATAGCTCGGAAAACGTAGACATTTCGATATCAAGCTAAGAGAACACCATCAAAAGTGTACGAATAGCAAGAGGAATTCACTAGGAATGGACATTACTGTAGAATTTCGTTGTTATGTAAACAGAAATACTGCGTGCTTGCATTATTTCGTCACAGATATTCACACGTAGCTACGCCGAGTTTAATACGCGCTGCGCGTTTGCAGTAGAATTGATTATGACGAAACACTGAGTAAGCGCATTTGTAACGTCATCGATATTCTGGTAGGCAGCAAATAATGCAAGCACTGGGTGTCCTTCTCTGAACATAATATCTCGCTGTCATTATGTCATGTCGACCTTTTCATGTCATTTATCAGAAAAGTTGGTGGCTTCCAAGATCATCTGGAATTTCTCTTGCTTATTTGCTACAGTTTGATGAAAATTGATGTCTTAAAGACCTACTATTTCTCTTTAATTCCATTATACATGTAAACCTGTATAAGAGGCAACTTCAACGCCTATGGATATAAAACATAAAGCTTTCTTTACTTCTTATCCACAGAAATATGACGTTATTCACAAAAACGGAAATATTAATGATCATTCACAGATATCAACAAAGTATAAATCTGCAACAGCCATAACATTGGTGTATTGGATAGCCTGACTGAGACCCATTTATCACACAATGTTTGTCCATTGCTATTCTTAAGGAGGGTTTATTTTAGGGAACGAGTGTGGAGATCAGGAAAAAGTTTGAAAGTCAATCCTTTTTTCCTTTCTTTTTTCTTTCTTTTTCATTTCCTTTCCGATATTTGAATGAAAGGGCTACACACTGTTTATGACTTCTTTCAATGATATAAGATCCGTGATTTGCTATTATTTGTCTCTGCCCGGCACATGCAATGCCTTTAGTATTAACTTTCTGATCGAGATTTGCTGGAAGAAACCAAATTCTTTGCCTGCCTACATTTTAAACAAGGCAATCAGAACATTAAGGGGCTCTACGTGCTTGATGTACACTGCATGTGTAACTCTGAACTATACATGCAGGCATATCAAAACACGTATCAGTGCTTTTCGAAATTAGCCTAGACAAGGCCTGGAATGTATGTTGGTTGCAAAACTCGTTGCAAATCTCTGAGTCTCAAATGAACCAGAGACGTCTAAAACCCCATTTCGCCCCCTTCATCTGCTATCTTTACCTTATACTTCACTTCACGGTAAACGCATAGAGCACAAGTAAGGGACCAGAGGTACTCAGGAAAGTATCGTTTGAATGATGTCATTTATTTCTGAAAATCATGCCACATGTAAGCAATTCAATCTGTGTAGTGCATATCTCCTCATGAATTCTGGACCAAGCCACAGACTGCTTCATTGATCAGCATGTCTACGATATCGATGACGATGCTGTTTGAATAATATTGTCCTGCATATACTCCTTCAACATCGCCGGAAATATCTTCATCCGAGAGCGAGAGGTCGGAGGAGTCACTGTCGAAGTCTGTTAAGTCTGTTACTGTTGTAAACACATCGTCGTCATCGCTTTCAAAGTCCTCGTCTTCTGAAGACGTGCGCAGAAGTTCGGAGAGTTCGCTCGGACTGATGGAGGAAAAATCGTCTTCCTCGTCATCACTGTTGTCACCCTGCCTGTCGTGACTTTTCCGTGCATACTCCTCTTCGTCGAGAAGAGACAAATTCGATATATTACTGAAACTCTGGCTGTAAAGACTAATGTCTTCGTTGAAGAGGCACTCGTCGACATCCGAAACGGAACCCCAGAAAGATGTGACAGAGCTCCGCTCATCCCAACGAGAAGCCTCGTGATACTGCAAAGTAATACCAGGACAAGAGCAGAAAGAGTTTGGACTTGAAAGAAAATGTATAATACTTGCAGGTCACGGTATTTGTCATCATTATCGTATAAAATACGAGCCTTACAATAGACTTTTGCTGCTTTTCAAACTTGTTGGACAGAGTTATAGCCATGAAGTGGGAAATGATTATTGTTTGCCAAATGACATTGCCCTAAAATGATTTCTTGTCCATGGTATGAGAAAATATCGTTGATTTCCAGTATATAGTTGCCAATGTGTGTCTGAAGAGCGTCATATCTCAATGACGTGTGGAAACTTACAATTAGAAAAGACAGAAACTTTGTAAAACAAGTGAGAATTGAGGAAGAGAAAACATACAGGACATAAATGAGACGGCCCGTCGTAATGCAAACTCACCATACAGACATCTTTGGCACTCAGGACTGTGCCCTGCTTTCCGTTATGGTTGTCACCAGAACCTTAAGAAAAGCAAGGTCAAAACAGAACAGATTTTAGTTTCCTCAAATATGAAAGTGACATTTTCATTCTCATTCGACAATGTTTGGATAAGATTTATTCTTTCTTGAAATATATTTCTATTCTGGAAATTCTTCTATATGAGTTAGTCGAAAATGGTGATTTTAATTTGATCAACCCCCATCAAATGTGCTGAGAAGAGAGATCATAATTCTGCAATAATCTGAACATTTACTACTCTCATCACAGAATCTATACAAGACCTGGATTATCATGTACGGATGGAAAGTGTGGCATGTTGAGATTGTTTGTGCATGCCAGGAAATACATTACCTGCAGTGACACAACACAATTTGCTGAAAGATCTTGTCAGCGAACTACGGAGTCGAGCCCAAAATCGCCGATCGCGAGATAGCTCGGAAAACGTAGACATTTCGATATCAAGCTAAGAGAACACCATCAAAAGTGTACGAATAGCAAGAGGAATTCACTAGGAATGGACAAGTACTGTAGAATTTCGTTGTTATGTAAACAGAAATACTGCGTGCTTGCATTATTTCGTCACAGATATTCACATGTAGCTACGCCGAGTTTAATACGCGCTGCGCGTTTGCAGTAGAATTGATTATGACGAAACACTGTGTAAGCGCATTTGTAACGTCATCGATATTCTGGTAGGCAGCAAATAATGCAAGCACTGGGTGTCCTTCTCTGAACATAATATCTCGCTGTCATTATGTCATGTCGACCTTTTCATGTCATTTATCAGAAAAGTTGGTGGCTTCCAAGATCACCTGGAATTTCTCTTGCTTATTTGCTACAGTTTGATGAAAATTGATGTCTTAAAGACCTACTATTTCTCTTTAATTCCATTATACATGTAAACGTGTATAAGAGGCAATTTCAACGCGTATGGATATAAAACATAAAGCTTTCTTTACTTCTTATCCACAGAAATATGACGTTATTCACAAAAACGGAAGTATTAATGATCATTCACAGATATCAAGAAAGTATAAATCTCCAACAGCCATAACATTGGTGTATTGGATAGCCTGACTGAGACCCATTTATCACACAATATTTGTCCATTGCTATCCTTAAGGAGGGTTTATTTTAGGGAACGAGTGTGGAGATCAGGAAAAAGTTTGAAAGTCAATCCTTTTTTCCTTTCTTTTTTCTTTCTTTTTCATTTCCTTTCCGATATTTGAATGAAAGGGCTACACACTGTTTATGACTTCTTTCAATGATATAAGATCCGTGATTTGCTATTATTTGTCTCTGCCCGGCACATGCAATGCCTTTAGTATTAAGTTTCTGATCGAGATTTGCTGGAAGAAACCAAATTCTTTGCCTGCCTACATTTCAAACAAGGCAATCAGAACATTAAGGGGCTCTACGTGCTTGATGTACACTGCATGTGTAACTCTGAACTATACATGCAGGCATATCAAAACACGTATCAGTGCTTTTCGAAATTAGCCTAGACAAGGCCTGGAATGTATGTTGGTTGCAAAACTCGTTGCAAATCTCTGAGTCTCAAATGAACCAGAGACGTCTAAAACCCCATTTCGCCCCCTTCATCTGCTATCTTTACCTTATACTTCACTTCACGGTAAACGCATAGAGCACAAGTAAGGGACCAGAGGTACTCAGGAAAGTATCGTTTGAATGATGTGATTTATTTCTGAAAATCATGCCACATGTAAGCAATTCAATCTGTGTAGTGCATATCTCCTCATGAATTCTGGACCAAGCCACAGACTGCTTCATTGATCAGCATGTCTACGATATCGATGACGATGCTGTTTGAATAATATTGTCCTGCATATACTCCTTCAACATCGCCGGAAATATCTTCATCCGAGAGCGAGAGGTCGGAGGAGTCACTGTCGAAGTCTGTTAAGTCTGTTACTGTTGTAAACACATCGTCGTCATCGCTTTCAAAGTCCTCGTCTTCTGAAGACGTGCGCAGAAGTTCGGAGAGTTCGCTCGGACTGATGGAGGAAAAATCGTCTTCCTCGTCATCACTGTTGTCACCCTGCCTGTCGTGACTTTTCCGTGCATACTCCTCTTCGTCGAGAAGAGACAAATTCGATATATTACTGAAACTCTGGCTGTAAAGACTAATGTCTTCGTTGAAGAGGCACTCGTCGACATCCGAAACGGAACCCCAGAAAGATGTGACAGAGCTCCGCTCATCCCAACGAGAAGCCTCGTGATACTGCAAAGTAATACCAGGACAAGAGCAGAAAGAGTTTGGACTTGAAAGAAAATGTATAATACTTGCAGGTCACGGTATTTGTCATCATTATCGTATAAAATACGAGCCTTACAATAGACTTTTGCTGCTTTTCAAACTTGTTGGACAGAGTTATAGCCATGAAGTGGGAAATGATTATTGTTTGCCAAATGACATTGCCCTAAAATGATTTCTTGTCCATGGTATGAGAAAATATCGTTGATTTCCAGTATATAGTTGCCAATGTGTGTCTGAAGAGCGTCATATCTCAATGACGTGTGGAAACTTACAATTAGAAAAGACAGAAACTTTGTAAAACAAGTGAGAATTGAGGAAGAGAAAACATACAGGACATAAATGAGACGGCCCGTCGTAATGCAAACTCACCATACAGACATCTTTGGCACTCAGGACTGTGCCCTGCTTTCCGTTATGGTTGTCACCAGAACCTTAAGAAAAGCAAGGTCAAAACAGAACAGATTTTAGTTTCCTCAAATATGAAAGTGACATTTTCATTCTCATTCGACAATGTTTGGATAAGATTTATTCTTTCTTGAAATATATTTCTATTCTGGAAATTCTTCTATATGAGTTAGTCGAAAATGGTGATTTTAATTTGATCAACCCCCATCAAATGTGCTGAGAAGAGAGATCATAATTCTGCAATAATCTGAACATTTACTACTCTCATCACAGAATCTATACAAGACCTGGATTATCATGTACGGATGGAAAGTGTGGCATGTTGAGATTGTTTGTGCATGCCAGGAAATACATTACCTGCAGTGACACAACACAATTTGCTGAAAGATCTTGTCAGCGAACTACGGAGTCGAGCCCAAAATCGCCGATCGCGAGATAGCTCGGAAAACGTAGACATTTCGATATCAAGCTAAGAGAACACCATCAAAAGTGTACGAATAGCAAGAGGAATTCACTAGGAATGGACAAGTACTGTAGAATTTCGTTGTTATGTAAACAGAAATACTGCGTGCTTGCATTATTTCGTCACAGATATTCACATGTAGCTACGCCGAGTTTAATACGCGCTGCGCGTTTGCAGTAGAATTGATTATGACGAAACACTGTGTAAGCGCATTTGTAACGTCATCGATATTCTGGTAGGCAGCAAATAATGCAAGCACTGGGTGTCCTTCTCTGAACATAATATCTCGCTGTCATTATGTCATGTCGACCTTTTCATGTCATTTATCAGAAAAGTTGGTGGCTTCCAAGATCACCTGGAATTTCTCTTGCTTATTTGCTACAGTTTGATGAAAATTGATGTCTTAAAGACCTACTATTTCTCTTTAATTCCATTATACATGTAAACGTGTATAAGAGGCAATTTCAACGCGTATGGATATAAAACATAAAGCTTTCTTTACTTCTTATCCACAGAAATATGACGTTATTCACAAAAACGGAAGTATTAATGATCATTCACAGATATCAAGAAAGTATAAATCTCCAACAGCCATAACATTGGTGTATTGGATAGCCTGACTGAGACCCATTTATCACACAATATTTGTCCATTGCTATCCTTAAGGAGGGTTTATTTTAGGGAACGAGTGTGGAGATCAGGAAAAAGTTTGAAAGTCAATCCTTTTTTCCTTTCTTTTTTCTTTCTTTTTCATTTCCTTTCCGATATTTGAATGAAAGGGCTACACACTGTTTATGACTTCTTTCAATGATATAAGATCCGTGATTTGCTATTATTTGTCTCTGCCCGGCACATGCAATGCCTTTAGTATTAAGTTTCTGATCGAGATTTGCTGGAAGAAACCAAATTCTTTGCCTGCCTACATTTCAAACAAGGCAATCAGAACATTAAGGGGCTCTACGTGCTTGATGTACACTGCATGTGTAACTCTGAACTATACATGCAGGCATATCAAAACACGTATCAGTGCTTTTCGAAATTAGCCTAGACAAGGCCTGGAATGTATGTTGGTTGCAAAACTCGTTGCAAATCTCTGAGTCTCAAATGAACCAGAGACGTCTAAAACCCCATTTCGCCCCCTTCATCTGCTATCTTTACCTTATACTTCACTTCACGGTAAACGCATAGAGCACAAGTAAGGGACCAGAGGTACTCAGGAAAGTATCGTTTGAATGATGTCATTTATTTCTGAAAATCATGCCACATGTAAGCAATTCAATCTGTGTAGTGCATATCTCCTCATGAATTCTGGACCAAGCCACAGACTGCTTCATTGATCAGCATGTCTACGATATCGATGACGATGCTGTTTGAATAATATTGTCCTGCATATACTCCTTCAACATCGCCGGAAATATCTTCATCCGAGAGCGAGAGGTCGGAGGAGTCACTGTCGAAGTCTGTTAAGTCTGTTACTGTTAAACACATCGTCGTCATCGCTTTCAAAGTCCTCGTCTTCTGAAGACGTGCGCAGAAGTTCGGAGAGTTCGCTCGGACTGATGGAGGAAAAATCGTCTTCCTCGTCATCACTGTTGTCACCCTGCCTGTCGTGACTTTTCCGTGCATACTCCTCTTCGTCGAGAAGAGACAAATTCGATATATTACTGAAACTCTGGCTGTAAAGACTAATGTCTTCGTTGAAGAGGCACTCGTCGACATCCGAAACGGAACCCCAGAAAGATGTGACAGAGCTCCGCTCATCCCAACGAGAAGCCTCGTGATACTGCAAAGTAATACCAGGACAAGAGCAGAAAGAGTTTGGACTTGAAAGAAAATGTATAATACTTGCAGGTCACGGTATTTGTCATCATTATCGTATAAAATACGAGCCTTACAATAGACTTTTGCTGCTTTTCAAACTTGTTGGACAGAGTTATAGCCATGAAGTGGGAAATGATTATTGTTTGCCAAATGACATTGCCCTAAAATGATTTCTTGTCCATGGTATGAGAAAATATCGTTGATTTCCAGTATATAGTTGCCAATGTGTGTCTGAAGAGCGTCATATCTCAATGACGTGTGGAAACTTACAATTAGAAAAGACAGAAACTTTGTAAAACAAGTGAGAATTGAGGAAGAGAAAACATACAGGACATAAATGAGACGGCCCGTCGTAATGCAAACTCACCATACAGACATCTTTGGCACTCAGGACTGTGCCCTGCTTTCCGTTATGGTTGTCACCAGAACCTTAAGAAAAGCAAGGTCAAAACAGAACAGATTTTAGTTTCCTCAAATATGAAAGTGACATTTTCATTCTCATTCGACAATGTTTGGATAAGATTTATTCTTTCTTGAAATATATTTCTATTCTGGAAATTCTTCTATATGAGTTAGTCGAAAATGGTGATTTTAATTTGATCAACCCCCATCAAATGTGCTGAGAAGAGAGATCATAATTCTGCAATAATCTGAACATTTACTGCTCTCATCACAAAATCTATAGAAGACCTGGATTATCATGCACGGATGGAAAGTGTGGCATGTTGAGATTGTTTGTGCATACCAGGAAATACATTACCTGCAGTGACACAACACAATTTGCTGAAAGATCTTGTCAGCGAACTACGGAGTCGAGCCCAAAATCGCCGACCGCGAGATAGCTCGGAAAACGTAGACATTTCGATATCAAGCTAAGAGAACACCATCAAAAGTGTACGAATAGCAAGAGGAATTCACTAGGAATGGACAAGTACTGTAGAATTTCGTTGTTATGTAAACAGAAATACTGCGTGCTTGCATTATTTCGTCACAGATATTCACACGTAGCTACGCCGAGTTTAATACGCGCTGCGCGTTTGCAGTAGAATTGATTATGACGAAACACTGAGTAAGCGCATTTGTAACGTCATCGATATTCTGGTAGGCAGCAAATAATGCAAGCACTGGGTGTCCTTCTCTGAACATAATATCTCGCTGTCATTATGTCATGTCGACCTTTTCATGTCATTTATCAGAAAAGTTGGTGGCTTCCAAGATCATCTGGAATTTCTCTTGCTTATTTGCTACAGTTTGATGAAAATTGATGTCTTAAAGACCTACTATTTCTCTTTAATTCCATTATACATGTAAACCTGTATAAGAGGCAACTTCAACGCGTATGGATATAAAACATAAAGCTTTCTTTACTTCTTATCCACAGAAATATGACGTTATTCACAAAAACGGAAATATTAATGATCATTCACAGATATCAACAAAGTATAAATCTGCAACAGCCATAACATTGGTGTATTGGATAGCCTGACTGAGACCCATTTATCACACAATGTTTGTCCATTGCTATCCTGAAGGAGGGTTTATTTTAGGGAACGAGTGTGGAGATCAGGAAAAAGTTTGAAAGTCAATCCTTTTTTCCTTTCTTTTTTCTTTCTTTTTCATTTCCTTTCCGATATTTGAATGAAAGGGCTACACACTGTTTATGACTTCTTTCAATGATATAAGATCCGTGATTTGCTATTATTTGTCTCTGCCCGGCACATGCAATGCCTTTAGTATTAACTTTCTGATCGAGATTTGCTGGAAGAAACCAAATTCTTTGCCTGCCTACATTTCAAACAAGGCAATCAGAACATTAAGGGGCTCTACGTGCTTGATGTACACTGCATGTGTAACTCTGAACTATACATGCAGGCATATCAAAACACGTATCAGTGCTTTTCGAAATTAGCTTAGACAAGGCCTGGAATGTATGTTGGTTGCAAAACTCGTTGCAAATCTCTGAGTCTCAAATGAACCAGAGACGTCTAAAACCCCATTTCGCCCCCTTCATCTGCTATCTTTACCTTATACTTCACTTCACGGTAAACGCATAGAGCACAAGTAAGGGACCAGAGGTACTCAGGAAAGTATCGTTTGAATGATGTCATTTATTTCTGAAAATCATGCCACATGTAAGCAATTCAATCTGTGTAGTGCATATCTCCTCATGAATTCTGGACCAAGCCACAGACTGCTTCATTGATCAGCATGTCTACGATATCGATGACGATGCTGTTTGAATAATATTGTCCTGCATATACTCCTTCAACATCGCCGGAAATATCTTCATCCGAGAGCGAGAGGTCGGAGGAGTCACTGTCGAAGTCTGTTAAGTCTGTTACTGTTGTAAACACATCGTCGTCATCGCTTTCAAAGTCCTCGTCTTCTGAAGACGTGCGCAGAAGTTCGGAGAGTTCGCTCGGACTGATGGAGGAAAAATCGTCTTCCTCGTCATCACTGTTGTCACCCTGCCTGTCGTGACTTTTCCGTGCATACTCCTCTTCGTCGAGAAGAGACAAATTCGATATATTACTGAAACTCTGGCTGTAAAGACTAATGTCTTCGTTGAAGAGGCACTCGTCGACATCCGAAACGGAACCCCAGAAAGATGTGACAGAGCTCCGCTCATCCCAAAGAGAAGCCTCGTGATACTGCAAAGTAATACCAGGACAAGAGCAGAAAGAGTTTGGACTTGAAAGAAAATGTATAATACTTGCAGGTCACGGTATTTGTCATCATTATCGTATAAAATACGAGCCTTACAATAGACTTTTGCTGCTTTTCAAACTTGTTGGACAGAGTTATAGCCATGAAGTGGGAAATGATTATTGTTTGCCAAATGACATTGCCCTAAAATGATTTCTTGTCCATGGTATGAGAAAATATCGTTGATTTCCAGTATATAGTTGCCAATGTGTGTCTGAAGAGCGTCATATCTCAATGACGTGTGGAAACTTACAATTAGAAAAGACAGAAACTTTGTAAAACAAGTGAGAATTGAGGAAGAGAAAACATACAGGACATAAATGAGACGGCCCGTCGTAATTCAAACTCACCATACAGACATCTTTGGCACTCAGGACTGTGCCCTGCTTTCCGTAATGGTTGTCACCAGAACCTTAAGAAAAGCAAGGTCAAAACAGAACAGATTTTAGTTTCCTCAAATATGAAAGTGACATTTTCATTCTCATTCGACAATGTTTGGATAAGATTTATTCTTTCTTGAAATATATTTCTATTCTGGAAATTCTTCTATATGAGTTAGTCGAAAATGGTGATTTTAATTTGATCAACCCCCATCAAATGTGCTGAGAAGAGAGATCATAATTCTGCAATAATCTGAACATTTACTGCTCTCATCACAAAATCTATAGAAGACCTGGATTATCATGCACGGATGGAAAGTGTGGCATGTTGAGATTGTTTGTGCATACCAGGAAATACATTACCTGCAGTGACACAACACAATTTGCTGAAAGATCTTGTCAGCGAACTACGGAGTCGAGCCCAAAATCGACGACCGCGAGATAGTTCGGAAAACGTAGACATTTCGATATCAAGCTAAGAGAACACCATCAAAAGTGTACGAATAGCAAGAGGAATTCACTAGGAATGGACAAGTACTGTAGAATTTCGTTGTTATGTAAACAGAAATACTGCGTGCTTGCATTATTTCGTCACAGATATTCACACGTAGCTACGCCGAGTTTAATACGCGCTGCGCGTTTGCAGTAGAATTGATTATGACGAAACACTGAGTAAGCGCATTTGTAACGTCATCGATATTCTGGTAGGCAGCAAATAATGCAAGCACTGGGTGTCCTTCTCTGAACATAATATCTCGCTGTCATTATGTCATGTCGACCTTTTCATGTCATTTATCAGAAAAGTTGGTGGGTTCCAAGATCACCTGGAATTTCTCTTGCTTATTTGCTACAGTTTGATGAAAATTGATGTGTTAAAGACCTACTATTTCTCTTTAATTCCATTATACATGTAAACCTGTATAAGAGGCAATTTCAACGCGTATGGATATAAAGCATAAAGCTTTCTTTACTTCTTATCCACAGAAATATGACGTTATTCACAAAAACGGAAGTATTAATGATCATTCACAGATATCAACAAAGTATAAATCTGCAACAGCCATAACATTGGTGTATTGGATAGCCTGACTGAGACCCATTTATCACACAATATTTGTCCATTGCTATCCTTAAGGAGGGTTTATCTTAGGGAACGAGTGTGGAGATCAGGAAAAAGTTTGAAAGTCAATCCTTTTTTCCTTTCTTTTTTCTTTCTTTTTCATTTCCTTTCCGATATTTGAATGAAAGGGCTACACACTGTTTATGACTTCTTTCAATGATATAAGATCCGTGATTTGCTATTATTTGTCTCTGCCCGGCACATGCAATGCCTTTAGTATTAACTTTCTGATCGAGATTTGCTGGAAGAAACCAAATTCTTTGCCTGCCTACATTTCAAACAAGGCAATCAGAACATTAAGGGGCTCTACGTGCTTGATGTACACTGCATGTGTAACTCTGAACTATACATGCAGGCATATCAAAACACGTATCAGTGCTTTTCGAAATTAGCTTAGACAAGGCCTGGAATGTATGTTGGTTGCAAAACTCGTTGCAAATCTCTGAGTCTCAAATGAACCAGAGACGTCTAAAACCCCATTTCGCCCCCTTCATCTGCTATCTTTACCTTATACTTCACTTCACGGTAAACGCATAGAGCACAAGTAAGGGACCAGAGGTACTCAGGAAAGTATCGTTTGAATGATGTCATTTATTTCTGAAAATCATGCCACATGTAAGCAATTCAATCTGTGTAGTGCATATCTCCTCATGAATTCTGGACCAAGCCACAGACTGCTTCATTGATCAGCATGTCTACGATATCGATGACGATGCTGTTTGAATAATATTGTCCTGCATATACTCCTTCAACATCGCCGGAAATATCTTCATCCGAGAGCGAGAGGTCGGAGGAGTCACTGTCGAAGTCTGTTAAGTCTGTTACTGTTGTAAACACATCGTCGTCATCGCTTTCAAAGTCCTCGTCTTCTGAAGACGTGCGCAGAAGTTCGGAGAGTTCGCTCGGACTGATGGAGGAAAAATCGTCTTCCTCGTCATCACTGTTGTCACCCTGCCTGTCGTGACTTTTCCGTGCATACTCCTCTTCGTCGAGAAGAGACAAATTCGATATATTACTGAAACTCTGGCTGTAAAGACTAATGTCTTCGTTGAAGAGGCACTCGTCGACATCCGAAACGGAACCCCAGAAAGATGTGACAGAGCTCCGCTCATCCCAACGAGAAGCCTCGTGATACTGCAAAGTAATACCAGGACAAGAGCAGAAAGAGTTTGGACTTGAAAGAAAATGTATAATACTTGCAGGTCACGGTATTTGTCATCATTATCGTATAAAATACGAGCCTTACAATAGACTTTTGCTGCTTTTCAAACTTGTTGGACAGAGTTATAGCCATGAAGTGGGAAATGATTATTGTTTGCCAAATGACATTGCCCTAAAATGATTTCTTGTCCATGGTATGAGAAAATATCGTTGATTTCCAGTATATAGTTGCCAATGTGTGTCTGAAGAGCGTCATATCTCAATGACGTGTGGAAACTTACAATTAGAAAAGACAGAAACTTTGTAAAACAAGTGAGAATTGAGGAAGAGAAAACATACAGGACATAAATGAGACGGCCCGTCGTAATTCAAACTCACCATACAGACATCTTTGGCACTCAGGACTGTGCCCTGCTTTCCGTTATGGTTGTCACCAGAACCTTAAGAAAAGCAAGGTCAAAACAGAACAGATTTTAGTTTCCTCAAATATGAAAGTGACATTTTCATTCTCATTCGACAATGTTTGGATAAGATTTATTCTTTCTTGAAATATATTTCTATTCTGGAAATTCTTCTATATGAGTTAGTCGAAAATGGTGATTTTAATTTGATCAACCCCCATCAAATGTGCTGAGAAGAGAGATCATAATTCTGCAATAATCTGAACATTTACTGCTCTCATCACAGAATCTATACAAGACCTGGATTATCATGCACGGATGGAAAGTGTGGCATGTTGAGATTGTTTGTGCATGCCAGGAAATACATTACCTGCAGTGACACAACACAATTTGCTGAAAGATCTTGTCAGCGAACTACGGAGTCGAGCCCAAAATCGCCGACCGCGAGATAGCTCGGAAAACGTAGACATTTCGATATCAAGCTAAGAGAACACCATCAAAAGTGTACGAATAGCAAGAGGAATTCACTAGGAATGGACAAGTACTGTAGAATTTCGTTGTTATGTAAACAGAAATACTGCGTGCTTGCATTATTTCGTCACAGATATTCACACGTAGCTACGCCGAGTTTAATACGCGCTGCGCGTTTGCAGTAGAATTGATTATGACGAAACACTGAGTAAGCGCATTTGTAACGTCATCGATATTCTGGTAGGCAGCAAATAATGCAAGCACTGGGTGTCCTTCTCTGAACATAATATCTCGCTGTCATTATGTCATGTCGACCTTTTCATGTCATTTATCAGAAAAGTTGGTGGGTTCCAAGATCACCTGGAATTTTTCTTGCTTATTTGCTACATTTTGATGAAAATTGATGTGTTAAAGACCTACTATTTCTCTTTAATTCCATTATACATGTAAACCTGTATAAGAGGCAATTTCAACGCGTATGGATATAAAGCATAAAGCTTTCTTTACTTCTTATCCACAGAAATATGACGTTATTCACAAAAACGGAAGTATTAATGATCATTCACAGATATCAACAAAGTATAAATCTGCAACAGCCATAACATTGGTGTATTGGATAGCCTGACTGAGACCCATTTATCACACAATATTTGTCCATTGCTATCCTTAAGGAGGGTTTATCTTAGGGAACGAGTGTGGAGATCAGGAAAAAGTTTGAAAGTCAATCCTTTTTTCCTTTCTTTTTTCTTTCTTTTTCATTTCCTTTCCGATATTTGAATGAAAGGGCTACACACTGTTTATGACTTCTTTCAATGATATAAGATCCGTGATTTGCTATTATTTGTCTCTGCCCGGCACATGCAATGCCTTTAGTATTAACTTTCTGATCGAGATTTGCTGGAAGAAACCAAATTCTTTGCCTGCCTACATTTCAAACAAGGCAATCAGAACATTAAGGGGCTCTACGTGCTTGATGTACACTGCATGTGTAACTCTGAACTATACATGCAGGCATATCAAAACACGTATCAGTGCTTTTCGAAATTAGCCTAGACAAGGCCTGGAATGTATGTTGGTTGCAAAACTCGTTGCAAATCTCTGAGTCTCAAATGAACCAGAGACGTCTAAAACCTCATTTCGCCCCCTTCATCTGCTATCTTTACCTTATACTTCACTTCACGGTAAACGCATAGAGCACAAGTAAGGGACCAGAGGTACTCAGGAAAGTATCGTTTGAATGATGTCATTTATTTCTGAAAATCATGCCACATGTAAGCAATTCAATCTGTGTAGTGCATATCTCCTCATGAATTCTGGACCAAGCCACAGACTGCTTCATTGATCAGCATGTCTACGATATCGATGACGATGCTGTTTGAATAATATTGTCCTGCATATACTCCTTCAACATCGCCGGAAATATCTTCATCCGAGAGCGACAGGTCGGAGGAGTCACTGTCGAAGTCTGTTAAGTCTGTTACTGTTGTAAACACATCGTCGTCATCGCTTTCAAAGTCCTCATCTTCTGAAGACGTGCGCAGAAGTTCGGAGAGTTCGCTCGGACTGATGGAGGAAAAATCGTCTTCCTCGTCATCACTGTTGTCACCCTGCCTGTCGTGACTTTTCCGTGCATACTCCTCTTCGTCGAGAAGAGACAAATTCGATATATTACTGAAACTCTGGCTGTAAAGACTAATGTCTTCGTTGAAGAGGCACTCGTCGACATCCGAAACGGAACCCCAGAAAGATGTGACAGAGCTCCGCTCATCCCAACGAGAAGCCTCGTGATACTGCAAAGTAATACCAGGACAAGAGCAGAAAGAGTTTGGACTTGAAAGAAAATGTATAATACTTGCAGGTCACGGTATTTGTCATCATTATCGTATAAAATACGAGCCTTACAATAGACTTTTGCTGCTTTTCAAACTTGTTGGACAGAGTTATAGCCATGAAGTGGGAAATGATTATTGTTTGCCAAATGACATTGCCCTAAAATGATTTCTTGTCCATGGTATGAGAAAATATCGTTGATTTCCAGTATATAGTTGCCAATGTGTGTCTGAAGAGCGTCATATCTCAATGACGTGTGGAAACTTACAATTAGAAAAGACAGAAACTTTGTAAAACAAGTGAGAATTGAGGAAGAGAAAACATACAGGACATAAATGAGACGGCCCGTCGTAATGCAAACTCACCATACAGACATCTTTGGCACTCAGGACTGTGCCCTGCTTTCCGTTATGGTTGTCACCAGAACCTTAAGAAAAGCAAGGTCAAAACAGAACAGATTTTAGTTTCCTCAAATATGAAAGTGACATTTTCATTCTCATTCGACAATGTTTGGATAAGATTTATTCTTTCTTGAAATATATTTCTATTCTGGAAATTCTTCTATATGAGTTAGTCGAAAATGGTGATTTTAATTTGATCAACCCCCATCAAATGTGCTGAGAAGAGAGATCATAATTCTGCAATAATCTGAACATTTACTGCTCTCATCACAAAATCTATAGAAGACCTGGATTATCATGCACGGATGGAAAGTGTGGCATGTTGAGATTGTTTGTGCATGCCAGGAAATACATTACCTGCAGTGACACAACACAATTTGCTGAAAGATCTTGTCAGCGAACTACGGAGTCGAGCCCAAAATCGCCGACCGCGAGATAGCTCGGAAAACGTAGACATTTCGATATCAAGCTAAGAGAACACCATCAAAAGTGTACGAATAGCAAGAGGAATTCACTAGGAATGGACAAGTACTGTAGAATTTCGTTGTTATGTAAACAGAAATACTGCGTGCTTGCATTATTTCGTCACAGATATTCACACGTAGCTACGCCGAGTTTAATACGCGCTGCGCGTTTGCAGTAGAATTGATTATGACGAAACACTGAGTAAGCGCATTTGTAACGTCATCGATATTCTGGTAGGCAGCAAATAATGCAAGCACTGGGTGTCCTTCTCTGAACATAATATCTCGCTGTCATTATGTCATGTCGACCTTTTCATGTCATTTATCAGAAAAGTTGGTGGCTTCCAAGATCATCTGGAATTTCTCTTGCTTATTTGCTACAGTTTGATGAAAATTGATGTCTTAAAGACCTACTATTTCTCTTTAATTCCATTATACATGTAAACCTGTATAAGAGGCAACTTCAACGCGTATGGATATAAAACATAAAGCTTTCTTTACTTCTTATCCACAGAAATATGACGTTATTCACAAAAACGGAAATATTAATGATCATTCACAGATATCAACAAAGTATAAATCTGCAACAGCCATAACATTGGTGTATTGGATAGCCTGACTGAGACCCATTTATCACACAATGTTTGTCCATTGCTATTCTTAAGGAGGGTTTATTTTAGGGAACGAGTGTGGAGATCAGGAAAAAGTTTGAAAGTCAATCCTTTTTTCCTTTCTTTTTTCTTTCTTTTTCATTTCCTTTCCGATATTTGAATGAAAGGGCTACACACTGTTTATGACTTCTTTCAATGATATAAGATCCGTGATTTGCTATTATTTGTCTCTGCCCGGCACATGCAATGCCTTTAGTATTAACTTTCTGATCGAGATTTGCTGGAAGAAACCAAATTCTTTGCCTGCCTACATTTTAAACAAGGCAATCAGAACATTAAGGGGCTCTACGTGCTTGATGTACACTGCATGTGTAACTCTGAACTATACATGCAGGCATATCAAAACACGTATCAGTGCTTTTCGAAATTAGCCTAGACAAGGCCTGGAATGTATGTTGGTTGCAAAACTCGTTGCAAATCTCTGAGTCTCAAATGAACCAGAGACGTCTAAAACCCCATTTCGCCCCCTTCATCTGCTATCTTTACCTTATACTTCACTTCACGGTAAACGCATAGAGCACAAGTAAGGGACCAGAGGTACTCAGGAAAGTATCGTTTGAATGATGTCATTTATTTCTGAAAATCATGCCACATGTAAGCAATTCAATCTGTGTAGTGCATATCTCCTCATGAATTCTGGACCAAGCCACAGACTGCTTCATTGATCAGCATGTCTACGATATCGATGACGATGCTGTTTGAATAATATTGTCCTGCATATACTCCTTCAACATCGCCGGAAATATCTTCATCCGAGAGCGACAGGTCGGAGGAGTCACTGTCGAAGTCTGTTAAGTCTGTTACTGTTGTAAACACATCGTCGTCATCGCTTTCAAAGTCCTCATCTTCTGAAGACGTGCGCAGAAGTTCGGAGAGTTCGCTCGGACTGATGGAGGAAAAATCGTCTTCCTCGTCATCACTGTTGTCACCCTGCCTGTCGTGACTTTTCCGTGCATACTCCTCTTCGTCGAGAAGAGACAAATTCGATATATTACTGAAACTCTGGCTGTAAAGACTAATGTCTTCGTTGAAGAGGCACTCGTCGACATCCGAAACGGAACCCCAGAAAGATGTGACAGAGCTCCGCTCATCCCAACGAGAAGCCTCGTGATACTGCAAAGTAATACCAGGACAAGAGCAGAAAGAGTTTGGACTTGAAAGAAAATGTATAATACTTGCAGGTCACGGTATTTGTCATCATTATCGTATAAAATACGAGCCTTACAATAGACTTTTGCTGCTTTTCAAACTTGTTGGACAGAGTTATAGCCATGAAGTGGGAAATGATTATTGTTTGCCAAATGACATTGCCCTAAAATGATTTCTTGTCCATGGTATGAGAAAATATCGTTGATTTCCAGTATATAGTTGCCAATGTGTGTCTGAAGAGCGTCATATCTCAATGACGTGTGGAAACTTACAATTAGAAAAGACAGAAACTTTGTAAAACAAGTGAGAATTGAGGAAGAGAAAACATACAGGACATAAATGAGACGGCCCGTCGTAATGCAAACTCACCATACAGACATCTTTGGCACTCAGGACTGTGCCCTGCTTTCCGTTATGGTTGTCACCAGAACCTTAAGAAAAGCAAGGTCAAAACAGAACAGATTTTAGTTTCCTCAAATATGAAAGTGACATTTTCATTCTCATTCGACAATGTTTGGATAAGATTTATTCTTTCTTGAAATATATTTCTATTCTGGAAATTCTTCTATATGAGTTAGTCGAAAATGGTGATTTTAATTTGATCAACCCCCATCAAATGTGCTGAGAAGAGAGATCATAATTCTGCAATAATCTGAACATTTACTGCTCTCATCACAGAATCTATAGAAGACCTGGATTATCATGCACGGATGGAAAGTGTGGCATGTTGAGATTGTTTGTGCATGCCAGGAAATACATTACCTGCAGTGACACAACACAATTTGCTGAAAGATCTTGTCAGCGAACTACGGAGTCGAGCCCAAAATCGCCGACCGCGAGATAGCTCGGAAAACGTAGACATTTCGATATCAAGCTAAGAGAACACCATCAAAAGTGTACGAATAGCAAGAGGAATTCACTAGGAATGGACAAGTACTGTAGAATTTCGTTGTTATGTAAACAGAAATACTGCGTGCTTGCATTATTTCGTCACAGATATTCACACGTAGCTACACCGAGTTTAATACGCGCTGCGCGTTTGCAGTAGAATTGATTATGACGAAACACTGAGTAAGCGCATTTGTAACGTCATCGATATTCTGGTAGGCAGCAAATAATGCAAGCACTGGGTGTCCTTCTCTGAACATAATATCTCGCTGTCATTATGTCATGTCGACCTTTTCATGTCATTTATCAGAAAAGTTGGTGGCTTCCAAGATCATCTGGAATTTCTCTTGCTTATTTGCTACAGTTTGATGAAAATTGATGTCTTAAAGACCTACTATTTCTCTTTAATTCCATTATACATGTAAACCTGTATAAGAGGCAACTTCAACGCGTATGGATATAAAACATAAAGCTCTCTTTACTTCTTATCCACAGAAATATGACGTTATTCACAAAAACGGAAATATTAATGATCATTCACAGATATCAAGAAAGTATAAATCTGCAACAGCCATAACATTGGTGTATTGGATAGCCTGACTGAGACCCATTTATCACACAATGTTTGTCCATTGGTATCCTTATTGAGGGTTTATTTTAGGGACCGAGTGTGGAGATCAGGAAAAAGTTTGAAAGTCAATCCTTTTTTCCTTTCTTTTTTCTTTCTTTTTCATTTCCTTTCCGATATTTGAATGAAAGGGCTACACACTGTTTATGACTTCTTTCAATGATATAAGATCCGTGATTTGCTATTATTTGTCTCTGCCCGGCACATGCAATGCCTTTAGTATTAACTTTCTGATCGAGATTTGCTGGAAGAAACCAAATTCTTTGCCTGCCTACATTTTAAACAAGGCAATCAGAACATTAAGGGGCTCTACGTGCTTGATGTACACTGCATGTGTAACTCTGAACTATACATGCAGGCATATCAAAACACGTATCAGTGCTTTTCGAAATTAGCTTAGACAAGGCCTGGAATGTATGTTGGTTGCAAAACTCGTTGCAAATCTCTGAGTCTCAAATGAACCAGAGACGTCTAAAACCCCATTTCGCCCCCTTCATCTGCTATCTTTACCTTATACTTCACTTCACGGTAAACGCATAGAGCACAAGTAAGGGACCAGAGGTACTCAGGAAAGTATCGTTTGAATGATGTCATTTATTTCTGAAAATCATGCCACATGTAAGCAATTCAATCTGTGTAGTGCATATCTCCTCATGAATTCTGGACCAAGCCACAGACTGCTTCATTGATCAGCATGTCTACGATATCGATGACGATGCTGTTTGAATAATATTGTCCTGCATATACTCCTTCAACATCGCCGGAAATATCTTCATCCGAGAGCGAGAGGTCGGAGGAGTCACTGTCGAAGTCTGTTAAGTCTGTTACTGTTGTAAACACATCGTCGTCATCGCTTTCAAAGTCCTCGTCTTCTGAAGACGTGCGCAGAAGTTCGGAGAGTTCGCTCGGACTGATGGAGGAAAAATCGTCTTCCTCGTCATCACTGTTGTCACCCTGCCTGTCGTGACTTTTCCGTGCATACTCCTCTTCGTCGAGAAGAGACAAATTCGATATATTACTGAAACTCTGGCTGTAAAGACTAATGTCTTCGTTGAAGAGGCACTCGTCGACATCCGAAACGGAACCCCAGAAAGATGTGACAGAGCTCCGCTCATCCCAACGAGAAGCCTCGTGATACTGCAAAGTAATACCAGGACAAGAGCAGAAAGAGTTTGGACTTGAAAGAAAATGTATAATACTTGCAGGTCACGGTATTTGTCATCATTATCGTATAAAATACGAGCCTTACAATAGACTTTTGCTGCTTTTCAAACTTGTTGGACAGAGTTATAGCCATGAAGTGGGAAATGATTATTGTTTGCCAAATGACATTGCCCTAAAATGATTTCTTGTCCATGGTATGAGAAAATATCGTTGATTTCCAGTATATAGTTGCCAATGTGTGTCTGAAGAGCGTCATATCTCAATGACGTGTGGAAACTTACAATTAGAAAAGACAGAAACTTTGTAAAACAAGTGAGAATTGAGGAAGAGAAAACATACAGGACATAAATGAGACGGCCCGTCGTAATTCAAACTCACCATACAGACATCTTTGGCACTCAGGACTGTGCCCTGCTTTCCGTTATGGTTGTCACCAGAACCTTAAGAAAAGCAAGGTCAAAACAGAACAGATTTTAGTTTCCTCAAATATGAAAGTGACATTTTCATTCTCATTCGACAATGTTTGGATAAGATTTATTCTTTCTTGAAATATATTTCTATTCTGGAAATTCTTCTATATGAGTTAGTCGAAAATGGTGATTTTAATTTGATCAACCCCCATCAAATGTGCTGAGAAGAGAGATCATAATTCTGCAATAATCTGAACATTTACTGCTCTCATCACAGAATCTATAGAAGACCTGGATTATCATGCACGGATGGAAAGTGTGGCATGTTGAGATTGTTTGTGCATGCCAGGAAATACATTACCTGCAGTGACACAACACAATTTGCTGAAAGATCTTGTCAGCGAACTACGGAGTCGAGCCCAAAATCGCCGACCGCGAGATAGCTCGGAAAACGTAGACATTTCGATATCAAGCTAAGAGAACACCATCAAAAGTGTACGAATAGCAAGAGGAATTCACTAGGAATGGACAAGTACTGTAGAATTTCGTTGTTATGTAAACAGAAATACTGCGTGCTTGCATTATTTCGTCACAGATATTCACACGTAGCTACGCCGAGTTTAATACGCGCTGCGCGTTTGCAGTAGAATTGATTATGACGAAACACTGAGTAAGCGCATTTGTAACGTCATCGATATTCTGGTAGGCAGCAAATAATGCAAGCACTGGGTGTCCTTCTCTGAACATAATATCTCGCTGTCATTATGTCATGTCGACCTTTTCATGTCATTTATCAGAAAAGTTGGTGGGTTCCAAGATCACCTGGAATTTTTCTTGCTTATTTGCTACATTTTGATGAAAATTGATGTGTTAAAGACCTACTATTTCTCTTTAATTCCATTATACATGTAAACCTGTATAAGAGGCAATTTCAACGCGTATGGATATAAAGCATAAAGCTTTCTTTACTTCTTATCCACAGAAATATGACGTTATTCACAAAAACGGAAGTATTAATGATCATTCACAGATATCAACAAAGTATAAATCTGCAACAGCCATAACATTGGTGTATTGGATAGCCTGACTGAGACCCATTTATCACACAATATTTGTCCATTGCTATCCTTAAGGAGGGTTTATCTTAGGGAACGAGTGTGGAGATCAGGAAAAAGTTTGAAAGTCAATCCTTTTTTCCTTTCTTTTTTCTTTCTTTTTCATTTCCTTTCCGATATTTAATGAAAGGGCTACACACTGTTTATGACTTCTTTCAATGATATAAGATCCGTGATTTGCTATTATTTGTCTCTGCCCGGCACATGCAATGCCTTTAGTATTAACTTTCTGATCGAGATTTGCTGGAAGAAACCAAATTCTTTGCCTGCCTACATTTCAAACAAGGCAATCAGAACATTAAGGGGCTCTACGTGCTTGATGTACACTGCATGTGTAACTCTGAACTATACATGCAGGCATATCAAAACACGTATCAGTGCTTTTCGAAATTAGCCTAGACAAGGCCTGGAATGTATGTTGGTTGCAAAACTCGTTGCAAATCTCTGAGTCTCAAATGAACCAGAGACGTCTAAAACCTCATTTCGCCCCCTTCATCTGCTATCTTTACCTTATACTTCACTTCACGGTAAACGCATAGAGCACAAGTAAGGGACCAGAGGTACTCAGGAAAGTATCGTTTGAATGATGTCATTTATTTCTGAAAATCATGCCACATGTAAGCAATTCAATCTGTGTAGTGCATATCTCCTCATGAATTCTGGACCAAGCCACAGACTGCTTCATTGATCAGCATGTCTACGATATCGATGACGATGCTGTTTGAATAATATTGTCCTGCATATACTCCTTCAACATCGCCGGAAATATCTTCATCCGAGAGCGACAGGTCGGAGGAGTCACTGTCGAAGTCTGTTAAGTCTGTTACTGTTGTAAACACATCGTCGTCATCGCTTTCAAAGTCCTCATCTTCTGAAGACGTGCGCAGAAGTTCGGAGAGTTCGCTCGGACTGATGGAGGAAAAATCGTCTTCCTCGTCATCACTGTTGTCACCCTGCCTGTCGTGACTTTTCCGTGCATACTCCTCTTCGTCGAGAAGAGACAAATTCGATATATTACTGAAACTCTGGCTGTAAAGACTAATGTCTTCGTTGAAGAGGCACTCGTCGACATCCGAAACGGAACCCCAGAAAGATGTGACAGAGCTCCGCTCATCCCAACGAGAAGCCTCGTGATACTGCAAAGTAATACCAGGACAAGAGCAGAAAGAGTTTGGACTTGAAAGAAAATGTATAATACTTGCAGGTCACGGTATTTGTCATCATTATCGTATAAAATACGAGCCTTACAATAGACTTTTGCTGCTTTTCAAACTTGTTGGACAGAGTTATAGCCATGAAGTGGGAAATGATTATTGTTTGCCAAATGACATTGCCCTAAAATGATTTCTTGTCCATGGTATGAGAAAATATCGTTGATTTCCAGTATATAGTTGCCAATGTGTGTCTGAAGAGCGTCATATCTCAATGACGTGTGGAAACTTACAATTAGAAAAGACAGAAACTTTGTAAAACAAGTGAGAATTGAGGAAGAGAAAACATACAGGACATAAATGAGACGGCCCGTCGTAATGCAAACTCACCATACAGACATCTTTGGCACTCAGGACTGTGCCCTGCTTTCCGTTATGGTTGTCACCAGAACCTTAAGAAAAGCAAGGTCAAAACAGAACAGATTTTAGTTTCCTCAAATATGAAAGTGACATTTTCATTCTCATTCGACAATGTTTGGATAAGATTTATTCTTTCTTGAAATATATTTCTATTCTGGAAATTCTTCTATATGAGTTAGTCGAAAATGGTGATTTTAATTTGATCAACCCCCATCAAATGTGCTGAGAAGAGAGATCATAATTCTGCAATAATCTGAACATTTACTGCTCTCATCACAAAATCTATAGAAGACCTGGATTATCATGCACGGATGGAAAGTGTGGCATGTTGAGATTGTTTGTGCATGCCAGGAAATACATTACCTGCAGTGACACAACACAATTTGCTGAAAGATCTTGTCAGCGAACTACGGAGTCGAGCCCAAAATCGCCGACCGCGAGATAGCTCGGAAAACGTAGACATTTCGATATCAAGCTAAGAGAACACCATCAAAAGTGTACGAATAGCAAGAGGAATTCACTAGGAATGGACAAGTACTGTAGAATTTCGTTGTTATGTAAACAGAAATACTGCGTGCTTGCATTATTTCGTCACAGATATTCACACGTAGCTACGCCGAGTTTAATACGCGCTGCGCGTTTGCAGTAGAATTGATTATGACGAAACACTGAGTAAGCGCATTTGTAACGTCATCGATATTCTGGTAGGCAGCAAATAATGCAAGCACTGGGTGTCCTTCTCTGAACATAATATCTCGCTGTCATTATGTCATGTCGACCTTTTCATGTCATTTATCAGAAAAGTTGGTGGCTTCCAAGATCATCTGGAATTTCTCTTGCTTATTTGCTACAGTTTGATGAAAATTGATGTCTTAAAGACCTACTATTTCTCTTTAATTCCATTATACATGTAAACCTGTATAAGAGGCAACTTCAACGCGTATGGATATAAAACATAAAGCTTTCTTTACTTCTTATCCACAGAAATATGACGTTATTCACAAAAACGGAAATATTAATGATCATTCACAGATATCAACAAAGTATAAATCTGCAACAGCCATAACATTGGTGTATTGGATAGCCTGACTGAGACCCATTTATCACACAATGTTTGTCCATTGCTATCCTTAAGGAGGGTTTATTTTAGGGAACGAGTGTGGAGATCAGGAAAAAGTTTGAAAGTCAATCCTTTTTTCCTTTCTTTTTTCTTTCTTTTTCATTTCCTTTCCGATATTTGAATGAAAGGGCTACACACTGTTTATGACTTCTTTCAATGATATAAGATCCGTGATTTGCTATTATTTGTCTCTGCCCGGCACATGCAATGCCTTTAGTATTAACTTTCTGATCGAGATTTGCTGGAAGAAACCAAATTCTTTGCCTGCCTACATTTCAAACAAGGCAATCAGAACATTAAGGGGCTCTACGTGCTTGATGTACACTGCATGTGTAACTCTGAACTATACATGCAGGCATATCAAAACACGTATCAGTGCTTTTCGAAATTAGCCTAGACAAGGCCTGGAATGTATGTTGGTTGCAAAACTCGTTGCAAATCTCTGAGTCTCAAATGAACCAGAGACGTCTAAAACCCCATTTCGCCCCCTTCATCTGCTATCTTTACCTTATACTTCACTTCACGGTAAACGCATAGAGCACAAGTAAGGGACCAGAGGTACTCAGGAAAGTATCGTTTGAATGATGTCATTTATTTCTGAAAATCATGCCACATGTAAGCAATTCAATCTGTGTAGTGCATATCTCCTCATGAATTCTGGACCAAGCCACAGACTGCTTCATTGATCAGCATGTCTACGATATCGATGACGATGCTGTTTGAATAATATTGTCCTGCATATACTCCTTCAACATCGCCGGAAATATCTTCATCCGAGAGCGACAGGTCGGAGGAGTCACTGTCGAAGTCTGTTAAGTCTGTTACTGTTGTAAACACATCGTCGTCATCGCTTTCAAAGTCCTCATCTTCTGAAGACGTGCGCAGAAGTTCGGAGAGTTCGCTCGGACTGATGGAGGAAAAATCGTCTTCCTCGTCATCACTGTTGTCACCCTGCCTGTCGTGACTTTTCCGTGCATACTCCTCTTCGTCGAGAAGAGACAAATTCGATATATTACTGAAACTCTGGCTGTAAAGACTAATGTCTTCGTTGAAGAGGCACTCGTCGACATCCGAAACGGAACCCCAGAAAGATGTGACAGAGCTCCGCTCATCCCAACGAGAAGCCTCGTGATACTGCAAAGTAATACCAGGACAAGAGCAGAAAGAGTTTGGACTTGAAAGAAAATGTATAATACTTGCAGGTCACGGTATTTGTCATCATTATCGTATAAAATACGAGCCTTACAATAGACTTTTGCTGCTTTTCAAACTTGTTGGACAGAGTTATAGCCATGAAGTGGGAAATGATTATTGTTTGCCAAATGACATTGCCCTAAAATGATTTCTTGTCCATGGTATGAGAAAATATCGTTGATTTCCAGTATATAGTTGCCAATGTGTGTCTGAAGAGCGTCATATCTCAATGACGTGTGGAAACTTACAATTAGAAAAGACAGAAACTTTGTAAAACAAGTGAGAATTGAGGAAGAGAAAACATACAGGACATAAATGAGACGGCCCGTCGTAATGCAAACTCACCATACAGACATCTTTGGCACTCAGGACTGTGCCCTGCTTTCCGTTATGGTTGTCACCAGAACCTTAAGAAAAGCAAGGTCAAAACAGAACAGATTTTAGTTTCCTCAAATATGAAAGTGACATTTTCATTCTCATTCGACAATGTTTGGATAAGATTTATTCTTTCTTGAAATATATTTCTATTCTGGAAATTCTTCTATATGAGTTAGTCGAAAATGGTGATTTTAATTTGATCAACCCCCATCAAATGTGCTGAGAAGAGAGATCATAATTCTGCAATAATCTGAACATTTACTGCTCTCATCACAGAATCTATAGAAGACCTGGATTATCATGCACGGATGGAAAGTGTGGCATGTTGAGATTGTTTGTGCATGCCAGGAAATACATTACCTGCAGTGACACAACACAATTTGCTGAAAGATCTTGTCAGCGAACTACGGAGTCGAGCCCAAAATCGCCGACCGCGAGATAGCTCGGAAAACGTAGACATTTCGATATCAAGCTAAGAGAACACCATCAAAAGTGTACGAATAGCAAGAGGAATTCACTAGGAATGGACAAGTACTGTAGAATTTCGTTGTTATGTAAACAGAAATACTGCGTGCTTGCATTATTTCGTCACAGATATTCACACGTAGCTACACCGAGTTTAATACGCGCTGCGCGTTTGCAGTAGAATTGATTATGACGAAACACTGAGTAAGCGCATTTGTAACGTCATCGATATTCTGGTAGGCAGCAAATAATGCAAGCACTGGGTGTCCTTCTCTGAACATAATATCTCGCTGTCATTATGTCATGTCGACCTTTTCATGTCATTTATCAGAAAAGTTGGTGGCTTCCAAGATCATCTGGAATTTCTCTTGCTTATTTGCTACAGTTTGATGAAAATTGATGTCTTAAAGACCTACTATTTCTCTTTAATTCCATTATACATGTAAACCTGTATAAGAGGCAACTTCAACGCGTATGGATATAAAACATAAAGCTCTCTTTACTTCTTATCCACAGAAATATGACGTTATTCACAAAAACGGAAATATTAATGATCATTCACAGATATCAAGAAAGTATAAATCTGCAACAGCCATAACATTGGTGTATTGGATAGCCTGACTGAGACCCATTTATCACACAATGTTTGTCCATTGGTATCCTTATTGAGGGTTTATTTTAGGGACCGAGTGTGGAGATCAGGAAAAAGTTTGAAAGTCAATCCTTTTTTCCTTTCTTTTTTCTTTCTTTTTCATTTCCTTTCCGATATTTGAATGAAAGGGCTACACACTGTTTATGACTTCTTTCAATGATATAAGATCCGTGATTTGCTATTATTTGTCTCTGCCCGGCACATGCAATGCCTTTAGTATTAACTTTCTGATCGAGATTTGCTGGAAGAAACCAAATTCTTTGCCTGCCTACATTTTAAACAAGGCAATCAGAACATTAAGGGGCTCTACGTGCTTGATGTACACTGCATGTGTAACTCTGAACTATACATGCAGGCATATCAAAACACGTATCAGTGCTTTTCGAAATTAGCCTAGACAAGGCCTGGAATGTATGTTGGTTGCAAAACTCGTTGCAAATCTCTGAGTCTCAAATGAACCAGAGACGTCTAAAACCCCATTTCGCCCCCTTCATCTGCTATCTTTACCTTATACTTCACTTCACGGTAAACGCATAGAGCACAAGTAAGGGACCAGAGGTACTCAGGAAAGTATCGTTTGAATGATGTCATTTATTTCTGAAAATCATGCCACATGTAAGCAATTCAATCTGTGTAGTGCATATCTCCTCATGAATTCTGGACCAAGCCACAGACTGCTTCATTGATCAGCATGTCTACGATATCGATGACGATGCTGTTTGAATAATATTGTCCTGCATATACTCCTTCAACATCGCCGGAAATATCTTCATCCGAGAGCGAGAGGTCGGAGGAGTCACTGTCGAAGTCTGTTAAGTCTGTTACTGTTGTAAACACATCGTCGTCATCGCTTTCAAAGTCCTCGTCTTCTGAAGACGTGCGCAGAAGTTCGGAGAGTTCGCTCGGACTGATGGAGGAAAAATCGTCTTCCTCGTCATCACTGTTGTCACCCTGCCTGTCGTGACTTTTCCGTGCATACTCCTCTTCGTCGAGAAGAGACAAATTCGATATATTACTGAAACTCTGGCTGTAAAGACTAATGTCTTCGTTGAAGAGGCACTTCGACATCCGAAACGGAACCCCAGAAAGATGTGACAGAGCTCCGCTCATCCCAACGAGAAGCCTCGTGATACTGCAAAGTAATACCAGGACAAGAGCAGAAAGAGTTTGGACTTGAAAGAAAATGTATAATACTTGCAGGTCACGGTATTTGTCATCATTATCGTATAAAATACGAGCCTTACAAAAGACTTTTGCTGCTTTTCAAACTTGTTGGACAGAGTTATAGCCATGAAGTGGGAAATGATTATTGTTTGCCAAATGACATTGCCCTAAAATGATTTCTTGTCCATGGTATGAGAAAATATCGTTGATTTCCAGTATATAGTTGCCAATGTGTGTCTGAAGAGCGTCATATCTCAATGACGTGTGGAAACTTACAATTAGAAAAGACAGAAACTTTGTAAAACAAGTGAGAATTGAGGAAGAGAAAACATACAGGACATAAATGAGACGGCCCGTCGTAATGCAAACTCACCATACAGACATCTTTGGCACTCAGGACTGTGCCCTGCTTTCCGTTATGGTTGTCACCAGAACCTTAAGAAAAGCAAGGTCAAAACAGAACAGATTTTAGTTTCCTCAAATATGAAAGTGACATTTTCATTCTCATTCGACAATGTTTGGATAAGATTTATTCTTTCTTGAAATATATTTCTATTCTGGAAATTCTTCTATATGAGTTAGTCGAAAATGGTGATTTTAATTTGATCAACCCCCATCAAATGTGCTGAGAAGAGAGATCATAATTCTGCAATAATCTGAACATTTACTGCTCTCATCACAGAATCTATAGAAGACCTGGATTATCATGCACGGATGGAAAGTGTGGCATGTTGAGATTGTTTGTGCATGCCAGGAAATACATTACCTGCAGTGACACAACACAATTTGCTGAAAGATCTTGTCAGCGAACTACGGAGTCGAGCCCAAAATCGCCGACCGCGAGATAGCTCGGAAAACGTAGACATTTCGATATCAAGCTAAGAGAACACCATCAAAAGTGTACGAATAGCAAGAGGAATTCACTAGGAATGGACAAGTACTGTAGAATTTCGTTGTTATGTAAACAGAAATACTGCGTGCTTGCATTATTTCGTCACAGATATTCACACGTAGCTACACCGAGTTTAATACGCGCTGCGCGTTTGCAGTAGAATTGATTATGACGAAACACTGAGTAAGCGCATTTGTAACGTCATCGATATTCTGGTAGGCAGCAAATAATGCAAGCACTGGGTGTCCTTCTCTGAACATAATATCTCGCTGTCATTATGTCATGTCGACCTTTTCATGTCATTTATCAGAAAAGTTGGTGGCTTCCAAGATCATCTGGAATTTCTCTTGCTTATTTGCTACAGTTTGATGAAAATTGATGTCTTAAAGACCTACTATTTCTCTTTAATTCCATTATACATGTGAACCTGTATAAGAGGCAACTTCAACGCGTATGGATATAAAACATAAAGCTCTCTTTACTTCTTATCCACAGAAATATGACGTTATTCACAAAAACGGAAATATTAATGATCATTCACAGATATCAAGAAAGTATAAATCTCCAACAGCCATAACATTGGTGTATTGGATAGCCTGACTGAGACCCATTTATCACACAATGTTTGTCCATTGGTATCCTTATTGAGGGTTTATTTTAGGGACCGAGTGTGGAGATCAGGAAAAAGTTTGAAAGTCAATCCTTTTTTCCTTTCTTTTTTCTTTCTTTTTCGTTTCCTTTCCGATATTTGAATGAAAGGGCTACACACTGTTTATGACTTCTTTCAATGATATAAGATCCGTGATTTGCTATTATTTGTCTCTGCCCGGCACATGCAATGCCTTTAGTATTAACTTTCTGATCGAGATTTGCTGGAAGAAACCAAATTCTTTGCCTGCCTACATTTTAAACAAGGCAATCAGAACATTAAGGGGCTCTACGTGCTTGATGTACACTGCATGTGTAACTCTGAACTATACATGCAGGCATATCAAAACACGTATCAGTGCTTTTCGAAATTAGCCTAGACAAGGCCTGGAATGTATGTTGGTTGCAAAACTCGTTGCAAATCTCTGAGTCTCAAATGAACCAGAGACGTCTAAAACCCCATTTCGCCCCCTTCATCTGCTATCTTTACCTTATACTTCACTTCACGGTAAACGCATAGAGCACAAGTAAGGGACCAGAGGTACTCAGGAAAGTATCGTTTGAATGATGTCATTTATTTCTGAAAATCATGCCACATGTAAGCAATTCAATCTGTGTAGTGCATATCTCCTCATGAATTCTGGACCAAGCCACAGACTGCTTCATTGATCAGCATGTCTACGATATCGATGACGATGCTGTTTGAATAATATTGTCCTGCATATACTCCTTCAACATCGCCGGAAATATCTTCATCCGAGAGCGAGAGGTCGGAGGAGTCACTGTCGAAGTCTGTTAAGTCTGTTACTGTTGTAAAACACATCGTCGTCATCGCTTTCAAAGTCCTCGTCTTCTGAAGACGTGCGCAGAAGTTCGGAGAGTTCGCTCGGACTGATGGAGGAAAAATCGTCTTCCTCGTCATCACTGTTGTCACCCTGCCTGTCGTGACTTTTCCGTGCATACTCCTCTTCGTCGAGAAGAGACAAATTCGATATATTACTGAAACTCTGGCTGTAAAGACTAATGTCTTCGTTGAAGAGGCACTCGTCGACATCCGAAACGGAACCCCAGAAAGATGTGACAGAGCTCCGCTCATCCCAACGAGAAGCCTCGTGATACTGCAAAGTAATACCAGGACAAGAGCAGAAAGAGTTTGGACTTGAAAGAAAATGTATAATACTTGCAGGTCACGGGTATTTGTCATCATTATCGTATAAAATACGAGCCTTACAATAGACTTTTGCTGCTTTTCAAACTTGTTGGACAGAGTTATAGCCATGAAGTGGGAAATGATTATTGTTTGCCAAATGACATTGCCCTAAAATGATTTCTTGTCCATGGTATGAGAAAATATCGTTGATTTCCAGTATATAGTTGCCAATGTGTGTCTGAAGAGCGTCATATCTCAATGACGTGTGGAAACTTACAATTAGAAAAGACAGAAACTTTGTAAAACAAGTGAGAATTGAGGAAGAGAAAACATACAGGACATAAATGAGACGGCCCGTCGTAATGCAAACTCACCATACAGACATCTTTGGCACTCATGACTGTGCCCTGCTTTCCGTTATGGTTGTCACCAGAACCTTAAGAAAAGCAAGGTCAAAACAGAACAGATTTTAGTTTCCTCAAATATGAAAGTGACATTTTCATTCTCATTCGACAATGTTTGGATAAGATTTATTCTTTCTTGAAATATATTTCTATTCTGGAAATTCTTCTATATGAGTTAGTCGAAAATGGTGATTTTAATTTGATCAACCCCCATCAAATGTGCTGAGAAGAGAGATCATAATTCTGCAATAATCTGAACATTTACTGCTCTCATCACAAAATCTATAGAAGACCTGGATTATCATGCACGGATGGAAAGTGTGGCATGTTGAGATTGTTTGTGCATGCCAGGAAATACATTACCTGCAGTGACACAACACAATTTGCTGAAAGATCTTGTCAGCGAACTACGGAGTCGAGCCCAAAATCGCCGACCGCGAGATAGCTCGGAAAACGTAGACATTTCGATATCAAGCTAAGAGAACACCATCAAAAGTGTACGAATAGCAAGAGGAATTCACTAGGAATGGACAAGTACTGTAGAATTTCGTTGTTATGTAAACAGAAATACTGCGTGCTTGCATTATTTCGTCACAGATATTCACACGTAGCTACGCCGAGTTTAATACGCGCTGCGCGTTTGCAGTAGAATTGATTATGACGAAACACTGAGTAAGCGCATTTGTAACGTCATCGATATTCTGGTAGGCAGCAAATAATGCAAGCACTGGGTGTCCTTCTCTGAACATAATATCTCGCTGTCATTATGTCATGTCGACCTTTTCATGTCATTTATCAGAAAAGTTGGTGGCTTCCAAGATCATCTGGAATTTCTCTTGCTTATTTGCTACAGTTTGATGAAAATTGATGTCTTAAAGACCTACTATTTCTCTTTAATTCCATTATACATGTAAACCTGTATAAGAGGCAACTTCAACGCGTATGGATATAAAACATAAAGCTTTCTTTACTTCTTATCCACAGAAATATGACGTTATTCACAAAAACGGAAATATTAATGATCATTCACAGATATCAACAAAGTATAAATCTGCAACAGCCATAACATTGGTGTATTGGATAGCCTGACTGAGACCCATTTATCACACAATGTTTGTCCATTGCTATCCTTAAGGAGGGTTTATTTTAGGGAACGAGTGTGGAGATCAGGAAAAAGTTTGAAAGTCAATCCTTTTTTCCTTTCTTTTTTCTTTCTTTTTCATTTCCTTTCCGATATTTGAATGAAAGGGCTACACACTGTTTATGACTTCTTTCAATGATATAAGATCCGTGATTTGCTATTATTTGTCTCTGCCCGGCACATGCAATGCCTTTAGTATTAACTTTCTGATCGAGATTTGCTGGAAGAAACCAAATTCTTTGCCTGCCTACATTTCAAACAAGGCAATCAGAACATTAAGGGGCTCTACGTGCTTGATGTACACTGCATGTGTAACTCTGAACTATACATGCAGGCATATCAAAACACGTATCAGTGCTTTTCGAAATTAGCCTAGACAAGGCCTGGAATGTATGTTGGTTGCAAAACTCGTTGCAAATCTCTGAGTCTCAAATGAACCAGAGACGTCTAAAACCCCATTTCGCCCCCTTCATCTGCTATCTTTACCTTATACTTCACTTCACGGTAAACGCATAGAGCACAAGTAAGGGACCAGAGGTACTCAGGAAAGTATCGTTTGAATGATGTCATTTATTTCTGAAAATCATGCCACATGTAAGCAATTCAATCTGTGTAGTGCATATCTCCTCATGAATTCTGGACCAAGCCACAGACTGCTTCATTGATCAGCATGTCTACGATATCGATGACGATGCTGTTTGAATAATATTGTCCTGCATATACTCCTTCAACATCGCCGGAAATATCTTCATCCGAGAGCGAGAGGTCGGAGGAGTCACTGTCGAAGTCTGTTAAGTCTGTTACTGTTGTAAACACATCGTCGTCATCGCTTTCAAAGTCCTCGTCTTCTGAAGACGTGCGCAGAAGTTCGGAGAGTTCGCTCGGACTGATGGAGGAAAAATCGTCTTCCTCGTCATCACTGTTGTCACCCTGCCTGTCGTGACTTTTCCGTGCATACTCCTCTTCGTCGAGAAGAGACAAATTCGATATATTACTGAAACTCTGGCTGTAAAGACTAATGTCTTCGTTGAAGAGGCACTCGTCGACATCCGAAACGGAACCCCAGAAAGATGTGACAGAGCTCCGCTCATCCCAACGAGAAGCCTCGTGATACTGCAAAGTAATACCAGGACAAGAGCAGAAAGAGTTTGGACTTGAAAGAAAATGTATAATACTTGCAGGTCACGGTATTTGTCATCATTATCGTATAAAATACGAGCCTTACAATAGACTTTTGCTGCTTTTCAAACTTGTTGGACAGAGTTATAGCCATGAAGTGGGAAATGATTATTGTTTGCCAAATGACATTGCCCTAAAATGATTTCTTGTCCATGGTATGAGAAAATATCGTTGATTTCCAGTATATAGTTGCCAATGTGTGTCTGAAGAGCGTCATATCTCAATGACGTGTGGAAACTTACAATTAGAAAAGACAGAAACTTTGTAAAACAAGTGAGAATTGAGGAAGAGAAAACATACAGGACATAAATGAGACGGCCCGTCGTAATGCAAACTCACCATACAGACATCTTTGGCACTCAGGACTGTGCCCTGCTTTCCGTTATGGTTGTCACCAGAACCTTAAGAAAAGCAAGGTCAAAACAGAACAGATTTTAGTTTCCTCAAATATGAAAGTGACATTTTCATTCTCATTCGACAATGTTTGGATAAGATTTATTCTTTCTTGAAATATATTTCTATTCTGGAAATTCTTCTAAATGAGTTAGTCGAAAATGGTGATTTTAATTTGATCAACCCCCATCAAATGTGCTGAGAAGAGAGATCATAATTCTGCAATAATCTGAACATTTACTGCTCTCATCACAAAATCTATAGAAGACCTGGATTATCATGCACGGATGGAAAGTGTGGCATGTTGAGATTGTTTGTGCATGCCAGGAAATACATTACCTGCAGTGACACAACACAATTTGCTGAAAGATCTTGTCAGCGAACTACGGAGTCGAGCCCAAAATCGCCGACCGCGAGATAGCTCGGAAAACGTAGACATTTCGATATCAAGCTAAGAGAACACCATCAAAAGTGTACGAATAGCAAGAGGAATTCACTAGGAATGGACAGTACTGTAGAATTTCGTTGTTATGTAAACAGAAATACTGCGTGCTTGCATTATTTCGTCACAGATATTCACACGTAGCTACGCCGAGTTTAATACGCGCTGCGCGTTTGCAGTAGAATTGATTATGACGAAACACTGAGTAAGCGCATTTGTAACGTCATCGATATTCTGGTAGGCAGCAAATAATGCAAGCACTGGGTGTCCTTCTCTGAACATAATATCTCGCTGTCATTATGTCATGTCGACATTTTCATGTCATTTATCAGAAAAGTTGGTGGCTTCCAAGATCATCTGGAATTTCTCTTGCTTATTTGCTACAGTTTGATGAAAATTGATGTCTTAAAGACCTACTATTTCTCTTTAATTCCATTATACATGTAAACCTGTATAAGAGGCAACTTCAACGCCTATGGATATAAAACATAAAGCTTTCTTTACTTCTTATCCACAGAAATATGACGTTATTCACAAAAACGGAAATATTAATGATCATTCACAGATATCAACAAAGTATAAATCTGCAACAGCCATAACATTGGTGTATTGGATAGCCTGACTGAGACCCATTTATCACACAATGTTTGTCCATTGCTATTCTTAAGGAGGGTTTATTTTAGGGAACGAGTGTGGAGATCAGGAAAAAGTTTGAAAGTCAATCCTTTTTTCCTTTCTTTTTTCTTTCTTTTTCATTTCCTTTCCGATATTTGAATGAAAGGGCTACACACTGTTTATGACTTCTTTCAATGATATAAGATCCGTGATTTGCTATTATTTGTCTCTGCCCGGCACATGCAATGCCTTTAGTATTAACTTTCTGATCGAGATTTGCTGGAAGAAACCAAATTCTTTGCCTGCCTACATTTTAAACAAGGCAATCAGAACATTAAGGGGCTCTACG
Source organism: Diadema antillarum (assembly GCF_040938485.1). Classification (NCBI taxonomy): domain Eukaryota; kingdom Metazoa; phylum Echinodermata; class Echinoidea; order Diadematoida; family Diadematidae; genus Diadema; species Diadema antillarum. The sequence continues at coordinate 337,628 of NW_027271126.1, read as the reverse complement.
TGCTTGATGTACACTGCATGTGTAACTCTGAACTATACATGCAGGCATATCAAAACACGTATCAGTGCTTTTCGAAATTAGCCTAGACAAGGCCTGGAATGTATGTTGGTTGCAAAACTCGTTGCAAATCTCTGAGTCTCAAATGAACCAGAGACGTCTAAAACCCCATTTCGCCCCCTTCATCTGCTATCTTTACCTTATACTTCACTTCACGGTAAACGCATAGAGCACAAGTAAGGGACCAGAGGTACTCAGGAAAGTATCGTTTGAATGATGTCATTTATTTCTGAAAATCATGCCACATGTAAGCAATTCAATCTGTGTAGTGCATATCTCCTCATGAATTCTGGACCAAGCCACAGACTGCTTCATTGATCAGCATGTCTACGATATCGATGACGATGCTGTTTGAATAATATTGTCCTGCATATACTCCTTCAACATCGCCGGAAATATCTTCATCCGAGAGCGAGAGGTCGGAGGAGTCACTGTCGAAGTCTGTTAAGTCTGTTACTGTTGTAAACACATCGTCGTCATCGCTTTCAAAGTCCTCGTCTTCTGAAGACGTGCGCAGAAGTTCGGAGAGTTCGCTCGGACTGATGGAGGAAAAATCGTCTTCCTCGTCATCACTGTTGTCACCCTGCCTGTCGTGACTTTTCCGTGCATACTCCTCTTCGTCGAGAAGAGACAAATTCGATATATTACTGAAACTCTGGCTGTAAAGACTAATGTCTTCGTTGAAGAGGCACTCGTCGACATCCGAAACGGAACCCCAGAAAGATGTGACAGAGCTCCGCTCATCCCAACGAGAAGCCTCGTGATACTGCAAAGTAATACCAGGACAAGAGCAGAAAGAGTTTGGACTTGAAAGAAAATGTATAATACTTGCAGGTCACGGTATTTGTCATCATTATCGTATAAAATACGAGCCTTACAATAGACTTTTGCTGCTTTTCAAACTTGTTGGACAGAGTTATAGCCATGAAGTGGGAAATGATTATTGTTTGCCAAATGACATTGCCCTAAAATGATTTCTTGTCCATGGTATGAGAAAATATCGTTGATTTCCAGTATATAGTTGCCAATGTGTGTCTGAAGAGCGTCATATCTCAATGACGTGTGGAAACTTACAATTAGAAAAGACAGAAACTTTGTAAAACAAGTGAGAATTGAGGAAGAGAAAACATACAGGACATAAATGAGACGGCCCGTCGTAATGCAAACTCACCATACAGACATCTTTGGCACTCAGGACTGTGCCCTGCTTTCCGTTATGGTTGTCACCAGAACCTTAAGAAAAGCAAGGTCAAAACAGAACAGATTTTAGTTTCCTCAAATATGAAAGTGACATTTTCATTCTCATTCGACAATGTTTGGATAAGATTTATTCTTTCTTGAAATATATTTCTATTCTGGAAATTCTTCTATATGAGTTAGTCGAAAATGGTGATTTTAATTTGATCAACCCCCATCAAATGTGCTGAGAAGAGAGATCATAATTCTGCAATAATCTGAACATTTACTACTCTCATCACAGAATCTATACAAGACCTGGATTATCATGTACGGATGGAAAGTGTGGCATGTTGAGATTGTTTGTGCATGCCAGGAAATACATTACCTGCAGTGACACAACACAATTTGCTGAAAGATCTTGTCAGCGAACTACGGAGTCGAGCCCAAAATCGCCGATCGCGAGATAGCTCGGAAAACGTAGACATTTCGATATCAAGCTAAGAGAACACCATCAAAAGTGTACGAATAGCAAGAGGAATTCACTAGGAATGGACAAGTACTGTAGAATTTCGTTGTTATGTAAACAGAAATACTGCGTGCTTGCATTATTTCGTCACAGATATTCACATGTAGCTACGCCGAGTTTAATACGCGCTGCGCGTTTGCAGTAGAATTGATTATGACGAAACACTGTGTAAGCGCATTTGTAACGTCATCGATATTCTGGTAGGCAGCAAATAATGCAAGCACTGGGTGTCCTTCTCTGAACATAATATCTCGCTGTCATTATGTCATGTCGACCTTTTCATGTCATTTATCAGAAAAGTTGGTGGCTTCCAAGATCACCTGGAATTTCTCTTGCTTATTTGCTACAGTTTGATGAAAATTGATGTCTTAAAGACCTACTATTTCTCTTTAATTCCATTATACATGTAAACGTGTATAAGAGGCAATTTCAACGCGTATGGATATAAAACATAAAGCTTTCTTTACTTCTTATCCACAGAAATATGACGTTATTCACAAAAACGGAAGTATTAATGATCATTCACAGATATCAAGAAAGTATAAATCTCCAACAGCCATAACATTGGTGTATTGGATAGCCTGACTGAGACCCATTTATCACACAATATTTGTCCATTGCTATCCTTAAGGAGGGTTTATTTTAGGGAACGAGTGTGGAGATCAGGAAAAAGTTTGAAAGTCAATCCTTTTTTCCTTTCTTTTTTCTTTCTTTTTCATTTCCTTTCCGATATTTGAATGAAAGGGCTACACACTGTTTATGACTTCTTTCAATGATATAAGATCCGTGATTTGCTATTATTTGTCTCTGCCCGGCACATGCAATGCCTTTAGTATTAAGTTTCTGATCGAGATTTGCTGGAAGAAACCAAATTCTTTGCCTGCCTACATTTCAAACAAGGCAATCAGAACATTAAGGGGCTCTACGTGCTTGATGTACACTGCATGTGTAACTCTGAACTATACATGCAGGCATATCAAAACACGTATCAGTGCTTTTCGAAATTAGCCTAGACAAGGCCTGGAATGTATGTTGGTTGCAAAACTCGTTGCAAATCTCTGAGTCTCAAATGAACCAGAGACGTCTAAAACCCCATTTCGCCCCCTTCATCTGCTATCTTTACCTTATACTTCACTTCACGGTAAACGCATAGAGCACAAGTAAGGGACCAGAGGTACTCAGGAAAGTATCGTTTGAATGATGTCATTTATTTCTGAAAATCATGCCACATGTAAGCAATTCAATCTGTGTAGTGCATATCTCCTCATGAATTCTGGACCAAGCCACAGACTGCTTCATTGATCAGCATGTCTACGATATCGATGACGATGCTGTTTGAATAATATTGTCCTGCATATACTCCTTCAACATCGCCGGAAATATCTTCATCCGAGAGCGAGAGGTCGGAGGAGTCACTGTCGAAGTCTGTTAAGTCTGTTACTGTTGTAAACACATCGTCGTCATCGCTTTCAAAGTCCTCGTCTTCTGAAGACGTGCGCAGAAGTTCGGAGAGTTCGCTCGGACTGATGGAGGAAAAATCGTCTTCCTCGTCATCACTGTTGTCACCCTGCCTGTCGTGACTTTTCCGTGCATACTCCTCTTCGTCGAGAAGAGACAAATTCGATATATTACTGAAACTCTGGCTGTAAAGACTAATGTCTTCGTTGAAGAGGCACTCGTCGACATCCGAAACGGAACCCCAGAAAGATGTGACAGAGCTCCGCTCATCCCAACGAGAAGCCTCGTGATACTGCAAAGTAATACCAGGACAAGAGCAGAAAGAGTTTGGACTTGAAAGAAAATGTATAATACTTGCAGGTCACGGTATTTGTCATCATTATCGTATAAAATACGAGCCTTACAATAGACTTTTGCTGCTTTTCAAACTTGTTGGACAGAGTTATAGCCATGAAGTGGGAAATGATTATTGTTTGCCAAATGACATTGCCCTAAAATGATTTCTTGTCCATGGTATGAGAAAATATCGTTGATTTCCAGTATATAGTTGCCAATGTGTGTCTGAAGAGCGTCATATCTCAATGACGTGTGGAAACTTACAATTAGAAAAGACAGAAACTTTGTAAAACAAGTGAGAATTGAGGAAGAGAAAACATACAGGACATAAATGAGACGGCCCGTCGTAATGCAAACTCACCATACAGACATCTTTGGCACTCAGGACTGTGCCCTGCTTTCCGTTATGGTTGTCACCAGAACCTTAAGAAAAGCAAGGTCAAAACAGAACAGATTTTAGTTTCCTCAAATATGAAAGTGACATTTTCATTCTCATTCGACAATGTTTGGATAAGATTTATTCTTTCTTGAAATATATTTCTATTCTGGAAATTCTTCTATATGAGTTAGTCGAAAATGGTGATTTTAATTTGATCAACCCCCATCAAATGTGCTGAGAAGAGAGATCATAATTCTGCAATAATCTGAACATTTACTACTCTCATCACAGAATCTATACAAGACCTGGATTATCATGTACGGATGGAAAGTGTGGCATGTTGAGATTGTTTGTGCATGCCAGGAAATACATTACCTGCAGTGACACAACACAATTTGCTGAAAGATCTTGTCAGCGAACTACGGAGTCGAGCCCAAAATCGCCGATCGCGAGATAGCTCGGAAAACGTAGACATTTCGATATCAAGCTAAGAGAACACCATCAAAAGTGTACGAATAGCAAGAGGAATTCACTAGGAATGGACAAGTACTGTAGAATTTCGTTGTTATGTAAACAGAAATACTGCGTGCTTGCATTATTTCGTCACAGATATTCACATGTAGCTACGCCGAGTTTAATACGCGCTGCGCGTTTGCAGTAGAATTGATTATGACGAAACACTGTGTAAGCGCATTTGTAACGTCATCGATATTCTGGTAGGCAGCAAATAATGCAAGCACTGGGTGTCCTTCTCTGAACATAATATCTCGCTGTCATTATGTCATGTCGACCTTTTCATGTCATTTATCAGAAAAGTTGGTGGCTTCCAAGATCACCTGGAATTTCTCTTGCTTATTTGCTACAGTTTGATGAAAATTGATGTCTTAAAGACCTACTATTTCTCTTTAATTCCATTATACATGTAAACGTGTATAAGAGGCAATTTCAACGCGTATGGATATAAAACATAAAGCTTTCTTTACTTCTTATCCACAGAAATATGACGTTATTCACAAAAACGGAAGTATTAATGATCATTCACAGATATCAAGAAAGTATAAATCTCCAACAGCCATAACATTGGTGTATTGGATAGCCTGACTGAGACCCATTTATCACACAATATTTGTCCATTGCTATCCTTAAGGAGGGTTTATTTTAGGGAACGAGTGTGGAGATCAGGAAAAAGTTTGAAAGTCAATCCTTTTTTCCTTTCTTTTTTCTTTCTTTTTCATTTCCTTTCCGATATTTGAATGAAAGGGCTACACACTGTTTATGACTTCTTTCAATGATATAAGATCCGTGATTTGCTATTATTTGTCTCTGCCCGGCACATGCAATGCCTTTAGTATTAAGTTTCTGATCGAGATTTGCTGGAAGAAACCAAATTCTTTGCCTGCCTACATTTCAAACAAGGCAATCAGAACATTAAGGGGCTCTACGTGCTTGATGTACACTGCATGTGTAACTCTGAACTATACATGCAGGCATATCAAAACACGTATCAGTGCTTTTCGAAATTAGCCTAGACAAGGCCTGGAATGTATGTTGGTTGCAAAACTCGTTGCAAATCTCTGAGTCTCAAATGAACCAGAGACGTCTAAAACCCCATTTCGCCCCCTTCATCTGCTATCTTTACCTTATACTTCACTTCACGGTAAACGCATAGAGCACAAGTAAGGGACCAGAGGTACTCAGGAAAGTATCGTTTGAATGATGTCATTTATTTCTGAAAATCATGCCACATGTAAGCAATTCAATCTGTGTAGTGCATATCTCCTCATGAATTCTGGACCAAGCCACAGACTGCTTCATTGATCAGCATGTCTACGATATCGATGACGATGCTGTTTGAATAATATTGTCCTGCATATACTCCTTCAACATCGCCGGAAATATCTTCATCCGAGAGCGAGAGGTCGGAGGAGTCACTGTCGAAGTCTGTTAAGTCTGTTACTGTTAAACACATCGTCGTCATCGCTTTCAAAGTCCTCGTCTTCTGAAGACGTGCGCAGAAGTTCGGAGAGTTCGCTCGGACTGATGGAGGAAAAATCGTCTTCCTCGTCATCACTGTTGTCACCCTGCCTGTCGTGACTTTTCCGTGCATACTCCTCTTCGTCGAGAAGAGACAAATTCGATATATTACTGAAACTCTGGCTGTAAAGACTAATGTCTTCGTTGAAGAGGCACTCGTCGACATCCGAAACGGAACCCCAGAAAGATGTGACAGAGCTCCGCTCATCCCAACGAGAAGCCTCGTGATACTGCAAAGTAATACCAGGACAAGAGCAGAAAGAGTTTGGACTTGAAAGAAAATGTATAATACTTGCAGGTCACGGTATTTGTCATCATTATCGTATAAAATACGAGCCTTACAATAGACTTTTGCTGCTTTTCAAACTTGTTGGACAGAGTTATAGCCATGAAGTGGGAAATGATTATTGTTTGCCAAATGACATTGCCCTAAAATGATTTCTTGTCCATGGTATGAGAAAATATCGTTGATTTCCAGTATATAGTTGCCAATGTGTGTCTGAAGAGCGTCATATCTCAATGACGTGTGGAAACTTACAATTAGAAAAGACAGAAACTTTGTAAAACAAGTGAGAATTGAGGAAGAGAAAACATACAGGACATAAATGAGACGGCCCGTCGTAATGCAAACTCACCATACAGACATCTTTGGCACTCAGGACTGTGCCCTGCTTTCCGTTATGGTTGTCACCAGAACCTTAAGAAAAGCAAGGTCAAAACAGAACAGATTTTAGTTTCCTCAAATATGAAAGTGACATTTTCATTCTCATTCGACAATGTTTGGATAAGATTTATTCTTTCTTGAAATATATTTCTATTCTGGAAATTCTTCTATATGAGTTAGTCGAAAATGGTGATTTTAATTTGATCAACCCCCATCAAATGTGCTGAGAAGAGAGATCATAATTCTGCAATAATCTGAACATTTACTGCTCTCATCACAAAATCTATAGAAGACCTGGATTATCATGCACGGATGGAAAGTGTGGCATGTTGAGATTGTTTGTGCATACCAGGAAATACATTACCTGCAGTGACACAACACAATTTGCTGAAAGATCTTGTCAGCGAACTACGGAGTCGAGCCCAAAATCGCCGACCGCGAGATAGCTCGGAAAACGTAGACATTTCGATATCAAGCTAAGAGAACACCATCAAAAGTGTACGAATAGCAAGAGGAATTCACTAGGAATGGACAAGTACTGTAGAATTTCGTTGTTATGTAAACAGAAATACTGCGTGCTTGCATTATTTCGTCACAGATATTCACACGTAGCTACGCCGAGTTTAATACGCGCTGCGCGTTTGCAGTAGAATTGATTATGACGAAACACTGAGTAAGCGCATTTGTAACGTCATCGATATTCTGGTAGGCAGCAAATAATGCAAGCACTGGGTGTCCTTCTCTGAACATAATATCTCGCTGTCATTATGTCATGTCGACCTTTTCATGTCATTTATCAGAAAAGTTGGTGGCTTCCAAGATCATCTGGAATTTCTCTTGCTTATTTGCTACAGTTTGATGAAAATTGATGTCTTAAAGACCTACTATTTCTCTTTAATTCCATTATACATGTAAACCTGTATAAGAGGCAACTTCAACGCGTATGGATATAAAACATAAAGCTTTCTTTACTTCTTATCCACAGAAATATGACGTTATTCACAAAAACGGAAATATTAATGATCATTCACAGATATCAACAAAGTATAAATCTGCAACAGCCATAACATTGGTGTATTGGATAGCCTGACTGAGACCCATTTATCACACAATGTTTGTCCATTGCTATCCTGAAGGAGGGTTTATTTTAGGGAACGAGTGTGGAGATCAGGAAAAAGTTTGAAAGTCAATCCTTTTTTCCTTTCTTTTTTCTTTCTTTTTCATTTCCTTTCCGATATTTGAATGAAAGGGCTACACACTGTTTATGACTTCTTTCAATGATATAAGATCCGTGATTTGCTATTATTTGTCTCTGCCCGGCACATGCAATGCCTTTAGTATTAACTTTCTGATCGAGATTTGCTGGAAGAAACCAAATTCTTTGCCTGCCTACATTTCAAACAAGGCAATCAGAACATTAAGGGGCTCTACGTGCTTGATGTACACTGCATGTGTAACTCTGAACTATACATGCAGGCATATCAAAACACGTATCAGTGCTTTTCGAAATTAGCTTAGACAAGGCCTGGAATGTATGTTGGTTGCAAAACTCGTTGCAAATCTCTGAGTCTCAAATGAACCAGAGACGTCTCAAACCCCATTTCGCCCCCTTCATCTGCTATCTTTACCTTATACTTCACTTCACGGTAAACGCATAGAGCACAAGTAAGGGACCAGAGGTACTCAGGAAAGTATCGTTTGAATGATGTCATTTATTTCTGAAAATCATGCCACATGTAAGCAATTCAATCTGTGTAGTGCATATCTCCTCATGAATTCTGGACCAAGCCACAGACTGCTTCATTGATCAGCATGTCTACGATATCGATGACGATGCTGTTTGAATAATATTGTCCTGCATATACTCCTTCAACATCGCCGGAAATATCTTCATCCGAGAGCGAGAGGTCGGAGGAGTCACTGTCGAAGTCTGTTAAGTCTGTTACTGTTGTAAACACATCGTCGTCATCGCTTTCAAAGTCCTCGTCTTCTGAAGACGTGCGCAGAAGTTCGGAGAGTTCGCTCGGACTGATGGAGGAAAAATCGTCTTCCTCGTCATCACTGTTGTCACCCTGCCTGTCGTGACTTTTCCGTGCATACTCCTCTTCGTCGAGAAGAGACAAATTCGATATATTACTGAAACTCTGGCTGTAAAGACTAATGTCTTCGTTGAAGAGGCACTCGTCGACATCCGAAACGGAACCCCAGAAAGATGTGACAGAGCTCCGCTCATCCCAACGAGAAGCCTCGTGATACTGCAAAGTAATACCAGGACAAGAGCAGAAAGAGTTTGGACTTGAAAGAAAATGTATAATACTTGCAGGTCACGGTATTTGTCATCATTATCGTATAAAATACGAGCCTTACAATAGACTTTTGCTGCTTTTCAAACTTGTTGGACAGAGTTATAGCCATGAAGTGGGAAATGATTATTGTTTGCCAAATGACATTGCCCTAAAATGATTTCTTGTCCATGGTATGAGAAAATATCGTTGATTTCCAGTATATAGTTGCCAATGTGTGTCTGAAGAGCGTCATATCTCAATGACGTGTGGAAACTTACAATTAGAAAAGACAGAAACTTTGTAAAACAAGTGAGAATTGAGGAAGAGAAAACATACAGGACATAAATGAGACGGCCCGTCGTAATTCAAACTCACCATACAGACATCTTTGGCACTCAGGACTGTGCCCTGCTTTCCGTAATGGTTGTCACCAGAACCTTAAGAAAAGCAAGGTCAAAACAGAACAGATTTTAGTTTCCTCAAATATGAAAGTGACATTTTCATTCTCATTCGACAATGTTTGGATAAGATTTATTCTTTCTTGAAATATATTTCTATTCTGGAAATTCTTCTATATGAGTTAGTCGAAAATGGTGATTTTAATTTGATCAACCCCCATCAAATGTGCTGAGAAGAGAGATCATAATTCTGCAATAATCTGAACATTTACTGCTCTCATCACAAAATCTATAGAAGACCTGGATTATCATGCACGGATGGAAAGTGTGGCATGTTGAGATTGTTTGTGCATACCAGGAAATACATTACCTGCAGTGACACAACACAATTTGCTGAAAGATCTTGTCAGCGAACTACGGAGTCGAGCCCAAAATCGACGACCGCGAGATAGTTCGGAAAACGTAGACATTTCGATATCAAGCTAAGAGAACACCATCAAAAGTGTACGAATAGCAAGAGGAATTCACTAGGAATGGACAAGTACTGTAGAATTTCGTTGTTATGTAAACAGAAATACTGCGTGCTTGCATTATTTCGTCACAGATATTCACACGTAGCTACGCCGAGTTTAATACGCGCTGCGCGTTTGCAGTAGAATTGATTATGACGAAACACTGAGTAAGCGCATTTGTAACGTCATCGATATTCTGGTAGGCAGCAAATAATGCAAGCACTGGGTGTCCTTCTCTGAACATAATATCTCGCTGTCATTATGTCATGTCGACCTTTTCATGTCATTTATCAGAAAAGTTGGTGGCTTCCAAGATCATCTGGAATTTCTCTTGCTTATTTGCTACAGTTTGATGAAAATTGATGTCTTAAAGACCTACTATTTCTCTTTAATTCCATTATACATGTAAACCTGTATAAGAGGCAACTTCAACGCGTATGGATATAAAACATAAAGCTTTCTTTACTTCTTATCCACAGAAATATGACGTTATTCACAAAAACGGAAATATTAATGATCATTCACAGATATCAACAAAGTATAAATCTGCAACAGCCATAACATTGGTGTATTGGATAGCCTGACTGAGACCCATTTATCACACAATGTTTGTCCATTGCTATCCTGAAGGAGGGTTTATTTTAGGGAACGAGTGTGGAGATCAGGAAAAAGTTTGAAAGTCAATCCTTTTTTCCTTTCTTTTTTCTTTCTTTTTCATTTCCTTTCCGATATTTGAATGAAAGGGCTACACACTGTTTATGACTTCTTTCAATGATATAAGATCCGTGATTTGCTATTATTTGTCTCTGCCCGGCACATGCAATGCCTTTAGTATTAACTTTCTGACCGAGATTTGCTGGAAGAAACCAAATTCTTTGCCTGCCTACATTTCAAACAAGGCAATCAGAACATTAAGGGGCTCTACGTGCTTGATGTACACTGCATGTGTAACTCTGAACTATACATGCAGGCATATCAAAACACGTATCAGTGCTTTTCGAAATTAGCTTAGACAAGGCCTGGAATGTATGTTGGTTGCAAAACTCATTGCAAATCTCTGAGTCTCAAATGAACCAGAGACGTCTAAAACCCCATTTCGCCCCCTTCATCTGCTATCTTTACCTTATACTTCACTTCACGGTAAACGCATAGAGCACAAGTAAGGGACCAGAGGTACTCAGGAAAGTATCGTTTGAATGATGTGATTTATTTCTGAAAACCATGCCACATGTAAGCAATTCAATCTGTGTAGTGCATATCTCCTCATGAATTCTGGACCAAGCCACAGACTGCTTCATTGATCAGCATGTCTACGATATCGATGACGATGCTGTTTGAATAATATTGTCCTGCATATACTCCTTCAACATCGCCGGAAATATCTTCATCCGAGAGCGAGAGGTCGGAGGAGTCACTGTCGAAGTCTGTTAAGTCTGTTACTGTTGTAAACACATCGTCGTCATCGCTTTCAAAGTCCTCGTCTTCTGAAGACGTGCGCAGAAGTTCGGAGAGTTCGCTCGGACTGATGGAGGAAAAATCGTCTTCCTCGTCATCACTGTTGTCACCCTGCCTGTCGTGACTTTTCCGTGCATACTCCTCTTCGTCGAGAAGAGACAAATTCGATATATTACTGAAACTCTGGCTGTAAAGACTAATGTCTTCGTTGAAGAGGCACTCGTCGACATCCGAAACGGAACCCCAGAAAGATGTGACAGAGCTCCGCTCATCCCAACGAGAAGCCTCGTGATACTGCAAAGTAATACCAGGACAAGAGCAGAAAGAGTTTGGACTTGAAAGAAAATGTATAATACTTGCAGGTCACTGTATTTGTCATCATTATCGTATAAAATACGAGCCTTACAATAGACTTTTGCTGCTTTTCAAACTTGTTGGACAGAGTTATAGCCATGAAGTGGGAAATGATTATTGTTTGCCAAATGACATTGCCCTAAAATGATTTCTTGTCCATGGTATGAGAAAATATCGTTGATTTCCAGTATATAGTTGCCAATGTGTGTCTGAAGAGCGTCATATCTCAATGACGTGTGGAAACTTACAATTAGAAAAGACAGAAACTTTGTAAAACAAGTGAGAATTGAGGAAGAGAAAACATACAGGACATAAATGAGACGGCCCGTCGTAATGCAAACTCACCATACAGACATCTTTGGCACTCAGGACTGTGCCCTGCTTTCCGTTATGGTTGTCACCAGAACCTTAAGAAAAGCAAGGTCAAAACAGAACAGATTTTAGTTTCCTCAAATATGAAAGTGACATTTTCATTCTCATTCGACAATGTTTGGATAAGATTTATTCTTTCTTGAAATATATTTCTATTCTGGAAATTCTTCTATATGAGTTAGTCGAAAATGGTGATTTTAATTTGATCAACCCCCATCAAATGTGCTGAGAAGAGAGATCATAATTCTGCAATAATCTGAACATTTACTGCTCTCATCACAGAATCTATACAAGACCTGGATTATCATGCACGGATGGAAAGTGTGGCATGTTGAGATTGTTTGTGCATACCAGGAAATACATTACCTGCAGTGACACAACACAATTTGCTGAAAGATCTTGTCAGCGAACTACGGAGTCGAGCCCAAAATCGCCGACCGCGAGATAGCTCGGAAAACGTAGACATTTCGATATCAAGCTAAGAGAACACCATCAAAAGTGTACGAATAGCAAGAGGAATTCACTAGGAATGGACAAGTACTGTAGAATTTCGTTGTTATGTAAACAGAAATACTGCGTGCTTGCATTATTTCGTCACAGATATTCACATGAAGCTACGCCGAGTTTAATACGCGCTGCGCGTTTGCAGTAGAATTGATTTTGACGAAACACTGAGTAAGCGCATTTGTAACGTCATCGATATTCTGGTAGGCAGCAAATAATGCAAGCACTGGGTGTCCTTCTCTGAACATAATATCTCGCTGTCATTATGTCATGTCGACCTTTTCATGTCATTTATCAGAAAAGTTGGTGGCTTCCAAGATCATCTGGAATTTCTCTTGCTTATTTGCTACAGTTTGATGAAAATTAATGTGTTAAAGACCTACTATTTCTCTTTAATTCCATTATACATGTAAACCTGTATAAGAGGCAACTTCAACGCGTATGGATATAAAACATAAAGCTTTCTTTACTTCTTATCCACAGAAATATGACGTTATTCACAAAAACGGAAATATTAATGATCATTCACAGATATCAACAAAGTATAAATCTGCAACAGCCATAACATTGGTGTATTGGATAGCCTGACTGAGACCCATTTATCACACAATGTTTGTCCATTGCTATCCTTAAGGAGGGTTTATTTTAGGGAACGAGTGTGGAGATCAGGAAAAAGTTTGAAAGTCAATCCTTTTTTCCTTTCTTTTTTCTTTCTTTTTCATTTCCTTTCCGATATTTGAATGAAAGGGCTACACACTGTTTATGACTTCTGTCAATGATATAAGATCCGTGATTTGCTATTATTTGTCTCTGCCCGGCACATGCAATGCCTTTAGTATTAACTTTCTGACCGAGATTTGCTGGAAGAAACCAAATTCTTTGCCTGCCTACATTTCAAACAAGGCAATCAGAACATTAAGGGGCTCTACGTGCTTGATGTACACTGCATGTGTAACTCTGAACTATACATGCAGGCATATCAAAACACGTATCAGTGCTTTTCGAAATTAGCTTAGACAAGGCCTGGAATGTATGTTGGTTGCAAAACTCGTTGCAAATCTCTGAGTCTCAAATGAACCAGAGACGTCTCAAAGCCCATTTCGCCCCCTTCGTCTGCTATCTTTACCTTATACTTCATTTCACGGTAAACGCATAGAGCACAAGTAAGGGACCAGAGGTACTCAGGAAAGTATCGTTTGAATGATGTCATTTATTTCTGAAAATCATGCCACATGTAAGCAATTCAATCTGTGTAGTGCATATCTCCTCATGAATTCTGGACCAAGCCACAGACTGCTTCATTGATCAGCATGTCTGCGATATCGATGACGATGCTGTTTGAATAATATTGTCCTGCATATACTCCTTCAACATCGCCGGAAATATCTTCATCCGAGAGCGAGAGGTCGGAGGAGTCACTGTCGAAGTCTGTTAAGTCTGTTACTGTTGTAAACACATCGTCGTCATCGCTTTCAAAGTCCTCGTCTTCTGAAGACGTGCGCAGAAGTTCGGAGAGTTCGCTCGGACTGATGGAGGAAAAATCGTCTTCCTCGTCATCACTGTTGTCACCCTGCCTGTCGTGACTTTTCCGTGCATACTCCTCTTCGTCGAGAAGAGACAAATTCGATATATTACTGAAACTCTGGCTGTAAAGACTAATGTCTTCGTTGAAGAGGCACTCGTCGACATCCGAAACGGAACCCCAGAAAGATGTGACAGAGCTCCGCTCATCCCAACGAGAAGCCTCGTGATACTGCAAAGTAATACCAGGACAAGAGCAGAAAGAGTTTGGACTTGAAAGAAAATGTATAATACTTGCAGGTCACGGTATTTGTCATCATTATCGTATAAAATACGAGCCTTACAATAGACTTTTGCTGCTTTTCAAACTTGTTGGACAGAGTTATAGCCATGAAGTGGGAAATGATTATTGTTTGCCAAATGACATTGCCCTAAAATGATTTCTTGTCCATGGTATGAGAAAATATCGTTGATTTCCAGTATATAGTTGCCAATGTGTGTCTGAAGAGCGTCATATCTCAATGACGTGTGGAAACTGACAATTAGAAAAGACAGAAACTTTGTAAAACAAGTGAGAATTGAGGAAGAGAAAACATACAGGACATAAATGAGACGGCCCGTCGTAATGCAAACTCACCATACAGACATCTTTGGCACTCAGGACTGTGCCCTGCTTTCCGTTATGGTTGTCACCAGAACCTTAAGAAAAGCAAGGTCAAAACAGAACAGATTTTAGTTTCCTCAAATATGAAAGTGACATTTTCATTCTCATTCGACAATGTTTGGATAAGATTTATTCTTTCTTGAAATATATTTCTATTCTGGAAATTCTTCTATATGAGTTAGTCGAAAATGGTGATTTTAATTTGATCAACCCCCATCAAATGTGCTGAGAAGAGAGATCATAATTCTGCAATAATCTGAACATTTACTGCTCTCATCACAGAATCTATACAAGACCTGGATTATCATGCACGGATGGAAAGTGTGGCATGTTGAGATTGTTTGTGCATACCAGGAAATACATTACCTGCAGTGACACAACACAATTTGCTGAAAGATCTTGTCAGCGAACTACGGAGTCGAGCCCAAAATCGCCGACCGCGAGATAGCTCGGAAAACGTAGACATTTCGATATCAAGCTAAGAGAACACCATCAAAAGTGTACGAATAGCAAGAGGAATTCACTAGGAATGGACAAGTACTGTAGAATTTCGTTGTTATGTAAACAGAAATACTGCGTGCTTGCATTATTTCGTCACAGATATTCACATGAAGCTACGCCGAGTTTAATACGCGCTGCGCGTTTGCAGTAGAATTGATTTTGACGAAACACTGAGTAAGCGCATTTGTAACGTCATCGATATTCTGGTAGGCAGCAAATAATGCAAGCACTGGGTGTCCTTCTCTGAACATAATATCTCGCTGTCATTATGTCATGTCGACCTTTTCATGTCATTTATCAGAAAAGTTGGTGGCTTCCAAGATCATCTGGAATTTCTCTTGCTTATTTGCTACAGTTTGATGAAAATTAATGTGTTAAAGACCTACTATTTCTCTTTAATTCCATTATACATGTAAACCTGTATAAGAGGCAACTTCAACGCGTATGGATATAAAACATAAAGCTTTCTTTACTTCTTATCCACAGAAATATGACGTTATTCACAAAAACGGAAATATTAATGATCATTCACAGATATCAACAAAGTATAAATCTGCAACAGCCATAACATTGGTGTATTGGATAGCCTGACTGAGACCCATTTATCACACAATGTTTGTCCATTGCTATCCTTAAGGAGGGTTTATTTTAGGGAACGAGTGTGGAGATCAGGAAAAAGTTTGAAAGTCAATCCTTTTTTCCTTTCTTTTTTCTTTCTTTTTCATTTCCTTTCCGATATTTGAATGAAAGGGCTACACACTGTTTATGACTTCTGTCAATGATATAAGATCCGTGATTTGCTATTATTTGTCTCTGCCCGGCACATGCAATGCCTTTAGTATTAACTTTCTGACCGAGATTTGCTGGAAGAAACCAAATTCTTTGCCTGCCTACATTTCAAACAAGGCAATCAGAACATTAAGGGGCTCTACGTGCTTGATGTACACTGCATGTGTAACTCTGAACTATACATGCAGGCATATCAAAACACGTATCAGTGCTTTTCGAAATTAGCTTAGACAAGGCCTGGAATGTATGTTGGTTGCAAAACTCGTTGCAAATCTCTGAGTCTCAAATGAACCAGAGACGTCTCAAAGCCCATTTCGCCCCCTTCATCTGCTATCTTTACCTTATACTTCATTTCACGGTAAACGCATAGAGCACAAGTAAGGGACCAGAGGTACTCAGGAAAGTATCGTTTGAATGATGTCATTTATTTCTGAAAATCATGCCACATGTAAGCAATTCAATCTGTGTAGTGCATATCTCCTCATGAATTCTGGACCAAGCCACAGACTGCTTCATTGATCAGCATGTCTGCGATATCGATGACGATGCTGTTTGAATAATATTGTCCTGCATATACTCCTTCAACATCGCCGGAAATATCTTCATCCGAGAGCGAGAGGTCGGAGGAGTCACTGTCGAAGTCTGTTAAGTCTGTTACTGTTGTAAACACATCGTCGTCATCGCTTTCAAAGTCCTCGTCTTCTGAAGACGTGCGCAGAAGTTCGGAGAGTTCGCTCGGACTGATGGAGGAAAAATCGTCTTCCTCGTCATCACTGTTGTCACCCTGCCTGTCGTGACTTTTCCGTGCATACTCCTCTTCGTCGAGAAGAGACAAATTCGATATATTACTGAAACTCTGGCTGTAAAGACTAATGTCTTCGTTGAAGAGGCACTCGTCGACATCCGAAACGGAACCCCAGAAAGATGTGACAGAGCTCCGCTCATCCCAACGAGAAGCCTCGTGATACTGCAAAGTAATACCAGGAAGGGAGCAGAAAGAGTTTGGACTTGAAAGAAAATGTATAATACTTGCAGGTCACGGTATTTGTCATCATTATCGTATAAAATACGAGCCTTACAATAGACTTTTGCTGCTTTTCAAACTTGTTGGACAGAGTTATAGCCATGAAGTGGGAAATGATTATTGTTTGCCAAATGACATTGCCCTAAAATGATTTCTTGTCCATGGTATGAGAAAATATCGTTGATTTCCAGTATATAGTTGCCAATGTGTGTCTGAAGAGCGTCATATCTCAATGACGTGTGGAAACTGACAATTAGAAAAGACAGAAACTTTGTAAAACAAGTGAGAATTGAGGAAGAGAAAACATACAGGACATAAATGAGACGGCCCGTCGTAATGCAAACTCACCATACAGACATCTTTGGCACTCAGGACTGTGCCCTGCTTTCCGTTATGGTTGTCACCAGAACCTTAAGAAAAGCAAGGTCAAAACAGAACAGATTTTAGTTTCCTCAAATATGAAAGTGACATTTTCATTCTCATTCGACAATGTTTGGATAAGATTTATTCTTTCTTGAAATATATTTCTATTCTGGAAATTCTTCTATATGAGTTAGTCGAAAATGGTGATTTTAATTTGATCAACCCCCATCAAATGTGCTGAGAAGAGAGATCATAATTCTGCAATAATCTGAACATTTACTGCTCTCATCACAGAATCTATACAAGACCTGGATTATCATGCACGGATGGAAAGTGTGGCATGTTGAGATTGTTTGTGCATGCCAGGAAATACATTACCTGCAGTGACACAACACAATTTGCTGAAAGATCTTGTCAGCGAACTACGGAGTCGAGCCCAAAATCGCCGACCGCGAGATAGCTCGGAAAACGTAGACATTTCGATATCAAACTAAGAGAACACCATCAAAAGTGTACGAATAGCAAGAGGAATTCACTAGGAATGGACAAGTACTGTAGAATTTCGTTGTTATGTAAACAGAAATACTGCGTGCTTGCATTATTTCGTCACAGATATTCACACGTAGCTACGCCGAGTTTAATACGCGCTGCGCGTTTGCAGTAGAATTGATTATGACGAAACACTGAGTAAGCGCATTTGTAACGTCATCGATATTCTGGTAGGCAGCAAATAATGCAAGCACTGGGTGTCCTTCTCTGAACATAATATCTCGCTGTCATTATGTCATGTCGACCTTTTCATGTCATTTATCAGAAAAGTTGGTGGGTTCCAAGATCACCTGGAATTTCTCTTGCTTATTTGCTACAGTTTGATGAAAATTGATGTGTTAAAGACCTACTATTTCTCTTTAATTCCATTATACATGTAAACCTGTATAAGAGGCAATTTCAACGCGTATGGATATAAAGCATAAAGCTTTCTTTACTTCTTATCCACAGAAATATGACGTTATTCACAAAAACGGAAGTATTAATGATCATTCACAGATATCAACAAAGTATAAATCTGCAACAGCCATAACATTGGTGTATTGGATAGCCTGACTGAGACCCATTTATCACACAATATTTGTCCATTGCTATCCTTAAGGAGGGTTTATCTTAGGGAACGAGTGTGGAGATCAGGAAAAAGTTTGAAAGTCAATCCTTTTTTCCTTTCTTTTTTCTTTCTTTTTCATTTCCTTTCCGATATTTGAATGAAAGGGCTACACACTGTTTATGACTTCTTTCAATGATATAAGATCCGTGATTTGCTATTATTTGTCTCTGCCCGGCACATGCAATGCCTTTAGTATTAACTTTCTGATCGAGATTTGCTGGAAGAAACCAAATTCTTTGCCTGCCTACATTTCAAACAAGGCAATCAGAACATTAAGGGGCTCTACGTGCTTGATGTACACTGCATGTGTAACTCTGAACTATACATGCAGGCATATCAAAACACGTATCAGTGCTTTTCGAAATTAGCTTAGACAAGGCCTGGAATGTATGTTGGTTGCAAAACACGTTGCAAATCTCTGAGTCTCAAATGAACCAGAGACGTCTAAAACCCCATTTCGCCCCCTTCATCTGCTATCTTTACCTTATACTTCACTTCACGGTAAACGCATAGAGCACAAGTAAGGGACCAGAGGTACTCAGGAAAGTATCGTTTGAATGATGTCATTTATTTCTGAAAATCATGCCACATGTAAGCAATTCAATCTGTGTAGTGCATATCTCCTCATGAATTCTGGACCAAGCCACAGACTGCTTCATTGATCAGCATGTCTACGATATCGATGACGATGCTGTTTGAATAATATTGTCCTGCATATACTCCTTCAACATCGCCGGAAATATCTTCATCCGAGAGCGAGAGGTCGGAGGAGTCACTGTCGAAGTCTGTTAAGTCTGTTACTGTTGTAAACACATCGTCGTCATCGCTTTCAAAGTCCTCGTCTTCTGAAGACGTGCGCAGAAGTTCGGAGAGTTCGCTCGGACTGATGGAGGAAAAATCGTCTTCCTCGTCATCACTGTTGTCACCCTGCCTGTCGTGACTTTTCCGTGCATACTCCTCTTCGTCGAGAAGAGACAAATTCGATATATTACTGAAACTCTGGCTGTAAAGACTAATGTCTTCGTTGAAGAGGCACTCGTCGACATCCGAAACGGAACCCCAGAAAGATGTGACAGAGCTCCGCTCATCCCAACGAGAAGCCTCGTGATACTGCAAAGTAATACCAGGACAAGAGCAGAAAGAGTTTGGACTTGAAAGAAAATGTATAATACTTGCAGGTCACGGTATTTGTCATCATTATCGTATAAAATACGAGCCTTACAATAGACTTTTGCTGCTTTTCAAACTTGTTGGACAGAGTTATAGCCATGAAGTGGGAAATGATTATTGTTTGCCAAATGACATTGCCCTAAAATGATTTCTTGTCCATGGTATGAGAAAATATCGTTGATTTCCAGTATATAGTTGCCAATGTGTGTCTGAAGAGCGTCATATCTCAATGACGTGTGGAAACTTACAATTAGAAAAGACAGAAACTTTGTAAAACAAGTGAGAATTGAGGAAGAGAAAACATACAGGACATAAATGAGACGGCCCGTCGTAATGCAAACTCACCATACAGACATCTTTGGCACTCAGGACTGTGCCCTGCTTTCCGTTATGGTTGTCACCAGAACCTTAAGAAAAGCAAGGTCAAAACAGAACAGATTTTAGTTTCCTCAAATATGAAAGTGACATTTTCATTCTCATTCGACAATGTTTGGATAAGATTTATTCTTTCTTGAAATATATTTCTATTCTGGAAATTCTTCTATATGAGTTAGTCGAAAATGGTGATTTTAATTTGATCAACCCCCATCAAATGTGCTGAGAAGAGAGATCATAATTCTGCAATAATCTGAACATTTACTACTCTCATCACAGAATCTATACAAGACCTGGATTATCATGTACGGATGGAAAGTGTGGCATGTTGAGATTGTTTGTGCATGCCAGGAAATACATTACCTGCAGTGACACAACACAATTTGCTGAAAGATCTTGTCAGCGAACTACGGAGTCGAGCCCAAAATCGCCGATCGCGAGATAGCTCGGAAAACGTAGACATTTCGATATCAAGCTAAGAGAACACCATCAAAAGTGTACGAATAGCAAGAGGAATTCACTAGGAATGGACAAGTACTGTAGAATTTCGTTGTTATGTAAACAGAAATACTGCGTGCTTGCATTATTTCGTCACAGATATTCACATGTAGCTACGCCGAGTTTAATACGCGCTGCGCGTTTGCAGTAGAATTGATTATGACGAAACACTGTGTAAGCGCATTTGTAACGTCATCGATATTCTGGTAGGCAGCAAATAATGCAAGCACTGGGTGTCCTTCTCTGAACATAATATCTCGCTGTCATTATGTCATGTCGACCTTTTCATGTCATTTATCAGAAAAGTTGGTGGCTTCCAAGATCACCTGGAATTTCTCTTGCTTATTTGCTACAGTTTGATGAAAATTGATGTCTTAAAGACCTACTATTTCTCTTTAATTCCATTATACATGTAAACGTGTATAAGAGGCAATTTCAACGCGTATGGATATAAAACATAAAGCTTTCTTTACTTCTTATCCACAGAAATATGACGTTATTCACAAAAACGGAAGTATTAATGATCATTCACAGATATCAAGAAAGTATAAATCTCCAACAGCCATAACATTGGTGTATTGGATAGCCTGACTGAGACCCATTTATCACACAATATTTGTCCATTGCTATCCTTAAGGAGGGTTTATTTTAGGGAACGAGTGTGGAGATCAGGAAAAAGTTTGAAAGTCAATCCTTTTTTCCTTTCTTTTTTCTTTCTTTTTCATTTCCTTTCCGATATTTGAATGAAAGGGCTACACACTGTTTATGACTTCTTTCAATGATATAAGATCCGTGATTTGCTATTATTTGTCTCTGCCCGGCACATGCAATGCCTTTAGTATTAAGTTTCTGATCGAGATTTGCTGGAAGAAACCAAATTCTTTGCCTGCCTACATTTCAAACAAGGCAATCAGAACATTAAGGGGCTCTACGTGCTTGATGTACACTGCATGTGTAACTCTGAACTATACATGCAGGCATATCAAAACACGTATCAGTGCTTTTCGAAATTAGCCTAGACAAGGCCTGGAATGTATGTTGGTTGCAAAACTCGTTGCAAATCTCTGAGTCTCAAATGAACCAGAGACGTCTAAAACCCCATTTCGCCCCCTTCATCTGCTATCTTTACCTTATACTTCACTTCACGGTAAACGCATAGAGCACAAGTAAGGGACCAGAGGTACTCAGGAAAGTATCGTTTGAATGATGTCATTTATTTCTGAAAATCATGCCACATGTAAGCAATTCAATCTGTGTAGTGCATATCTCCTCATGAATTCTGGACCAAGCCACAGACTGCTTCATTGATCAGCATGTCTACGATATCGATGACGATGCTGTTTGAATAATATTGTCCTGCATATACTCCTTCAACATCGCCGGAAATATCTTCATCCGAGAGCGAGAGGTCGGAGGAGTCACTGTCGAAGTCTGTTAAGTCTGTTACTGTTGTAAACACATCGTCGTCATCGCTTTCAAAGTCCTCGTCTTCTGAAGACGTGCGCAGAAGTTCGGAGAGTTCGCTCGGACTGATGGAGGAAAAATCGTCTTCCTCGTCATCACTGTTGTCACCCTGCCTGTCGTGACTTTTCCGTGCATACTCCTCTTCGTCGAGAAGAGACAAATTCGATATATTACTGAAACTCTGGCTGTAAAGACTAATGTCTTCGTTGAAGAGGCACTCGTCGACATCCGAAACGGAACCCCAGAAAGATGTGACAGAGCTCCGCTCATCCCAACGAGAAGCCTCGTGATACTGCAAAGTAATACCAGGACAAGAGCAGAAAGAGTTTGGACTTGAAAGAAAATGTATAATACTTGCAGGTCACGGTATTTGTCATCATTATCGTATAAAATACGAGCCTTACAATAGACTTTTGCTGCTTTTCAAACTTGTTGGACAGAGTTATAGCCATGAAGTGGGAAATGATTATTGTTTGCCAAATGACATTGCCCTAAAATGATTTCTTGTCCATGGTATGAGAAAATATCGTTGATTTCCAGTATATAGTTGCCAATGTGTGTCTGAAGAGCGTCATATCTCAATGACGTGTGGAAACTTACAATTAGAAAAGACAGAAACTTTGTAAAACAAGTGAGAATTGAGGAAGAGAAAACATACAGGACATAAATGAGACGGCCCGTCGTAATGCAAACTCACCATACAGACATCTTTGGCACTCAGGACTGTGCCCTGCTTTCCGTTATGGTTGTCACCAGAACCTTAAGAAAAGCAAGGTCAAAACAGAACAGATTTTAGTTTCCTCAAATATGAAAGTGACATTTTCATTCTCATTCGACAATGTTTGGATAAGATTTATTCTTTCTTGAAATATATTTCTATTCTGGAAATTCTTCTATATGAGTTAGTCGAAAATGGTGATTTTAATTTGATCAACCCCCATCAAATGTGCTGAGAAGAGAGATCATAATTCTGCAATAATCTGAACATTTACTGCTCTCATCACAAAATCTATAGAAGACCTGGATTATCATGCACGGATGGAAAGTGTGGCATGTTGAGATTGTTTGTGCATACCAGGAAATACATTACCTGCAGTGACACAACACAATTTGCTGAAAGATCTTGTCAGCGAACTACGGAGTCGAGCCCAAAATCGACGACCGCGAGATAGCTCGGAAAACGTAGACATTTCGATATCAAGCTAAGAGAACACCATCAAAAGTGTACGAATAGCAAGAGGAATTCACTAGGAATGGACAAGTACTGTAGAATTTCGTTGTTATGTAAACAGAAATACTGCGTGCTTGCATTATTTCGTCACAGATATTCACACGTAGCTACGCCGAGTTTAATACGCGCTGCGCGTTTGCAGTAGAATTGATTATGACGAAACACTGAGTAAGCGCATTTGTAACGTCATCGATATTCTGGTAGGCAGCAAATAATGCAAGCACTGGGTGTCCTTCTCTGAACATAATATCTCGCTGTCATTATGTCATGTCGACCTTTTCATGTCATTTATCAGAAAAGTTGGTGGCTTCCAAGATCATCTGGAATTTCTCTTGCTTATTTGCTACAGTTTGATGAAAATTGATGTCTTAAAGACCTACTATTTCTCTTTAATTCCATTATACATGTAAACCTGTATAAGAGGCAACTTCAACGCGTATGGATATAAAACATAAAGCTTTCTTTACTTCTTATCCACAGAAATATGACGTTATTCACAAAAACGGAAATATTAATGATCATTCACAGATATCAACAAAGTATAAATCTGCAACAGCCATAACATTGGTGTATTGGATAGCCTGACTGAGACCCATTTATCACACAATGTTTGTCCATTGCTATCCTGAAGGAGGGTTTATTTTAGGGAACGAGTGTGGAGATCAGGAAAAAGTTTGAAAGTCAATCCTTTTTTCCTTTCTTTTTTCTTTCTTTTTCATTTCCTTTCCGATATTTGAATGAAAGGGCTACACACTGTTTATGACTTCTTTCAATGATATAAGATCCGTGATTTGCTATTATTTGTCTCTGCCCGGCACATGCAATGCCTTTAGTATTAACTTTCTGACCGAGATTTGCTGGAAGAAACCAAATTCTTTGCCTGCCTACATTTCAAACAAGGCAATCAGAACATTAAGGGGCTCTACGTGCTTGATGTACACTGCATGTGTAACTCTGAACTATACATGCAGGCATATCAAAACACGTATCAGTGCTTTTCGAAATTAGCTTAGACAAGGCCTGGAATGTATGTTGGTTGCAAAACTCATTGCAAATCTCTGAGTCTCAAATGAACCAGAGACGTCTAAAACCCCATTTCGCCCCCTTCATCTGCTATCTTTACCTTATACTTCACTTCACGGTAAACGCATAGAGCACAAGTAAGGGACCAGAGGTACTCAGGAAAGTATCGTTTGAATGATGTGATTTATTTCTGAAAATCATGCCACATGTAAGCAATTCAATCTGTGTAGTGCATATCTCCTCATGAATTCTGGACCAAGCCACAGACTGCTTCATTGATCAGCATGTCTACGATATCGATGACGATGCTGTTTGAATAATATTGTCCTGCATATACTCCTTCAACATCGCCGGAAATATCTTCATCCGAGAGCGAGAGGTCGGAGGAGTCACTGTCGAAGTCTGTTAAGTCTGTTACTGTTGTAAACACATCGTCGTCATCGCTTTCAAAGTCCTCGTCTTCTGAAGACGTGCGCAGAAGTTCGGAGAGTTCGCTCGGACTGATGGAGGAAAAATCGTCTTCCTCGTCATCACTGTTGTCACCCTGCCTGTCGTGACTTTTCCGTGCATACTCCTCTTCGTCGAGAAGAGACAAATTCGATATATTACTGAAACTCTGGCTGTAAAGACTAATGTCTTCGTTGAAGAGGCACTCGTCGACATCCGAAACGGAACCCCAGAAAGATGTGACAGAGCTCCGCTCATCCCAACGAGAAGCCTCGTGATACTGCAAAGTAATACCAGGACAAGAGCAGAAAGAGTTTGGACTTGAAAGAAAATGTATAATACTTGCAGGTCACTGTATTTGTCATCATTATCGTATAAAATACGAGCCTTACAATAGACTTTTGCTGCTTTTCAAACTTGTTGGACAGAG
Source organism: Diadema antillarum (assembly GCF_040938485.1). Taxonomy (NCBI): domain Eukaryota; kingdom Metazoa; phylum Echinodermata; class Echinoidea; order Diadematoida; family Diadematidae; genus Diadema; species Diadema antillarum. The sequence continues at coordinate 312,456 of NW_027271126.1, read as the reverse complement.
TTATAGCCATGAAGTGGGAAATGATTATTGTTTGCCAAATGACATTGCCCTAAAATGATTTCTTGTCCATGGTATGAGAAAATATCGTTGATTTCCAGTATATAGTTGCCAATGTGTGTCTGAAGAGCGTCATATCTCAATGACGTGTGGAAACTTACAATTAGAAAAGACAGAAACTTTGTAAAACAAGTGAGAATTGAGGAAGAGAAAACATACAGGACATAAATGAGACGGCCCGTCGTAATGCAAACTCACCATACAGACATCTTTGGCACTCAGGACTGTGCCCTGCTTTCCGTTATGGTTGTCACCAGAACCTTAAGAAAAGCAAGGTCAAAACAGAACAGATTTTAGTTTCCTCAAATATGAAAGTGACATTTTCATTCTCATTCGACAATGTTTGGATAAGATTTATTCTTTCTTGAAATATATTTCTATTCTGGAAATTCTTCTATATGAGTTAGTCGAAAATGGTGATTTTAATTTGATCAACCCCCATCAAATGTGCTGAGAAGAGAGATCATAATTCTGCAATAATCTGAACATTTACTGCTCTCATCACAGAATCTATACAAGACCTGGATTATCATGCACGGATGGAAAGTGTGGCATGTTGAGATTGTTTGTGCATACCAGGAAATACATTACCTGCAGTGACACAACACAATTTGCTGAAAGATCTTGTCAGCGAACTACGGAGTCGAGCCCAAAATCGCCGACCGCGAGATAGCTCGGAAAACGTAGACATTTCGATATCAAGCTAAGAGAACACCATCAAAAGTGTACGAATAGCAAGAGGAATTCACTAGGAATGGACAAGTACTGTAGAATTTCGTTGTTATGTAAACAGAAATACTGCGTGCTTGCATTATTTCGTCACAGATATTCACATGAAGCTACGCCGAGTTTAATACGCGCTGCGCGTTTGCAGTAGAATTGATTTTGACGAAACACTGAGTAAGCGCATTTGTAACGTCATCGATATTCTGGTAGGCAGCAAATAATGCAAGCACTGGGTGTCCTTCTCTGAACATAATATCTCGCTGTCATTATGTCATGTCGACCTTTTCATGTCATTTATCAGAAAAGTTGGTGGCTTCCAAGATCATCTGGAATTTCTCTTGCTTATTTGCTACAGTTTGATGAAAATTAATGTGTTAAAGACCTACTATTTCTCTTTAATTCCATTATACATGTAAACCTGTATAAGAGGCAACTTCAACGCGTATGGATATAAAACATAAAGCTTTCTTTACTTCTTATCCACAGAAATATGACGTTATTCACAAAAACGGAAATATTAATGATCATTCACAGATATCAACAAAGTATAAATCTGCAACAGCCATAACATTGGTGTATTGGATAGCCTGACTGAGACCCATTTATCACACAATGTTTGTCCATTGCTATCCTTAAGGAGGGTTTATTTTAGGGAACGAGTGTGGAGATCAGGAAAAAGTTTGAAAGTCAATCCTTTTTTCCTTTCTTTTTTCTTTCTTTTTCATTTCCTTTCCGATATTTGAATGAAAGGGCTACACACTGTTTATGACTTCTGTCAATGATATAAGATCCGTGATTTGCTATTATTTGTCTCTGCCCGGCACATGCAATGCCTTTAGTATTAACTTTCTGACCGAGATTTGCTGGAAGAAACCAAATTCTTTGCCTGCCTACATTTCAAACAAGGCAATCAGAACATTAAGGGGCTCTACGTGCTTGATGTACACTGCATGTGTAACTCTGAACTATACATGCAGGCATATCAAAACACGTATCAGTGCTTTTCGAAATTAGCTTAGACAAGGCCTGGAATGTATGTTGGTTGCAAAACTCGTTGCAAATCTCTGAGTCTCAAATGAACCAGAGACGTCTCAAAGCCCATTTCGCCCCCTTCATCTGCTATCTTTACCTTATACTTCATTTCACGGTAAACGCATAGAGCACAAGTAAGGGACCAGAGGTACTCAGGAAAGTATCGTTTGAATGATGTCATTTATTTCTGAAAATCATGCCACATGTAAGCAATTCAATCTGTGTAGTGCATATCTCCTCATGAATTCTGGACCAAGCCACAGACTGCTTCATTGATCAGCATGTCTGCGATATCGATGACGATGCTGTTTGAATAATATTGTCCTGCATATACTCCTTCAACATCGCCGGAAATATCTTCATCCGAGAGCGAGAGGTCGGAGGAGTCACTGTCGAAGTCTGTTAAGTCTGTTACTGTTGTAAACACATCGTCGTCATCGCTTTCAAAGTCCTCGTCTTCTGAAGACGTGCGCAGAAGTTCGGAGAGTTCGCTCGGACTGATGGAGGAAAAATCGTCTTCCTCGTCATCACTGTTGTCACCCTGCCTGTCGTGACTTTTCCGTGCATACTCCTCTTCGTCGAGAAGAGACAAATTCGATATATTACTGAAACTCTGGCTGTAAAGACTAATGTCTTCGTTGAAGAGGCACTCGTCGACATCCGAAACGGAACCCCAGAAAGATGTGACAGAGCTCCGCTCATCCCAACGAGAAGCCTCGTGATACTGCAAAGTAATACCAGGACAAGAGCAGAAAGAGTTTGGACTTGAAAGAAAATGTATAATACTTGCAGGTCACGGTATTTGTCATCATTATCGTATAAAATACGAGCCTTACAATAGACTTTTGCTGCTTTTCAAACTTGTTGGACAGAGTTATAGCCATGAAGTGGGAAATGATTATTGTTTGCCAAATGACATTGCCCTAAAATGATTTCTTGTCCATGGTATGAGAAAATATCGTTGATTTCCAGTATATAGTTGCCAATGTGTGTCTGAAGAGCGTCATATCTCAATGACGTGTGGAAACTGACAATTAGAAAAGACAGAAACTTTGTAAAACAAGTGAGAATTGAGGAAGAGAAAACATACAGGACATAAATGAGACGGCCCGTCGTAATGCAAACTCACCATACAGACATCTTTGGCACTCAGGACTGTGCCCTGCTTTCCGTTATGGTTGTCACCAGAACCTTAAGAAAAGCAAGGTCAAAACAGAACAGATTTTAGTTTCCTCAAATATGAAAGTGACATTTTCATTCTCATTCGACAATGTTTGGATAAGATTTATTCTTTCTTGAAATATATTTCTATTCTGGAAATTCTTCTATATGAGTTAGTCGAAAATGGTGATTTTAATTTGATCAACCCCCATCAAATGTGCTGAGAAGAGAGATCATAATTCTGCAATAATCTGAACATTTACTGCTCTCATCACAGAATCTATACAAGACCTGGATTATCATGCACGGATGGAAAGTGTGGCATGTTGAGATTGTTTGTGCATACCAGGAAATACATTACCTGCAGTGACACAACACAATTTGCTGAAAGATCTTGTCAGCGAACTACGGAGTCGAGCCCAAAATCGCCGACCGCGAGATAGCTCGGAAAACGTAGACATTTCGATATCAAGCTAAGAGAACACCATCAAAAGTGTACGAATAGCAAGAGGAATTCACTAGGAATGGACAAGTACTGTAGAATTTCGTTGTTATGTAAACAGAAATACTGCGTGCTTGCATTATTTCGTCACAGATATTCACATGAAGCTACGCCGAGTTTAATACGCGCTGCGCGTTTGCAGTAGAATTGATTTTGACGAAACACTGAGTAAGCGCATTTGTAACGTCATCGATATTCTGGTAGGCAGCAAATAATGCAAGCACTGGGTGTCCTTCTCTGAACATAATATCTCGCTGTCATTATGTCATGTCGACCTTTTCATGTCATTTATCAGAAAAGTTGGTGGCTTCCAAGATCATCTGGAATTTCTCTTGCTTATTTGCTACAGTTTGATGAAAATTAATGTGTTAAAGACCTACTATTTCTCTTTAATTCCATTATACATGTAAACCTGTATAAGAGGCAACTTCAACGCGTATGGATATAAAACATAAAGCTTTCTTTACTTCTTATCCACAGAAATATGACGTTATTCACAAAAACGGAAATATTAATGATCATTCACAGATATCAACAAAGTATAAATCTGCAACAGCCATAACATTGGTGTATTGGATAGCCTGACTGAGACCCATTTATCACACAATGTTTGTCCATTGCTATCCTTAAGGAGGGTTTATTTTAGGGAACGAGTGTGGAGATCAGGAAAAAGTTTGAAAGTCAATCCTTTTTTCCTTTCTTTTTTCTTTCTTTTTCATTTCCTTTCCGATATTTGAATGAAAGGGCTACACACTGTTTATGACTTCTGTCAATGATATAAGATCCGTGATTTGCTATTATTTGTCTCTGCCCGGCACATGCAATGCCTTTAGTATTAACTTTCTGACCGAGATTTGCTGGAAGAAACCAAATTCTTTGCCTGCCTACATTTCAAACAAGGCAATCAGAACATTAAGGGGCTCTACGTGCTTGATGTACACTGCATGTGTAACTCTGAACTATACATGCAGGCATATCAAAACACGTATCAGTGCTTTTCGAAATTAGCTTAGACAAGGCCTGGAATGTATGTTGGTTGCAAAACTCGTTGCAAATCTCTGAGTCTCAAATGAACCAGAGACGTCTCAAAGCCCATTTCGCCCCCTTCATCTGCTATCTTTACCTTATACTTCATTTCACGGTAAACGCATAGAGCACAAGTAAGGGACCAGAGGTACTCAGGAAAGTATCGTTTGAATGATGTCATTTATTTCTGAAAATCATGCCACATGTAAGCAATTCAATCTGTGTAGTGCATATCTCCTCATGAATTCTGGACCAAGCCACAGACTGCTTCATTGATCAGCATGTCTGCGATATCGATGACGATGCTGTTTGAATAATATTGTCCTGCATATACTCCTTCAACATCGCCGGAAATATCTTCATCCGAGAGCGAGAGGTCGGAGGAGTCACTGTCGAAGTCTGTTAAGTCTGTTACTGTTGTAAACACATCGTCGTCATCGCTTTCAAAGTCCTCGTCTTCTGAAGACGTGCGCAGAAGTTCGGAGAGTTCGCTCGGACTGATGGAGGAAAAATCGTCTTCCTCGTCATCACTGTTGTCACCCTGCCTGTCGTGACTTTTCCGTGCATACTCCTCTTCGTCGAGAAGAGACAAATTCGATATATTACTGAAACTCTGGCTGTAAAGACTAATGTCTTCGTTGAAGAGGCACTCGTCGACATCCGAAACGGAACCCCAGAAAGATGTGACAGAGCTCCGCTCATCCCAACGAGAAGCCTCGTGATACTGCAAAGTAATACCAGGAAGGGAGCAGAAAGAGTTTGGACTTGAAAGAAAATGTATAATACTTGCAGGTCACGGTATTTGTCATCATTATCGTATAAAATACGAGCCTTACAATAGACTTTTGCTGCTTTTCAAACTTGTTGGACAGAGTTATAGCCATGAAGTGGGAAATGATTATTGTTTGCCAAATGACATTGCCCTAAAATGATTTCTTGTCCATGGTATGAGAAAATATCGTTGATTTCCAGTATATAGTTGCCAATGTGTGTCTGAAGAGCGTCATATCTCAATGACGTGTGGAAACTGACAATTAGAAAAGACAGAAACTTTGTAAAACAAGTGAGAATTGAGGAAGAGAAAACATACAGGACATAAATGAGACGGCCCGTCGTAATGCAAACTCACCATACAGACATCTTTGGCACTCAGGACTGTGCCCTGCTTTCCGTTATGGTTGTCACCAGAACCTTAAGAAAAGCAAGGTCAAAACAGAACAGATTTTAGTTTCCTCAAATATGAAAGTGACATTTTCATTCTCATTCGACAATGTTTGGATAAGATTTATTCTTTCTTGAAATATATTTCTATTCTGGAAATTCTTCTATATGAGTTAGTCGAAAATGGTGATTTTAATTTGATCAACCCCCATCAAATGTGCTGAGAAGAGAGATCATAATTCTGCAATAATCTGAACATTTACTGCTCTCATCACAGAATCTATACAAGACCTGGATTATCATGCACGGATGGAAAGTGTGGCATGTTGAGATTGTTTGTGCATGCCAGGAAATACATTACCTGCAGTGACACAACACAATTTGCTGAAAGATCTTGTCAGCGAACTACGGAGTCGAGCCCAAAATCGCCGACCGCGAGATAGCTCGGAAAACGTAGACATTTCGATATCAAACTAAGAGAACACCATCAAAAGTGTACGAATAGCAAGAGGAATTCACTAGGAATGGACAAGTACTGTAGAATTTCGTTGTTATGTAAACAGAAATACTGCGTGCTTGCATTATTTCGTCACAGATATTCACACGTAGCTACGCCGAGTTTAATACGCGCTGCGCGTTTGCAGTAGAATTGATTATGACGAAACACTGAGTAAGCGCATTTGTAACGTCATCGATATTCTGGTAGGCAGCAAATAATGCAAGCACTGGGTGTCCTTCTCTGAACATAATATCTCGCTGTCATTATGTCATGTCGACCTTTTCATGTCATTTATCAGAAAAGTTGGTGGGTTCCAAGATCACCTGGAATTTCTCTTGCTTATTTGCTACAGTTTGATGAAAATTGATGTGTTAAAGACCTACTATTTCTCTTTAATTCCATTATACATGTAAACCTGTATAAGAGGCAATTTCAACGCGTATGGATATAAAGCATAAAGCTTTCTTTACTTCTTATCCACAGAAATATGACGTTATTCACAAAAACGGAAGTATTAATGATCATTCACAGATATCAACAAAGTATAAATCTGCAACAGCCATAACATTGGTGTATTGGATAGCCTGACTGAGACCCATTTATCACACAATATTTGTCCATTGCTATCCTTAAGGAGGGTTTATCTTAGGGAACGAGTGTGGAGATCAGGAAAAAGTTTGAAAGTCAATCCTTTTTTCCTTTCTTTTTTCTTTCTTTTTCATTTCCTTTCCGATATTTGAATGAAAGGGCTACACACTGTTTATGACTTCTTTCAATGATATAAGATCCGTGATTTGCTATTATTTGTCTCTGCCCGGCACATGCAATGCCTTTAGTATTAACTTTCTGATCGAGATTTGCTGGAAGAAACCAAATTCTTTGCCTGCCTACATTTCAAACAAGGCAATCAGAACATTAAGGGGCTCTACGTGCTTGATGTACACTGCATGTGTAACTCTGAACTATACATGCAGGCATATCAAAACACGTATCAGTGCTTTTCGAAATTAGCTTAGACAAGGCCTGGAATGTATGTTGGTTGCAAAACACGTTGCAAATCTCTGAGTCTCAAATGAACCAGAGACGTCTAAAACCCCATTTCGCCCCCTTCATCTGCTATCTTTACCTTATACTTCACTTCACGGTAAACGCATAGAGCACAAGTAAGGGACCAGAGGTACTCAGGAAAGTATCGTTTGAATGATGTCATTTATTTCTGAAAATCATGCCACATGTAAGCAATTCAATCTGTGTAGTGCATATCTCCTCATGAATTCTGGACCAAGCCACAGACTGCTTCATTGATCAGCATGTCTACGATATCGATGACGATGCTGTTTGAATAATATTGTCCTGCATATACTCCTTCAACATCGCCGGAAATATCTTCATCCGAGAGCGAGAGGTCGGAGGAGTCACTGTCGAAGTCTGTTAAGTCTGTTACTGTTGTAAACACATCGTCGTCATCGCTTTCAAAGTCCTCGTCTTCTGAAGACGTGCGCAGAAGTTCGGAGAGTTCGCTCGGACTGATGGAGGAAAAATCGTCTTCCTCGTCATCACTGTTGTCACCCTGCCTGTCGTGACTTTTCCGTGCATACTCCTCTTCGTCGAGAAGAGACAAATTCGATATATTACTGAAACTCTGGCTGTAAAGACTAATGTCTTCGTTGAAGAGGCACTCGTCGACATCCGAAACGGAACCCCAGAAAGATGTGACAGAGCTCCGCTCATCCCAACGAGAAGCCTCGTGATACTGCAAAGTAATACCAGGACAAGAGCAGAAAGAGTTTGGACTTGAAAGAAAATGTATAATACTTGCAGGTCACGGTATTTGTCATCATTATCGTATAAAATACGAGCCTTACAATAGACTTTTGCTGCTTTTCAAACTTGTTGGACAGAGTTATAGCCATGAAGTGGGAAATGATTATTGTTTGCCAAATGACATTGCCCTAAAATGATTTCTTGTCCATGGTATGAGAAAATATCGTTGATTTCCAGTATATAGTTGCCAATGTGTGTCTGAAGAGCGTCATATCTCAATGACGTGTGGAAACTTACAATTAGAAAAGACAGAAACTTTGTAAAACAAGTGAGAATTGAGGAAGAGAAAACATACAGGACATAAATGAGACGGCCCGTCGTAATTCAAACTCACCATACAGACATCTTTGGCACTCAGGACTGTGCCCTGCTTTCCGTTATGGTTGTCACCAGAACCTTAAGAAAAGCAAGGTCAAAACAGAACAGATTTTAGTTTCCTCAAATATGAAAGTGACATTTTCATTCTCATTCGACAATGTTTGGATAAGATTTATTCTTTCTTGAAATATATTTCTATTCTGGAAATTCTTCTATATGAGTTAGTCGAAAATGGTGATTTTAATTTGATCAACCCCCATCAAATGTGCTGAGAAGAGAGATCATAATTCTGCAATAATCTGAACATTTACTGCTCTCATCACAGAATCTATACAAGACCTGGATTATCATGCACGGATGGAAAGTGTGGCATGTTGAGATTGTTTGTGCATGCCAGGAAATACATTACCTGCAGTGACACAACACAATTTGCTGAAAGATCTTGTCAGCGAACTACGGAGTCGAGCCCAAAATCGCCGACCGCGAGATAGCTCGGAAAACGTAGACATTTCGATATCAAGCTAAGAGAACACCATCAAAAGTGTACGAATAGCAAGAGGAATTCACTAGGAATGGACAAGTACTGTAGAATTTCGTTGTTATGTAAACAGAAATACTGCGTGCTTGCATTATTTCGTCACAGATATTCACACGTAGCTACGCCGAGTTTAATACGCGCTGCGCGTTTGCAGTAGAATTGATTATGACGAAACACTGAGTAAGCGCATTTGTAACGTCATCGATATTCTGGTAGGCAGCAAATAATGCAAGCACTGGGTGTCCTTCTCTGAACATAATATCTCGCTGTCATTATGTCATGTCGACCTTTTCATGTCATTTATCAGAAAAGTTGGTGGGTTCCAAGATCACCTGGAATTTTTCTTGCTTATTTGCTACATTTTGATGAAAATTGATGTGTTAAAGACCTACTATTTCTCTTTAATTCCATTATACATGTAAACCTGTATAAGAGGCAATTTCAACGCGTATGGATATAAAGCATAAAGCTTTCTTTACTTCTTATCCACAGAAATATGACGTTATTCACAAAAACGGAAGTATTAATGATCATTCACAGATATCAACAAAGTATAAATCTGCAACAGCCATAACATTGGTGTATTGGATAGCCTGACTGAGACCCATTTATCACACAATATTTGTCCATTGCTATCCTTAAGGAGGGTTTATCTTAGGGAACGAGTGTGGAGATCAGGAAAAAGTTTGAAAGTCAATCCTTTTTTCCTTTCTTTTTTCTTTCTTTTTCATTTCCTTTCCGATATTTGAATGAAAGGGCTACACACTGTTTATGACTTCTTTCAATGATATAAGATCCGTGATTTGCTATTATTTGTCTCTGCCCGGCACATGCAATGCCTTTAGTATTAACTTTCTGATCGAGATTTGCTGGAAGAAACCAAATTCTTTGCCTGCCTACATTTCAAACAAGGCAATCAGAACATTAAGGGGCTCTACGTGCTTGATGTACACTGCATGTGTAACTCTGAACTATACATGCAGGCATATCAAAACACGTATCAGTGCTTTTCGAAATTAGCCTAGACAAGGCCTGGAATGTATGTTGGTTGCAAAACTCGTTGCAAATCTCTGAGTCTCAAATGAACCAGAGACGTCTAAAACCTCATTTCGCCCCCTTCATCTGCTATCTTTACCTTATACTTCACTTCACGGTAAACGCATAGAGCACAAGTAAGGGACCAGAGGTACTCAGGAAAGTATCGTTTGAATGATGTCATTTATTTCTGAAAATCATGCCACATGTAAGCAATTCAATCTGTGTAGTGCATATCTCCTCATGAATTCTGGACCAAGCCACAGACTGCTTCATTGATCAGCATGTCTACGATATCGATGACGATGCTGTTTGAATAATATTGTCCTGCATATACTCCTTCAACATCGCCGGAAATATCTTCATCCGAGAGCGAGAGGTCGGAGGAGTCACTGTCGAAGTCTGTTAAGTCTGTTACTGTTGTAAACACATCGTCGTCATCGCTTTCAAAGTCCTCGTCTTCTGAAGACGTGCGCAGAAGTTCGGAGAGTTCGCTCGGACTGATGGAGGAAAAATCGTCTTCCTCGTCATCACTGTTGTCACCCTGCCTGTCGTGACTTTTCCGTGCATACTCCTCTTCGTCGAGAAGAGACAAATTCGATATATTACTGAAACTCTGGCTGTAAAGACTAATGTCTTCGTTGAAGAGGCACTCGTCGACATCCGAAACGGAACCCCAGAAAGATGTGACAGAGCTCCGCTCATCCCAACGAGAAGCCTCGTGATACTGCAAAGTAATACCAGGACAAGAGCAGAAAGAGTTTGGACTTGAAAGAAAATGTATAATACTTGCAGGTCACTGTATTTGTCATCATTATCGTATAAAATACGAGCCTTACAATAGACTTTTGCTGCTTTTCAAACTTGTTGGACAGAGTTATAGCCATGAAGTGGGAAATGATTATTGTTTGCCAAATGACATTGCCCTAAAATGATTTCTTGTCCATGGTATGAGAAAATATCGTTGATTTCCAGTATATAGTTGCCAATGTGTGTCTGAAGAGCGTCATATCTCAATGACGTGTGGAAACTTACAATTAGAAAAGACAGAAACTTTGTAAAACAAGTGAGAATTGAGGAAGAGAAAACATACAGGACATAAATGAGACGGCCCGTCGTAATGCAAACTCACCATACAGACATCTTTGGCACTCAGGACTGTGCCCTGCTTTCCGTTATGGTTGTCACCAGAACCTTAAGAAAAGCAAGGTCAAAACAGAACAGATTTTAGTTTCCTCAAATATGAAAGTGACATTTTCATTCTCATTCGACAATGTTTGGATAAGATTTATTCTTTCTTGAAATATATTTCTATTCTGGAAATTCTTCTATATGAGTTAGTCGAAAATGGTGATTTTAATTTGATCAACCCCCATCAAATGTGCTGAGAAGAGAGATCATAATTCTGCAATAATCTGAACATTTACTGCTCTCATCACAGAATCTATACAAGACCTGGATTATCATGCACGGATGGAAAGTGTGGCATGTTGAGATTGTTTGTGCATACCAGGAAATACATTACCTGCAGTGACACAACACAATTTGCTGAAAGATCTTGTCAGCGAACTACGGAGTCGAGCCCAAAATCGCCGACCGCGAGATAGCTCGGAAAACGTAGACATTTCGATATCAAGCTAAGAGAACACCATCAAAAGTGTACGAATAGCAAGAGGAATTCACTAGGAATGGACAAGTACTGTAGAATTTCGTTGTTATGTAAACAGAAATACTGCGTGCTTGCATTATTTCGTCACAGATATTCACATGAAGCTACGCCGAGTTTAATACGCGCTGCGCGTTTGCAGTAGAATTGATTTTGACGAAACACTGAGTAAGCGCATTTGTAACGTCATCGATATTCTGGTAGGCAGCAAATAATGCAAGCACTGGGTGTCCTTCTCTGAACATAATATCTCGCTGTCATTATGTCATGTCGACCTTTTCATGTCATTTATCAGAAAAGTTGGTGGCTTCCAAGATCATCTGGAATTTCTCTTGCTTATTTGCTACAGTTTGATGAAAATTAATGTGTTAAAGACCTACTATTTCTCTTTAATTCCATTATACATGTAAACCTGTATAAGAGGCAACTTCAACGCGTATGGATATAAAACATAAAGCTTTCTTTACTTCTTATCCACAGAAATATGACGTTATTCACAAAAACGGAAATATTAATGATCATTCACAGATATCAACAAAGTATAAATCTGCAACAGCCATAACATTGGTGTATTGGATAGCCTGACTGAGACCCATTTATCACACAATGTTTGTCCATTGCTATCCTTAAGGAGGGTTTATTTTAGGGAACGAGTGTGGAGATCAGGAAAAAGTTTGAAAGTCAATCCTTTTTTCCTTTCTTTTTTCTTTCTTTTTCATTTCCTTTCCGATATTTGAATGAAAGGGCTACACACTGTTTATGACTTCTGTCAATGATATAAGATCCGTGATTTGCTATTATTTGTCTCTGCCCGGCACATGCAATGCCTTTAGTATTAACTTTCTGACCGAGATTTGCTGGAAGAAACCAAATTCTTTGCCTGCCTACATTTCAAACAAGGCAATCAGAACATTAAGGGGCTCTACGTGCTTGATGTACACTGCATGTGTAACTCTGAACTATACATGCAGGCATATCAAAACACGTATCAGTGCTTTTCGAAATTAGCTTAGACAAGGCCTGGAATGTATGTTGGTTGCAAAACTCGTTGCAAATCTCTGAGTCTCAAATGAACCAGAGACGTCTCAAAGCCCATTTCGCCCCCTTCATCTGCTATCTTTACCTTATACTTCATTTCACGGTAAACGCATAGAGCACAAGTAAGGGACCAGAGGTACTCAGGAAAGTATCGTTTGAATGATGTCATTTATTTCTGAAAATCATGCCACATGTAAGCAATTCAATCTGTGTAGTGCATATCTCCTCATGAATTCTGGACCAAGCCACAGACTGCTTCATTGATCAGCATGTCTACGATATCGATGACGATGCTGTTTGAATAATATTGTCCTGCATATACTCCTTCAACATCGCCGGAAATATCTTCATCCGAGAGCGAGAGGTCGGAGGAGTCACTGTCGAAGTCTGTTAAGTCTGTTACTGTTGTAAACACATCGTCGTCATCGCTTTCAAAGTCCTCGTCTTCTGAAGACGTGCGCAGAAGTTCGGAGAGTTCGCTCGGACTGATGGAGGAAAAATCGTCTTCCTCGTCATCACTGTTGTCACCCTGCCTGTCGTGACTTTTCCGTGCATACTCCTCTTCGTCGAGAAGAGACAAATTCGATATATTACTGAAACTCTGGCTGTAAAGACTAATGTCTTCGTTGAAGAGGCACTCGTCGACATCCGAAACGGAACCCCAGAAAGATGTGACAGAGCTCCGCTCATCCCAACGAGAAGCCTCGTGATACTGCAAAGTAATACCAGGACAAGAGCAGAAAGAGTTTGGACTTGAAAGAAAATGTATAATACTTGCAGGTCACGGTATTTGTCATCATTATCGTATAAAATACGAGCCTTACAATAGACTTTTGCTGCTTTTCAAACTTGTTGGACAGAGTTATAGCCATGAAGTGGGAAATGATTATTGTTTGCCAAATGACATTGCCCTAAAATGATTTCTTGTCCATGGTATGAGAAAATATCGTTGATTTCCAGTATATAGTTGCCAATGTGTGTCTGAAGAGCGTCATATCTCAATGACGTGTGGAAACTTACAATTAGAAAAGACAGAAACTTTGTAAAACAAGTGAGAATTGAGGAAGAGAAAACATACAGGACATAAATGAGACGGCCCGTCGTAATGCAAACTCACCATACAGACATCTTTGGCACTCAGGACTGTGCCCTGCTTTCCGTTATGGTTGTCACCAGAACCTTAAGAAAAGCAAGGTCAAAACAGAACAGATTTTAGTTTCCTCAAATATGAAAGTGACATTTTCATTCTCATTCGACAATGTTTGGATAAGATTTATTCTTTCTTGAAATATATTTCTATTCTGGAAATTCTTCTATATGAGTTAGTCGAAAATGGTGATTTTAATTTGATCAACCCCCATCAAATGTGCTGAGAAGAGAGATCATAATTCTGCAATAATCTGAACATTTACTGCTCTCATCACAGAATCTATACAAGACCTGGATTATCATGCACGGATGGAAAGTGTGGCATGTTGAGATTGTTTGTGCATGCCAGGAAATACATTACCTGCAGTGACACAACACAATTTGCTGAAAGATCTTGTCAGCGAACTACGGAGTCGAGCCCAAAATCGCCGACCGCGAGATAGCTCGGAAAACGTAGACATTTCGATATCAAGCTAAGAGAACACCATCAAAAGTGTACGAATAGCAAGAGGAATTCACTAGGAATGGACAAGTACTGTAGAATTTCGTTGTTATGTAAACAGAAATACTGCGTGCTTGCATTATTTCGTCACAGATATTCACACGTAGCTACGCCGAGTTTAATACGCGCTGCGCGTTTGCAGTAGAATTGATTATGACGAAACACTGAGTAAGCGCATTTGTAACGTCATCGATATTCTGGTAGGCAGCAAATAATGCAAGCACTGGGTGTCCTTCTCTGAACATAATATCTCGCTGTCATTATGTCATGTCGACCTTTTCATGTCATTTATCAGAAAAGTTGGTGGGTTCCAAGATCACCTGGAATTTTTCTTGCTTATTTGCTACATTTTGATGAAAATTGATGTGTTAAAGACCTACTATTTCTCTTTAATTCCATTATACATGTAAACCTGTATAAGAGGCAATTTCAACGCGTATGGATATAAAGCATAAAGCTTTCTTTACTTCTTATCCACAGAAATATGACGTTATTCACAAAAACGGAAGTATTAATGATCATTCACAGATATCAACAAAGTATAAATCTGCAACAGCCATAACATTGGTGTATTGGATAGCCTGACTGAGACCCATTTATCACACAATATTTGTCCATTGCTATCCTTAAGGAGGGTTTATCTTAGGGAACGAGTGTGGAGATCAGGAAAAAGTTTGAAAGTCAATCCTTTTTTCCTTTCTTTTTTCTTTCTTTTTCATTTCCTTTCCGATATTTGAATGAAAGGGCTACACACTGTTTATGACTTCTTTCAATGATATAAGATCCGTGATTTGCTATTATTTGTCTCTGCCCGGCACATGCAATGCCTTTAGTATTAACTTTCTGATCGAGATTTGCTGGAAGAAACCAAATTCTTTGCCTGCCTACATTTCAAACAAGGCAATCAGAACATTAAGGGGCTCTACGTGCTTGATGTACACTGCATGTGTAACTCTGAACTATACATGCAGGCATATCAAAACACGTATCAGTGCTTTTCGAAATTAGCCTAGACAAGGCCTGGAATGTATGTTGGTTGCAAAACTCGTTGCAAATCTCTGAGTCTCAAATGAACCAGAGACGTCTAAAACCCCATTTCGCCCCCTTCATCTGCTATCTTTACCTTATACTTCACTTCACGGTAAACGCATAGAGCACAAGTAAGGGACCAGAGGTACTCAGGAAAGTATCGTTTGAATGATGTCATTTATTTCTGAAAATCATGCCACATGTAAGCAATTCAATCTGTGTAGTGCATATCTCCTCATGAATTCTGGACCAAGCCACAGACTGCTTCATTGATCAGCATGTCTACGATATCGATGACGATGCTGTTTGAATAATATTGTCCTGCATATACTCCTTCAACATCGCCGGAAATATCTTCATCCGAGAGCGACAGGTCGGAGGAGTCACTGTCGAAGTCTGTTAAGTCTGTTACTGTTGTAAACACATCGTCGTCATCGCTTTCAAAGTCCTCATCTTCTGAAGACGTGCGCAGAAGTTCGGAGAGTTCGCTCGGACTGATGGAGGAAAAATCGTCTTCCTCGTCATCACTGTTGTCACCCTGCCTGTCGTGACTTTTCCGTGCATACTCCTCTTCGTCGAGAAGAGACAAATTCGATATATTACTGAAACTCTGGCTGTAAAGACTAATGTCTTCGTTGAAGAGGCACTCGTCGACATCCGAAACGGAACCCCAGAAAGATGTGACAGAGCTCCGCTCATCCCAACGAGAAGCCTCGTGATACTGCAAAGTAATACCAGGACAAGAGCAGAAAGAGTTTGGACTTGAAAGAAAATGTATAATACTTGCAGGTCACGGTATTTGTCATCATTATCGTATAAAATACGAGCCTTACAATAGACTTTTGCTGCTTTTCAAACTTGTTGGACAGAGTTATAGCCATGAAGTGGGAAATGATTATTGTTTGCCAAATGACATTGCCCTAAAATGATTTCTTGTCCATGGTATGAGAAAATATCGTTGATTTCCAGTATATAGTTGCCAATGTGTGTCTGAAGAGCGTCATATCTCAATGACGTGTGGAAACTTACAATTAGAAAAGACAGAAACTTTGTAAAACAAGTGAGAATTGAGGAAGAGAAAACATACAGGACATAAATGAGACGGCCCGTCGTAATGCAAACTCACCATACAGACATCTTTGGCACTCAGGACTGTGCCCTGCTTTCCGTTATGGTTGTCACCAGAACCTTAAGAAAAGCAAGGTCAAAACAGAACAGATTTTAGTTTCCTCAAATATGAAAGTGACATTTTCATTCTCATTCGACAATGTTTGGATAAGATTTATTCTTTCTTGAAATGTATTTCTATTCTGGAAATTCTTCTATATGAGTTAGTCGAAAATGGTGATTTTAATTTGATCAACCCCCATCAAATGTGCTGAGAAGAGAGATCATAATTCTGCAATAATCTGAACATTTACTGCTCTCATCACAAAATCTATAGAAGACCTGGATTATCATGCACGGATAGAAAGTGTGGCATGTTGAGATTGTTTGTGCATGCCAGGAAATACATTACCTGCAGTGACACAACACAATTTGCTGAAAGATCTTGTCAGCGAACTACGGAGTCGAGCCCAAAATCGCCGACCGCGAGATAGCTCGGAAAACGTAGACATTTCGATATCAAGCTAAGAGAACACCATCAAAAGTGTACGAATAGCAAGAGGAATTCACTAGGAATGGACAAGTACTGTAGAATTTCGTTGTTATGTAAACAGAAATACTGCGTGCTTGCATTATTTCGTCACAGATATTCACACGTAGCTACGCCGAGTTTAATACGCGCTGCGCGTTTGCAGTAGAATTGATTATGACGAAACACTGAGTAAGCGCATTTGTAACGTCATCGATATTCTGGTAGGCAGCAAATAATGCAAGCACTGGGTGTCCTTCTCTGAACATAGTATCTCGCTGTCATTATGTCATGTCGACCTTTTCATGTCATTTATCAGAAAAGTTGGTGGCTTCCAAGATCATCTGGAATTTCTCTTGCTTATTTGCTACAGTTTGATGAAAATTGATGTCTTAAAGACCTACTATTTCTCTTTAATTCCATTATACATGTAAACCTGTATAAGAGGCAACTTCAACGCGTACGGATATAAAACATAAAGCTTTCTTTACTTCTTATCCACAGAAATATGACGTTATTCACAAAAACGGAAATATTAATGATCATTCACAGATATCAACAAAGTATAAATCTGCAACAGCCATAACATTGGTGTATTGGATAGCCTGACTGAGACCCATTTATCACACAATGTTTGTCCATTGCTATCCTTAAGGAGGGTTTATTTTAGGGACCGAGTGTGGAGATCAGGAAAAAGTTTGAAAGTCAATCCTTTTTTCCTTTCTTTTTTCTTTCTTTTTCATTTCCTTTCCGATATTTGAATGAAAGGGCTACACACTGTTTATGACTTCTTTCAATGATATAAGATCCGTGATTTGCTATTATTTGTCTCTGCCCGGCACATGCAATGCCTTTAGTATTAACTTTCTGATCGAGATTTGCTGGAAGAAACCAAATTCTTTGCCTGCCTACATTTCAAACAAGGCAATCAGAACATTAAGGGGCTCTACGTGCTTGATGTTCACTGCATGTGTAACTCTGAACTATACATGCAGGCATATCAAAACACGTATCAGTGCTTTTCGAAATTAGCTTAGACAAGGCCTGGAATGTATGTTGGTTGCAAAACTCGTTGCAAATCTCTGAGTCTCAAATGAACCAGAGACGTCTCAAACCCCATTTCGCCCCCTTCATCTGCTATCTTTACCTTATACTTCACTTCACGGTAAACGCATAGAGCACAAGTAAGGGACCAGAGGTACTCAGGAAAGTATCGTTTGAATGATGTCATTTATTTCTGAAAATCATGCCACATGTAAGCAATTCAATCTGTGTAGTGCATATCTCCTCATGAATTCTGGACCAAGCCACAGACTGCTTCATTGATCAGCATGTCTACGATATCGATGACGATGCTGTTTGAATAATATTGTCCTGCATATACTCCTTCAACATCGCTGGAAATATCTTCATCCGAGAGCGAGAGGTCGGAGG
This sequence comes from Diadema antillarum, assembly GCF_040938485.1. Lineage (NCBI taxonomy): Eukaryota > Metazoa > Echinodermata > Echinoidea > Diadematoida > Diadematidae > Diadema > Diadema antillarum. Next base: position 294,123 of record NW_027271126.1, on the reverse strand, counting down.
AGTCACTGTCGAAGTCTGTTAAGTCTGTTACTGTTGTAAACACATCGTCGTCATCGCTTTCAAAGTCCTCGTCTTCTGAAGACGTGCGCAGAAGTTCGGAGAGTTCGCTCGGACTGATGGAGGAAAAATCGTCTTCCTCGTCATCACTGTTGTCACCCTGCCTGTCGTGACTTTTCCGTGCATACTCCTCTTCGTCGAGAAGAGACAAATTCGATATATTACTGAAACTCTGGCTGTAAAGACTAATGTCTTCGTTGAAGAGGCACTCGTCGACATCCGAAACGGAACCCCAGAAAGATGTGACAGAGCTCCGCTCATCCCAACGAGAAGCCTCGTGATACTGCAAAGTAATACCAGGACAAGAGCAGAAAGAGTTTGGACTTGAAAGAAAATGTATAATACTTGCAGGTCACGGTATTTGTCATCATTATCGTATAAAATACGAGCCTTACAATAGACTTTTGCTGCTTTTCAAACTTGTTGGACAGAGTTATAGCCATGAAGTGGGAAATGATTATTGTTTGCCAAATGACATTGCCCTAAAATGATTTCTTGTCCATGGTATGAGAAAATATCGTTGATTTCCAGTATATAGTTGCCAATGTGTGTCTGAAGAGCGTCATATCTCAATGACGTGTGGAAACTTACAATTAGAAAAGACAGAAACTTTGTAAAACAAGTGAGAATTGAGGAAGAGAAAACATACAGGACATAAATGAGACGGCCCGTCGTAATGCAAACTCACCATACAGACATCTTTGGCACTCAGGACTGTGCCCTGCTTTCCGTTATGGTTGTCACCAGAACCTTAAGAAAAGCAAGGTCAAAACAGAACAGATTTTAGTTTCCTCAAATATGAAAGTGACATTTTCATTCTCATTCGACAATGTTTGGATAAGATTTATTCTTTCTTGAAATATATTTCTATTCTGGAAATTTTTCTATATGAGTTAGTCGAAAATGGTGATTTTAATTTGATCAACCCCCATCAAATGTGCTGAGAAGAGAGATCATAATTCTGCAATAATCTGAACATTTACTGCTCTCATCACAGAATCTATACAAGACCTGGATTATCATGCACGGATGGAAAGTGTGGCATGTTGAGATTGTTTGTGCATGCCAGGAAATACATTACCTGCAGTGACACAACACAATTTGCTGAAAGATCTTGTCAGCGAACTACGGAGTCGAGCCCAAAATCGCAGACCGCGAGATAGCTCGGAAAACGTAGACATTTCGATATCAAGCTAAGAGAACACCATCAAAAGTGTACGAATAGCAAGAGGAATTCACTAGGAATGGACAAGTACTGTAGAATTTCGTTGTTATGTAAACAGAAATACTGCGTGCTTGCATTATTTCGTCACAGATATTCACCAGAGCTACACCGAGTTTAATACGCGCTGCGCGTTTGCAGTAGAATTGATTATGACGAAACACTGAGTAAGCGCATTTGTAACGTCATCGATATTCTGGTAGGCAGCAAATAATGCAAGCACTGGGTGTCCTTCTCTGAACATAATATCTCGCTGTCATTATGTCATGTCGACCTTTTCATGTCATTTATCAGAAAAGTTGGTGGCTTCCAAGATCATCTGGAATTTCTCTTGCTTATTTGCTACAGTTTGATGAAAATTAATGTCTTAAAGACCTACTATTTCTCTTTAATTCCATTATACATGTAAACCTGTATAAGAGGCAACTTCAACGCGTATGGATATAAAACATAAAGCTTTCTTTACTTCTTATCCACAGAAATATGACGTTATTCACAAAAACGGAAATATTAATGATCATTCACAGATATCAAGAAAGTATAAATCTGCAACAGCCATAACATTGGTGTATTGGATAGCCTGACTGAGACCCATTTATCACACAATGTTTGTCCATTGCTATCCTTAAGGAGGGTTTATTTTAGGGAACGAGTGTGGAGATCAGGAAAAAGTTTGAAAGTCAATCCTTTTTTCCTTTCTTTTTTCTTTCTTTTTCATTTCCTTTCCGATATTTGAATGAAAGGGCTACACACTGTTTATGACTTCTTTCAATGATATAAGATCCGTGATTTGCTATTATTTGTCTCTGCCCGGCACATGCAATGCCTTTAGTATTAACTTTCTGATCGAGATTTGCTGGAAGAAACCAAATTCTTTGCCTGCCTACATTTCAAACAAGGCAATCAGAACATTAAGGGGCTCTACGTGCTTGATGTTCACTGCATGTGTAACTCTGAACTATACATGCAGGCATATCAAAACACGTATCAGTGCTTTTCGAAATTAGCTTAGACAAGGCCTGGAATGTATGTTGGTTGCAAAACTCGTTGCAAATCTCTGAGTCTCAAATGAACCAGAGACGTCTCAAACCCCATTTCGCCCCCTTCATCTGCTATCTTTACCTTATACTTCACTTCACGGTAAACGCATAGAGCACAAGTAAGGGACCAGAGGTACTCAGGAAAGTATCGTTTGAATGATGTCATTTATTTCTGAAAATCATGCCACATGTAAGCAATTCAATCTGTGTAGTGCATATCTCCTCATGAATTCTGGACCAAGCCACAGACTGCTTCATTGATCAGCATGTCTACGATATCGATGACGATGCTGTTTGAATAATATTGTCCTGCATATACTCCTTCAACATCGCCGGAAATATCTTCATCCGAGAGCGAGAGGTCGGAGGAGTCACTGTCGAAGTCTGTTAAGTCTGTTACTGTTGTAAACACATCGTCGTCATCGCTTTCAAAGTCCTCGTCTTCTGAAGACGTGCGCAGAAGTTCGGAGAGTTCGCTCGGACTGATGGAGGAAAAATCGTCTTCCTCGTCATCACTGTTGTCACCCTGCCTGTCGTGACTTTTCCGTGCATACTCCTCTTCGTCGAGAAGAGACAAATTCGATATATTACTGAAACTCTGGCTGTAAAGACTAATGTCTTCGTTGAAGAGGCACTCGTCGACATCCGAAACGGAACCCCAGAAAGATGTGACAGAGCTCCGCTCATCCCAACGAGAAGCCTCGTGATACTGCAAAGTAATACCAGGACAAGAGCAGAAAGAGTTTGGACTTGAAAGAAAATGTATAATACTTGCAGGTCACGGTATTTGTCATCATTATCGTATAAAATACGAGCCTTACAATAGACTTTTGCTGCTTTTCAAACTTGTTGGACAGAGTTATAGCCATGAAGTGGGAAATGATTATTGTTTGCCAAATGACATTGCCCTAAAATGATTTCTTGTCCATGGTATGAGAAAATATCGTTGATTTCCAGTATATAGTTGCCAATGTGTGTCTGAAGAGCGTCATATCTCAATGACGTGTGGAAACTTACAATTAGAAAAGACAGAAACTTTGTAAAACAAGTGAGAATTGAGGAAGAGAAAACATACAGGACATAAATGAGACGGCCCGTCGTAATGCAAACTCACCATACAGACATCTTTGGCACTCAGGACTGTGCCCTGCTTTCCGTTATGGTTGTCACCAGAACCTTAAGAAAAGCAAGGTCAAAACAGAACAGATTTTAGTTTCCTCAAATATGAAAGTGACATTTTCATTCTCATTCGACAATGTTTAGATAAGATTTATTCTTTCTTGAAATATATTTCTATTCTGGAAATTCTTCTATATGAGTTAGTCGAAAATGGTGATTTTAATTTGATCAACCCCCATCAAATGTGCTGAGAAGAGAGATCATAATTCTGCAATAATCTGAACATTTACTGCTCTCATCACAGAATCTATACAAGACCTGGATTATCATGCACGGATGGAAAGTGTGGCATGTTGAGATTGTTTGTGCATGCCAGGAAATACATTACCTGCAGTGACACAACACAATTTGCTGAAAGATCTTGTCAGCGAACTACGGAGTCGAGCCCAAAATCGCCGACCGCGAGATAGCTCGGAAAACGTAGACATTTCGATATCAAGCTAAGAGAACACCATCAAAAGTGTACGAATAGCAAGAGGAATTCACTAGGAATGGACAAGTACTGTAGAATTTCGTTGTTATGTAAACAGAAATACTGCGTGCTTGCATTATTTCGTCACAGATATTCACATGAAGCTACGCCGAGTTTAATACGCGCTGCGCGTTTGCAGTAGAATTGATTATGACGAAACACTGAGTAAGCGCATTTGTAACGTCATCGATATTCTGGTAGGCAGCAAATAATGCAAGCACTGGGTGTCCTTCTCTGAACATAATATCTCGCTGTCATTATGTCATGTCGACCTTTTCATGTCATTTATCAGAAAAGTTGGTGGCTTCCAAGATCATCTGGAATTTCTCTTGCTTATTTGCTACAGTTTGATGAAAATTGATGTCTTAAAGACCTACTATTTCTCTTTAATTCCATTATACATGTAAACCTGTATAAGAGGCAACTTCAACGCGTATGGATATAAAACATAAAGCTTTCTTTACTTCTTATCCACAGAAATATGACGTTATTCACAAAAACGGAAATATTAATGATCATTCACAGATATCAACAAAGTATAAATCTGCAACAGCCATAACATTGGTGTATTGGATAACCTGACTGAGACCCATTTATCACACAATGTTTGTCCATTGCTATCCTGAAGGAGGGTTTATTTTAGGGAACGAGTGTGGAGATCAGGAAAAAGTTTGAAAGTCAATCCTTTTTTCCTTTCTTTTTTCTTTCTTTTTCATTTCCTTTCCGATATTTGAATGAAAGGGCTACACACTGTTTATGACTTCTTTCAATGATATAAGATCCGTGATTTGCTATTATTTGTCTCTGCCCGGCACATGCAATGCCTTTAGTATTAACTTTCTGATCGAGATTTGCTGGAAGAAACCAAATTCTTTGCCTGCCTACATTTCAAACAAGGCAATCAGAACATTAAGGGGCTCTACGTGCTTGATGTACACTGCATGTGTAACTCTGAACTATACATGCAGGCATATCAAAACACGTATCAGTGCTTTTCGAAATTAGCTTAGACAAGGCCTGGAATGTATGTTGGTTGCAAAACTCATTGCAAATCTCTGAGTCTCAAATGAACCAGAGACGTCTCAAAGCCCATTTCGCCCCCTTCATCTGCTATCTTTACCTTATACTTCATTTCACGGTAAACGCATAGAGCACAAGTAAGGGACCAGAGGTACTCAGGAAAGTATCGTTTGAATGATGTCATTTATTTCTGAAAATCATGCCACATGTAAGCAATTCAATCTGTGTAGTGCATATCTCCTCATGAATTCTGGACCAAGCCACAGACTGCTTCATTGATCAGCATGTCTACGATATCGATGACGATGCTGTTTGAATAATATTGTCCTGCATATACTCCTTCAACATCGCAGGAAATATCTTCATCCGAGAGCGAGAGGTCGGAGGAGTCACTGTCGAAGTCTGTTAAGTCTGTTACTGTTGTAAACACATCGTCGTCATCGCTTTCAAAGTCCTCGTCTTCTGAAGACGTGCGCAGAAGTTCGGAGAGTTCGCTCGGACTGATGGAGGAAAAATCGTCTTCCTCGTCATCACTGTTGTCACCCTGCCTGTCGTGACTTTTCCGTGCATACTCCTCTTCGTCGAGAAGAGACAAATTCGATATATTACTGAAACTCTGGCTGTAAAGACTAATGTCTTCGTTGAAGAGGCACTCGTCGACATCCGAAACGGAACCCCAGAAAGATGTGACAGAGCTCCGCTCATCCCAACGAGAAGCCTCGTGATACTGCAAAGTAATACCAGGACAAGAGCAGAAAGAGTTTGGACTTGAAAGAAAATGTATAATACTTGCAGGTCACGGTATTTGTCATCATTATCGTATAAAATACGAGCCTTACAATAGACTTTTGCTGCTTTTCAAACTTGTTGGACAGAGTTATAGCCATGAAGTGGGAAATGATTATTGTTTGCCAAATGACATTGCCCTAAAATGATTTCTTGTCCATGGTATGAGAAAATATCGTTGATTTCCAGTATATAGTTGCCAATGTGTGTCTGAAGAGCGTCATATCTCAATGACGTGTGGAAACTTACAATTAGAAAAGACAGAAACTTTGTAAAACAAGTGAGAATTGAGGAAGAGAAAACATACAGGACATAAATGAGACGGCCCGTCGTAATGCAAACTCACCATACAGACATCTTTGGCACTCAGGACTGTGCCCTGCTTTCCGTTATGGTTGTCACCAGAACCTTAAGAAAAGCAAGGTCAAAACAGAACAGATTTTAGTTTCCTCAAATATGAAAGTGACATTTTCATTCTCATTCGACAATGTTTGGATAAGATTTATTCTTTCTTGAAATATATTTCTATTCTGGAAATTCTTCTATATGAGTTAGTCGAAAATGGTGATTTTAATTTGATCAACCCCCATCAAATGTGCTGAGAAGAGAGATCATAATTCTGCAATAATCTGAACATTTACTACTCTCATCACAGAATCTATACAAGACCTGGATTATCATGCACGGATGGAAAGTGTGGCATGTTGAGATTGTTTGTGCATGCCAGGAAATACATTACCTGCAGTGACACAACACAATTTGCTGAAAGATCTTGTCAGCGAACTACGGAGTCGAGCCCAAAATCGCCGACCGCGAGATAGCTCGGAAAACGTAGACATTTCGATATCAAGCTAAGAGAACACCATCAAAAGTGTACGAATAGCAAGAGGAATTCACTAGGAATGGACAAGTACTGTAGAATTTCGTTGTTATGTAAACAGAAATACTGCGTGCTTGCATTATTTCGTCACAGATATTCACATGTAGCTACGCCGAGTTTAATACGCGCTGCGCGTTTGCAGTAGAATTGATTATGACGAAACACTGTGTAAGCGCATTTGTAACGTCATCGATATTCTGGTAGGCAGCAAATAATGCAAGCACTGGGTGTCCTTCTCTGAACATAATATCTCGCTGTCATTATGTCATGTCGACCTTTTCATGTCATTTATCAGAAAAGTTGGTGGCTTCCAAGATCACCTGGAATTTCTCTTGCTTATTTGCTACAGTTTGATGAAAATTGATGTGTTAAAGACCTACTATTTCTCTTTAATTCCATTATACATGTAAACGTGTATAAGAGGCAATTTCAACGCGTATGGATATAAAACATAAAGCTTTCTTTACTTCTTATCCACAGAAATATGACGTTATTCACAAAAACGGAAGTATTAATGATCATTCACAGATATCAAGAAAGTATAAATCTCCAACAGCCATAACATTGGTGTATTGGATAGCCTGACTGAGACCCATTTATCACACAATATTTGTCCATTGCTATCCTTAAGGAGGGTTTATTTTAGGGAACGAGTGTGGAGATCAGGAAAAAGTTTGAAAGTCAATCCTTTTTTCCTTTCTTTTTTTCTTTCTTTTTCATTTCCTTTCCGATATTTGAATGAAAGGGCTACACACTGTTTATGACTTCTTTCAATGATATAAGATCCGTGATTTGCTATTATTTGTCTCTGCCCGGCACATGCAATGCCTTTAGTATTAACTTTCTGATCGAGATTTGCTGGAAGAAACCAAATTCTTTGCCTGCCTACATTTCAAACAAGGCAATCAGAACATTAAGGGGCTCTACGTGCTTGATGTACACTGCATGTGTAACTCTGAACTATACATGCAGGCATATCAAAACACGTATCAGTGCTTTTCGAAATTAGCTTAGACAAGGCCTGGAATGTATGTTGGTTGCAAAACTCGTTGCAAATCTCTGAGTCTCAAATGAACCAGAGACGTCTCAAACCCCATTTCGCCCCCTTCATCTGCTATCTTTACCTTATACTTCACTTCACGGTAAACGCATAGAGCACAAGTAAGGGACCAGAGGTACTCAGGAAAGTATCGTTTGAATGATGTCATTTATTTCTGAAAATCATGCCACATGTAAGCAATTCAATCTGTGTAGTGCATATCTCCTCATGAATTCTGGACCAAGCCACAGACTGCTTCATTGATCAGCATGTCTACGATATCGATGACGATGCTGTTTGAATAATATTGTCCTGCATATACTCCTTCAACATCGCCGGAAATATCTTCATCCGAGAGCGAGAGGTCGGAGGAGTCACTGTCGAAGTCTGTTAAGTCTGTTACTGTTGTAAACACATCGTCGTCATCGCTTTCAAAGTCCTCGTCTTCTGAAGACGTGCGCAGAAGTTCGGAGAGTTCGCTCGGACTGATGGAGGAAAAATCGTCTTCCTCGTCATCACTGTTGTCACCCTGCCTGTCGTGACTTTTCCGTGCATACTCCTCTTCGTCGAGAAGAGACAAATTCGATATATTACTGAAACTCTGGCTGTAAAGACTAATGTCTTCGTTGAAGAGGCACTCGTCGACATCCGAAACGGAACCCCAGAAAGATGTGACAGAGCTCCGCTCATCCCAACGAGAAGCCTCGTGATACTGCAAAGTAATACCAGGACAAGAGCAGAAAGAGTTTGGACTTGAAAGAAAATGTATAATACTTGCAGGTCACGGTATTTGTCATCATTATCGTATAAAATACGAGCCTTACAATAGACTTTTGCTGCTTTTCAAACTTGTTGGACAGAGTTATAGCCATGAAGTGGGAAATGATTATTGTTTGCCAAATGACATTGCCCTAAAATGATTTCTTGTCCATGGTATGAGAAAATATCGTTGATTTCCAGTATATAGTTGCCAATGTGTGTCTGAAGAGCGTCATATCTCAATGACGTGTGGAAACTTACAATTAGAAAAGACAGAAACTTTGTAAAACAAGTGAGAATTGAGGAAGAGAAAACATACAGGACATAAATGAGACGGCCCGTCGTAATGCAAACTCACCATACAGACATCTTTGGCACTCAGGACTGTGCCCTGCTTTCCGTTATGGTTGTCACCAGAACCTTAAGAAAAGCAAGGTCAAAACAGAACAGATTTTAGTTTCCTCAAATATGAAAGTGACATTTTCATTCTCATTCGACAATGTTTAGATAAGATTTATTCTTTCTTGAAATATATTTCTATTCTGGAAATTCTTCTATATGAGTTAGTCGAAAATGGTGATTTTAATTTGATCAACCCCCATCAAATGTGCTGAGAAGAGAGATCATAATTCTGCAATAATCTGAACATTTACTGCTCTCATCACAGAATCTATACAAGACCTGGATTATCATGCACGGATGGAAAGTGTGGCATGTTGAGATTGTTTGTGCATGCCAGGAAATACATTACCTGCAGTGACACAACACAATTTGCTGAAAGATCTTGTCAGCGAACTACGGAGTCGAGCCCAAAATCGCCGACCGCGAGATAGCTCGGAAAACGTAGACATTTCGATATCAAGCTAAGAGAACACCATCAAAAGTGTACGAATAGCAAGAGGAATTCACTAGGAATGGACAAGTACTGTAGAATTTCGTTGTTATGTAAACAGAAATACTGCGTGCTTGCATTATTTCGTCACAGATATTCACATGAAGCTACGCCGAGTTTAATACGCGCTGCGCGTTTGCAGTAGAATTGATTATGACGAAACACTGAGTAAGCGCATTTGTAACGTCATCGATATTCTGGTAGGCAGCAAATAATGCAAGCACTGGGTGTCCTTCTCTGAACATAATATCTCGCTGTCATTATGTCATGTCGACCTTTTCATGTCATTTATCAGAAAAGTTGGTGGCTTCCAAGATCATCTGGAATTTCTCTTGCTTATTTGCTACAGTTTGATGAAAATTGATGTCTTAAAGACCTACTATTTCTCTTTAATTCCATTATACATGTAAACCTGTATAAGAGGCAACTTCAACGCGTATGGATATAAAACATAAAGCTTTCTTTACTTCTTATCCACAGAAATATGACGTTATTCACAAAAACGGAAATATTAATGATCATTCACAGATATCAACAAAGTATAAATCTGCAACAGCCATAACATTGGTGTATTGGATAACCTGACTGAGACCCATTTATCACACAATGTTTGTCCATTGCTATCCTGAAGGAGGGTTTATTTTAGGGAACGAGTGTGGAGATCAGGAAAAAGTTTGAAAGTCAATCCTTTTTTCCTTTCTTTTTTCTTTCTTTTTCATTTCCTTTCCGATATTTGAATGAAAGGGCTACACACTGTTTATGACTTCTTTCAATGATATAAGATCCGTGATTTGCTATTATTTGTCTCTGCCCGGCACATGCAATGCCTTTAGTATTAACTTTCTGATCGAGATTTGCTGGAAGAAACCAAATTCTTTGCCTGCCTACATTTCAAACAAGGCAATCAGAACATTAAGGGGCTCTACGTGCTTGATGTACACTGCATGTGTAACTCTGAACTATACATGCAGGCATATCAAAACACGTATCAGTGCTTTTCGAAATTAGCTTAGACAAGGCCTGGAATGTATGTTGGTTGCAAAACTCATTGCAAATCTCTGAGTCTCAAATGAACCAGAGACGTCTCAAAGCCCATTTCGCCCCCTTCATCTGCTATCTTTACCTTATATTTCATTTCACGGTAAACGCATAGAGCACAAGTAAGGGACCAGAGGTACTCAGGAAAGTATCGTTTGAATGATGTCATTTATTTCTGAAAATCATGCCACATGTAAGCAATTCAATCTGTGTAGTGCATATCTCCTCATGAATTCTGGACCAAGCCACAGACTGCTTCATTGATCAGCATGTCTACGATATCGATGACGATGCTGTTTGAATAATATTGTCCTGCATATACTCCTTCAACATCGCCGGAAATATCTTCATCCGAGAGCGAGAGGTCGGAGGAGTCACTGTCGAAGTCTGTTAAGTCTGTTACTGTTGTAAACACATCGTCGTCATCGCTTTCAAAGTCCTCGTCTTCTGAAGACGTGCGCAGAAGTTCGGAGAGTTCGCTCGGACTGATGGAGGAAAAATCGTCTTCCTCGTCATCACTGTTGTCACCCTGCCTGTCGTGACTTTTCCGTGCATACTCCTCTTCGTCGAGAAGAGACAAATTCGATATATTACTGAAACTCTGGCTGTAAAGACTAATGTCTTCGTTGAAGAGGCACTCGTCGACATCCGAAACGGAACCCCAGAAAGATGTGACAGAGCTCCGCTCATCCCAACGAGAAGCCTCGTGATACTGCAAAGTAATACCAGGACAAGAGCAGAAAGAGTTTGGACTTGAAAGAAAATGTATAATACTTGCAGGTCACGGTATTTGTCATCATTATCGTATAAAATACGAGCCTTACAATAGACTTTTGCTGCTTTTCAAACTTGTTGGACAGAGTTATAGCCATGAAGTGGGAAATGATTATTGTTTGCCAAATGACATTGCCCTAAAATGATTTCTTGTCCATGGTATGAGAAAATATCGTTGATTTCCAGTATATAGTTGCCAATGTGTGTCTGAAGAGCGTCATATCTCAATGACGTGTGGAAACTTACAATTAGAAAAGACAGAAACTTTGTAAAACAAGTGAGAATTGAGGAAGAGAAAACATACAGGACATAAATGAGACGGCCCGTCGTAATGCAAACTCACCATACAGACATCTTTGGCACTCAGGACTGTGCCCTGCTTTCCGTTATGGTTGTCACCAGAACCTTAAGAAAAGCAAGGTCAAAACAGAACAGATTTTAGTTTCCTCAAATATGAAAGTGACATTTTCATTCTCATTCGACAATGTTTAGATAAGATTTATTCTTTCTTGAAATATATTTCTATTCTGGAAATTCTTCTATATGAGTTAGTCGAAAATGGTGATTTTAATTTGATCAACCCCCATCAAATGTGCTGAGAAGAGAGATCATAATTCTGCAATAATCTGAACATTTACTGCTCTCATCACAGAATCTATACAAGACCTGGATTATCATGCACGGATGGAAAGTGTGGCATGTTGAGATTGTTTGTGCATGCCAGGAAATACATTACCTGCAGTGACACAACACAATTTGCTGAAAGATCTTGTCAGCGAACTACGGAGTCGAGCCCAAAATCGCCGACCGCGAGATAGCTCGGAAAACGTAGACATTTCGATATCAAGCTAAGAGAACACCATCAAAAGTGTACGAATAGCAAGAGGAATTCACTAGGAATGGACAAGTACTGTAGAATTTCGTTGTTATGTAAACAGAAATACTGCGTGCTTGCATTATTTCGTCACAGATATTCACATGAAGCTACGCCGAGTTTAATACGCGCTGCGCGTTTGCAGTAGAATTGATTATGACGAAACACTGAGTAAGCGCATTTGTAACGTCATCGATATTCTGGTAGGCAGCAAATAATGCAAGCACTGGGTGTCCTTCTCTGAACATAATATCTCGCTGTCATTATGTCATGTCGACCTTTTCATGTCATTTATCAGAAAAGTTGGTGGCTTCCAAGATCATCTGGAATTTCTCTTGCTTATTTGCTACAGTTTGATGAAAATTGATGTCTTAAAGACCTACTATTTCTCTTTAATTCCATTATACATGTAAACCTGTATAAGAGGCAACTTCAACGCGTATGGATATAAAACATAAAGCTTTCTTTACTTCTTATCCACAGAAATATGACGTTATTCACAAAAACGGAAATATTAATGATCATTCACAGATATCAACAAAGTATAAATCTGCAACAGCCATAACATTGGTGTATTGGATAACCTGACTGAGACCCATTTATCACACAATGTTTGTCCATTGCTATCCTGAAGGAGGGTTTATTTTAGGGAACGAGTGTGGAGATCAGGAAAAAGTTTGAAAGTCAATCCTTTTTTCCTTTCTTTTTTCTTTCTTTTTCATTTCCTTTCCGATATTTGAATGAAAGGGCTACACACTGTTTATGACTTCTTTCAATGATATAAGATCCGTGATTTGCTATTATTTGTCTCTGCCCGGCACATGCAATGCCTTTAGTATTAACTTTCTGATCGAGATTTGCTGGAAGAAACCAAATTCTTTGCCTGCCTACATTTCAAACAAGGCAATCAGAACATTAAGGGGCTCTACGTGCTTGATGTACACTGCATGTGTAACTCTGAACTATACATGCAGGCATATCAAAACACGTATCAGTGCTTTTCGAAATTAGCTTAGACAAGGCCTGGAATGTATGTTGGTTGCAAAACTCATTGCAAATCTCTGAGTCTCAAATGAACCAGAGACGTCTCAAAGCCCATTTCGCCCCCTTCATCTGCTATCTTTACCTTATATTTCATTTCACGGTAAACGCATAGAGCACAAGTAAGGGACCAGAGGTACTCAGGAAAGTATCGTTTGAATGATGTCATTTATTTCTGAAAATCATGCCACATGTAAGCAATTCAATCTGTGTAGTGCATATCTCCTCATGAATTCTGGACCAAGCCACAGACTGCTTCATTGATCAGCATGTCTACGATATCGATGACGATGCTGTTTGAATAATATTGTCCTGCATATACTCCTTCAACATCGCCGGAAATATCTTCATCCGAGAGCGAGAGGTCGGAGGAGTCACTGTCGAAGTCTGTTAAGTCTGTTACTGTTGTAAACACATCGTCGTCATCGCTTTCAAAGTCCTCGTCTTCTGAAGACGTGCGCAGAAGTTCGGAGAGTTCGCTCGGACTGATGGAGGAAAAATCGTCTTCCTCGTCATCACTGTTGTCACCCTGCCTGTCGTGACTTTTCCGTGCATACTCCTCTTCGTCGAGAAGAGACAAATTCGATATATTACTGAAACTCTGGCTGTAAAGACTAATGTCTTCGTTGAAGAGGCACTCGTCGACATCCGAAACGGAACCCCAGAAAGATGTGACAGAGCTCCGCTCATCCCAACGAGAAGCCTCGTGATACTGCAAAGTAATACCAGGACAAGAGCAGAAAGAGTTTGGACTTGAAAGAAAATGTATAATACTTGCAGGTCACGGTATTTGTCATCATTATCGTATAAAATACGAGCCTTACAATAGACTTTTGCTGCTTTTCAAACTTGTTGGACAGAGTTATAGCCATGAAGTGGGAAATGATTATTGTTTGCCAAATGACATTGCCCTAAAATGATTTCTTGTCCATGGTATGAGAAAATATCGTTGATTTCCAGTATATAGTTGCCAATGTGTGTCTGAAGAGCGTCATATCTCAATGACGTGTGGAAACTTACAATTAGAAAAGACAGAAACTTTGTAAAACAAGTGAGAATTGAGGAAGAGAAAACATACAGGACATAAATGAGACGGCCCGTCGTAATGCAAACTCACCATACAGACATCTTTGGCACTCAGGACTGTGCCCTGCTTTCCGTTATGGTTGTCACCAGAACCTTAAGAAAAGCAAGGTCAAAACAGAACAGATTTTAGTTTCCTCAAATATGAAAGTGACATTTTCATTCTCATTCGACAATGTTTGGATAAGATTTATTCTTTCTTGAAATATATTTCTATTCTGGAAATTCTTCTATATGAGTTAGTCGAAAATGGTGATTTTAATTTGATCAACCCCCATCAAATGTGCTGAGAAGAGAGATCATAATTCTGCAATAATCTGAACATTTACTACTCTCATCACAGAATCTATACAAGACCTGGATTATCATGCACGGATGGAAAGTGTGGCATGTTGAGATTGTTTGTGCATGCCAGGAAATACATTACCTGCAGTGACACAACACAATTTGCTGAAAGATCTTGTCAGCGAACTACGGAGTCGAGCCCAAAATCGCCGACCGCGAGATAGCTCGGAAAACGTAGACATTTCGATATCAAGCTAAGAGAACACCATCAAAAGTGTACGAATAGCAAGAGGAATTCACTAGGAATGGACAAGTACTGTAGAATTTCGTTGTTATGTAAACAGAAATACTGCGTGCTTGCATTATTTCGTCACAGATATTCACATGTAGCTACGCCGAGTTTAATACGCGCTGCGCGTTTGCAGTAGAATTGATTATGACGAAACACTGTGTAAGCGCATTTGTAACGTCATCGATATTCTGGTAGGCAGAAAATAATGCAAGCACTGGGTGTCCTTCTCTGAACATAATATCTCGCTGTCATTATGTCATGTCGACCTTTTCATGTCATTTATCAGAAAAGTTGGTGGCTTCCAAGATCACCTGGAATTTCTCTTGCTTATTTGCTACAGTTTGATGAAAATTGATGTGTTAAAGACCTACTATTTCTCTTTAATTCCATTATACATGTAAACGTGTATAAGAGGCAATTTCAACGCGTATGGATATAAAACATAAAGCTTTCTTTACTTCTTATCCACAGAAATATGACGTTATTCACAAAAACGGAAGTATTAATGATCATTCACAGATATCAAGAAAGTATAAATCTCCAACAGCCATAACATTGGTGTATTGGATAGCCTGACTGAGACCCATTTATCACACAATATTTGTCCATTGCTATCCTTAAGGAGGGTTTATTTTAGGGAACGAGTGTGGAGATCAGGAAAAAGTTTGAAAGTCAATCCTTTTTTCCTTTCTTTTTTTCTTTCTTTTTCATTTCCTTTCCGATATTTGAATGAAAGGGCTACACACTGTTTATGACTTCTTTCAATGATATAAGATCCGTGATTTGCTATTATTTGTCTCTGCCCGGCACATGCAATGCCTTTAGTATTAACTTTCTGATCGAGATTTGCTGGAAGAAACCAAATTCTTTGCCTGCCTACATTTCAAACAAGGCAATCAGAACATTAAGGGGCTCTACGTGCTTGATGTACACTGCATGTGTAACTCTGAACTATACATGCAGGCATATCAAAACACGTATCAGTGCTTTTCGAAATTAGCTTAGACAAGGCCTGGAATGTATGTTGGTTGCAAAACTCGTTGCAAATCTCTGAGTCTCAAATGAACCAGAGACGTCTCAAACCCCATTTCGCCCCCTTCATCTGCTATCTTTACCTTATACTTCACTTCACGGTAAACGCATAGAGCACAAGTAAGGGACCAGAGGTACTCAGGAAAGTATCGTTTGAATGATGTCATTTATTTCTGAAAATCATGCCACATGTAAGCAATTCAATCTGTGTAGTGCATATCTCCTCATGAATTCTGGACCAAGCCACAGACTGCTTCATTGATCAGCATGTCTACGATATCGATGACGATGCTGTTTGAATAATATTGTCCTGCATATACTCCTTCAACATCGCCGGAAATATCTTCATCCGAGAGCGAGAGGTCGGAGGAGTCACTGTCGAAGTCTGTTAAGTCTGTTACTGTTGTAAACACATCGTCGTCATCGCTTTCAAAGTCCTCGTCTTCTGAAGACGTGCGCAGAAGTTCGGAGAGTTCGCTCGGACTGATGGAGGAAAAATCGTCTTCCTCGTCATCACTGTTGTCACCCTGCCTGTCGTGACTTTTCCGTGCATACTCCTCTTCGTCGAGAAGAGACAAATTCGATATATTACTGAAACTCTGGCTGTAAAGACTAATGTCTTCGTTGAAGAGGCACTCGTCGACATCCGAAACGGAACCCCAGAAAGATGTGACAGAGCTCCGCTCATCCCAACGAGAAGCCTCGTGATACTGCAAAGTAATACCAGGACAAGAGCAGAAAGAGTTTGGACTTGAAAGAAAATGTATAATACTTGCAGGTCACGGTATTTGTCATCATTATCGTATAAAATACGAGCCTTACAATAGACTTTTGCTGCTTTTCAAACTTGTTGGACAGAGTTATAGCCATGAAGTGGGAAATGATTATTGTTTGCCAAATGACATTGCCCTAAAATGATTTCTTGTCCATGGTATGAGAAAATATCGTTGATTTCCAGTATATAGTTGCCAATGTGTGTCTGAAGAGCGTCATATCTCAATGACGTGTGGAAACTTACAATTAGAAAAGACAGAAACTTTGTAAAACAAGTGAGAATTGAGGAAGAGAAAACATACAGGACATAAATGAGACGGCCCGTCGTAATGCAAACTCACCATACAGACATCTTTGGCACTCAGGACTGTGCCCTGCTTTCCGTTATGGTTGTCACCAGAACCTTAAGAAAAGCAAGGTCAAAACAGAACAGATTTTAGTTTCCTCAAATATGAAAGTGACATTTTCATTCTCATTCGACAATGTTTGGATAAGATTTATTCTTTCTTGAAATATATTTCTATTCTGGAAATTCTTCTATATGAGTTAGTCGAAAATGGTGATTTTAATTTGATCAACCCCCATCAAATGTGCTGAGAAGAGAGATCATAATTCTGCAATAATCTGAACATTTACTGCTCTCATCACAAAATCTATAGAAGACCTGGATTATCATGCACGGATGGAAAGTGTGGCATGTTGAGATTGTTTGTGCATACCAGGAAATACATTACCTGCAGTGACACAACACAATTTGCTGAAAGATCTTGTCAGCGAACTACGGAGTCGAGCCCAAAATCGCCGACCGCGAGATAGCTCGGAAAACGTAGACATTTCGATATCAAGCTAAGAGAACACCATCAAAAGTGTACGAATAGCAAGAGGAATTCACTAGGAATGGACAAGTACTGTAGAATTTCGTTGTTATGTAAACAGAAATACTGCGTGCTTGCATTATTTCGTCACAGATATTCACACGTAGCTACGCCGAGTTTAATACGCGCTGCGCGTTTGCAGTAGAATTGATTATGACGAAACACTGAGTAAGCGCATTTGTAACGTCATCGATATTCTGGTAGGCAGCAAATAATGCAAGCACTGGGTGTCCTTCTCTGAACATAATATCTCGCTGTCATTATGTCATGTCGACCTTTTCATGTCATTTATCAGAAAAGTTGGTGGCTTCCAAGATCATCTGGAATTTCTCTTGCTTATTTGCTACAGTTTGATGAAAATTGATGTCTTAAAGACCTACTATTTCTCTTTAATTCCATTATACATGTAAACCTGTATAAGAGGCAACTTCAACGCGTATGGATATAAAACATAAAGCTTTCTTTACTTCTTATCCACAGAAATATGACGTTATTCACAAAAACGGAAATATTAATGATCATTCACAGATATCAACAAAGTATAAATCTGCAACAGCCATAACATTGGTGTATTGGATAGCCTGACTGAGACCCATTTATCACACAATGTTTGTCCATTGCTATCCTGAAGGAGGGTTTATTTTAGGGAACGAGTGTGGAGATCAGGAAAAAGTTTGAAAGTCAATCCTTTTTTCCTTTCTTTTTTCTTTCTTTTTCATTTCCTTTCCGATATTTGAATGAAAGGGCTACACACTGTTTATGACTTCTTTCAATGATATAAGATCCGTGATTTGCTATTATTTGTCTCTGCCCGGCACATGCAATGCCTTTAGTATTAACTTTCTGATCGAGATTTGCTGGAAGAAACCAAATTCTTTGCCTGCCTACATTTCAAACAAGGCAATCAGAACATTAAGGGGCTCTACGTGCTTGATGTACACTGCATGTGTAACTCTGAACTATACATGCAGGCATATCAAAACACGTATCAGTGCTTTTCGAAATTAGCTTAGACAAGGCCTGGAATGTATGTTGGTTGCAAAACTCGTTGCAAATCTCTGAGTCTCAAATGAACCAGAGACGTCTCAAACCCCATTTCGCCCCCTTCATCTGCTATCTTTACCTTATACTTCACTTCACGGTAAACGCATAGAGCACAAGTAAGGGACCAGAGGTACTCAGGAAAGTATCGTTTGAATGATGTGATTTATTTCTGAAAATCATGCCACATGTAAGCAATTCAATCTGTGTAGTGCATATCTCCTCATGAATTCTGGACCAAGCCACAGACTGCTTCATTGATCAGCATGTCTACGATATCGATGACGATGCTGTTTGAATAATATTGTCCTGCATATACTCCTTCAACATCGCCGGAAATATCTTCATCCGAGAGCGAGAGGTCGGAGGAGTCACTGTCGAAGTCTGTTAAGTCTGTTACTGTTGTAAACACATCGTCGTCATCGCTTTCAAAGTCCTCGTCTTCTGAAGACGTGCGCAGAAGTTCGGAGAGTTCGCTCGGACTGATGGAGGAAAAATCGTCTTCCTCGTCATCACTGTTGTCACCCTGCCTGTCGTGACTTTTCCGTGCATACTCCTCTTCGTCGAGAAGAGACAAATTCGATATATTACTGAAACTCTGGCTGTAAAGACTAATGTCTTCGTTGAAGAGGCACTCGTCGACATCCGAAACGGAACCCCAGAAAGATGTGACAGAGCTCCGCTCATCCCAACGAGAAGCCTCGTGATACTGCAAAGTAATACCAGGACAAGAGCAGAAAGAGTTTGGACTTGAAAGAAAATGTATAATACTTGCAGGTCACGGTATTTGTCATCATTATCGTATAAAATACGAGCCTTACAATAGACTTTTGCTGCTTTTCAAACTTGTTGGACAGAGTTATAGCCATGAAGTGGGAAATGATTATTGTTTGCCAAATGACATTGCCCTAAAATGATTTCTTGTCCATGGTATGAGAAAATATCGTTGATTTCCAGTATATAGTTGCCAATGTGTGTCTGAAGAGCGTCATATCTCAATGACGTGTGGAAACTTACAATTAGAAAAGACAGAAACTTTGTAAAACAAGTGAGAATTGAGGAAGAGAAAACATACAGGACATAAATGAGACGGCCCGTCGTAATGCAAACTCACCATACAGACATCTTTGGCACTCAGGACTGTGCCCTGCTTTCCGTTATGGTTGTCACCAGAACCTTAAGAAAAGCAAGGTCAAAACAGAACAGATTTTAGTTTCCTCAAATATGAAAGTGACATTTTCATTCTCATTCGACAATGTTTGGATAAGATTTATTCTTTCTTGAAATATATTTCTATTCTGGAAATTCTTCTATATGAGTTAGTCGAAAATGGTGATTTTAATTTGATCAACCCCCATCAAATGTGCTGAGAAGAGAGATCATAATTCTGCAATAATCTGAACATTTACTGCTCTCATCACAGAATCTATACAAGACCTGGATTATCATGCACGGATGGAAAGTGTGGCATGTTGAGATTGTTTGTGCATACCAGGAAATACATTACCTGCAGTGACACAACACAATTTGCTGAAAGATCTTGTCAGCGAACTACGGAGTCGAGCCCAAAATCGCCGACCGCGAGATAGCTCGGAAAACGTAGACATTTCGATATCAAGCTAAGAGAACACCATCAAAAGTGTACGAATAGCAAGAGGAATTCACTAGGAATGGACAAGTACTGTAGAATTTCGTTGTTATGTAAACAGAAATACTGCGTGCTTGCATTATTTCGTCACAGATATTCACATGAAGCTACGCCGAGTTTAATACGCGCTGCGCGTTTGCAGTAGAATTGATTATGACGAAACACTGAGTAAGCGCATTTGTAACGTCATCGATATTCTGGTAGGCAGCAAATAATGCAAGCACTGGGTGTCCTTCTCTGAACATAATATCTCGCTGTCATTATGTCATGTCGACCTTTTCATGTCATTTATCAGAAAAGTTGGTGGCTTCCAAGATCATCTGGAATTTCTCTTGCTTATTTGCTACAGTTTGATGAAAATTAATGTGTTAAAGACCTACTATTTCTCTTTAATTCCATTATACATGTAAACCTGTATAAGAGGCAACTTCAACGCGTATGGATATAAAACATAAAGCTTTCTTTACTTCTTATCCACAGAAATATGACGTTATTCACAAAAACGGAAATATTAATGATCATTCACAGATATCAACAAAGTATAAATCTGCAACAGCCATAACATTGGTGTATTGGATAGCCTGACTGAGACCCATTTATCACACAATGTTTGTCCATTGCTATCCTGAAGGAGGGTTTATTTTAGGGAACGAGTGTGGAGATCAGGAAAAAGTTTGAAAGTCAATCCTTTTTTCCTTTCTTTTTTCTTTCTTTTTCATTTCCTTTCCGATATTTGAATGAAAGGGCTACACACTGTTTATGACTTCTTTCAATGATATAAGATCCGTGATTTGCTATTATTTGTCTCTGCCCGGCACATGCAATGCCTTTAGTATTAACTTTCTGATCGAGATTTGCTGGAAGAAACCAAATTCTTTGCCTGCCTACATTTCAAACAAGGCAATCAGAACATTAAGGGGCTCTACGTGCTTGATGTACACTGCATGTGTAACTCTGAACTATACATGCAGGCATATCAAAACACGTATCAGTGCTTTTCGAAATTAGCTTAGACAAGGCCTGGAATGTATGTTGGTTGCAAAACTCGTTGCAAATCTCTGAGTCTCAAATGAACCAGAGACGTCTCAAACCCCATTTCGCCCCCTTCATCTGCTATCTTTACCTTATACTTCACTTCACGGTAAACGCATAGAGCACAAGTAAGGGACCAGAGGTACTCAGGAAAGTATCGTTTGAATGATGTCATTTATTTCTGAAAATCATGCCACATGTAAGCAATTCAATCTGTGTAGTGCATATCTCCTCATGAATTCTGGACCAAGCCACAGACTGCTTCATTGATCAGCATGTCTACGATATCGATGACGATGCTGTTTGAATAATATTGTCCTGCATATACTCCTTCAACATCGCCGGAAATATCTTCATCCGAGAGCGAGAGGTCGGAGGAGTCACTGTCGAAGTCTGTTAAGTCTGTTACTGTTGTAAACACATCGTCGTCATCGCTTTCAAAGTCCTCGTCTTCTGAAGACGTGCGCAGAAGTTCGGAGAGTTCGCTCGGACTGATGGAGGAAAAATCGTCTTCCTCGTCATCACTGTTGTCACCCTGCCTGTCGTGACTTTTCCGTGCATACTCCTCTTCGTCGAGAAGAGACAAATTCGATATATTACTGAAACTCTGGCTGTAAAGACTAATGTCTTCGTTGAAGAGGCACTCGTCGACATCCGAAACGGAACCCCAGAAAGATGTGACAGAGCTCCGCTCATCCCAACGAGAAGCCTCGTGATACTGCAAAGTAATACCAGGACAAGAGCAGAAAGAGTTTGGACTTGAAAGAAAATGTATAATACTTGCAGGTCACGGTATTTGTCATCATTATCGTATAAAATACGAGCCTTACAATAGACTTTTGCTGCTTTTCAAACTTGTTGGACAGAGTTATAGCCATGAAGTGGGAAATGATTATTGTTTGCCAAATGACATTGCCCTAAAATGATTTCTTGTCCATGGTATGAGAAAATATCGTTGATTTCCAGTATATAGTTGCCAATGTGTGTCTGAAGAGCGTCATATCTCAATGACGTGTGGAAACTTACAATTAGAAAAGACAGAAACTTTGTAAAACAAGTGAGAATTGAGGAAGAGAAAACATACAGGACATAAATGAGACGGCCCGTCGTAATGCAAACTCACCATACAGACATCTTTGGCACTCAGGACTGTGCCCTGCTTTCCGTTATGGTTGTCACCAGAACCTTAAGAAAAGCAAGGTCAAAACAGAACAGATTTTAGTTTCCTCAAATATGAAAGTGACATTTTCATTCTCATTCGACAATGTTTGGATAAGATTTATTCTTTCTTGAAATATATTTCTATTCTGGAAATTCTTCTATATGAGTTAGTCGAAAATGGTGATTTTAATTTGATCAACCCCCATCAAATGTGCTGAGAAGAGAGATCATAATTCTGCAATAATCTGAACATTTACTGCTCTCATCACAGAATCTATACAAGACCTGGATTATCATGCACGGATGGAAAGTGTGGCATGTTGAGATTGTTTGTGCATGCCAGGAAATACATTACCTGCAGTGACACAACACAATTTGCTGAAAGATCTTGTCAGCGAACTACGGAGTCGAGCCCAAAATCGCCGACCGCGAGATAGCTCGGAAAACGTAGACATTTCGATATCAAGCTAAGAGAACACCATCAAAAGTGTACGAATAGCAAGAGGAATTCACTAGGAATGGACAAGTACTGTAGAATTTCGTTGTTATGTAAACAGAAATACTGCGTGCTTGCATTATTTCGTCACAGATATTCACACGTAGCTACACCGAGTTTAATACGCGCTGCGCGTTTGCAGTAGAATTGATTATGACGAAACACTGAGTAAGCGCATTTGTAACGTCATCGATATTCTGGTAGGCAGCAAATAATGCAAGCACTGGGTGTCCTTCTCTGAACATAATATCTCGCTGTCATTATGTCATGTCGACCTTTTCATGTCATTTATCAGAAAAGTTGGTGGCTTCCAAGATCATCTGGAATTTCTCTTGCTTATTTGCTACAGTTTGATGAAAATTGATGTCTTAAAGACCTACTATTTCTCTTTAATTCCATTATACATGTAAACCTGTATAAGAGGCAACTTCAACGCGTATGGATATAAAACATAAAGCTCTCTTTACTTCTTATCCACAGAAATATGACGTTATTCACAAAAACGGAAATATTAATGATCATTCACAGATATCAACAAAGTATAAATCTGCAACAGCCATAACATTGGTGTATTGGATAGCCTGACTGAGACCCATTTATCACACAATGTTTGTCCATTGCTATCCTTATTGAGGGTTTATTTTAGGGACCGAGTGTGGAGATCAGGAAAAAGTTTGAAAGTCAATCCTTTTTTCCTTTCTTTTTTCTTTCTTTTTCATTTCCTTTCCGATATTTGAATGAAAGGGCTACACACTGTTTATGACTTCTTTCAATGATATAAGATCCGTGATTTGCTATTATTTGTCTCTGCCCGGCACATGCAATGCCTTTAGTATTAACTTTCTGATCGAGATTTGCTGGAAGAAACCAAATTCTTTGCCTGCCTACATTTTAAACAAGGCAATCAGAACATTAAGGGGCTCTACGTGCTTGATGTACACTGCATGTGTAACTCTGAACTATACATGCAGGCATATCAAAACACGTATCAGTGCTTTTCGAAATTAGCCTAGACAAGGCCTGGAATGTATGTTGGTTGCAAAACTCGTTGCAAATCTCTGAGTCTCAAATGAACCAGAGACGTCTAAAACCCCATTTCGCCCCCTTCATCTGCTATCTTTACCTTATACTTCACTTCACGGTAAACGCATAGAGCACAAGTAAGGGACCAGAGGTACTCAGGAAAGTATCGTTTGAATGATGTCATTTATTTCTGAAAATCATGCCACATGTAAGCAATTCAATCTGTGTAGTGCATATCTCCTCATGAATTCTGGACCAAGCCACAGACTGCTTCATTGATCAGCATGTCTACGATATCGATGACGATGCTGTTTGAATAATATTGTCCTGCATATACTCCTTCAACATCGCCGGAAATATCTTCATCCGAGAGCGAGAGGTCGGAGGAGTCACTGTCGAAGTCTGTTAAGTCTGTTACTGTTGTAAACACATCGTCGTCATCGCTTTCAAAGTCCTCGTCTTCTGAAGACGTGCGCAGAAGTTCGGAGAGTTCGCTCGGACTGATGGAGGAAAAATCGTCTTCCTCGTCATCACTGTTGTCACCCTGCCTGTCGTGACTTTTCCGTGCATACTCCTCTTCGTCGAGAAGAGACAAATTCGATATATTACTGAAACTCTGGCTGTAAAGACTAATGTCTTCGTTGAAGAGGCACTCGTCGACATCCGAAACGGAACCCCAGAAAGATGTGACAGAGCTCCGCTCATCCCAACGAGAAGCCTCGTGATACTGCAAAGTAATACCAGGACAAGAGCAGAAAGAGTTTGGACTTGAAAGAAAATGTATAATACTTGCAGGTCACGGTATTTGTCATCATTATCGTATAAAATACGAGCCTTACAATAGACTTTTGCTGCTTTTCAAACTTGTTGGACAGAGTTATAGCCATGAAGTGGGAAATGATTATTGTTTGCCAAATGACATTGCCCTAAAATGATTTCTTGTCCATGGTATGAGAAAATATCGTTGATTTCCAGTATATAGTTGCCAATGTGTGTCTGAAGAGCGTCATATCTCAATGACGTGTGGAAACTTACAATTAGAAAAGACAGAAACTTTGTAAAACAAGTGAGAATTGAGGAAGAGAAAACATACAGGACATAAATGAGACGGCCCGTCGTAATGCAAACTCACCATACAGACATCTTTGGCACTCAGGACTGTGCCCTGCTTTCCGTTATGGTTGTCACCAGAACCTTAAGAAAAGCAAGGTCAAAACAGAACAGATTTTAGTTTCCTCAAATATGAAAGTGACATTTTCATTCTCATTCGACAATGTTTGGATAAGATTTATTCTTTCTTGAAATGTATTTCTATTCTGGAAATTCTTCTATATGAGTTAGTCGAAAATGGTGATTTTAATTTGATCAACCCCCATCAAATGTGCTGAGAAGAGAGATCATAATTCTGCAATAATCTGAACATTTACTGCTCTCATCACAGAATCTATACAAGACCTGGATTATCATGCACGGATAGAAAGTGTGGCATGTTGAGATTGTTTGTGCATGCCAGGAAATACATTACCTGCAGTGACACAACACAATTTGCTGAAAGATCTTGTCAGCGAACTACGGAGTCGAGCCCAAAATCGCCGACCGCGAGATAGCTCGGAAAACGTAGACATTTCGATATCAAGCTAAGAGAACACCATCAAAAGTGTACGAATAGCAAGAGGAATTCACTAGGAATGGACAAGTACTGTAGAATTTCGTTGTTATGTAAACAGAAATACTGCGTGCTTGCATTATTTCGTCACAGATATTCACACGTAGCTACGTCGAGTTTAATACGCGCTGCGCGTTTGCAGTAGAATTGATTATGACGAAACACTGAGTAAGCGCATTTGTAACGTCATCGATATTCTGGTAGCCAGCAAATAATGCAAGCACTGGGTGTCCTTCTCTGAACATAATATCTCGCTGTCATTATGTCATGTCGACCTTTTCATGTCATTTATCAGAAAAGTTGGTGGCTTCCAAGATCATCTGGAATTTCTCTTGCTTATTTGCTACAGTTTGATGAAAATTGATGTCTTAAAGACCTACTATTTCTCTTTAATTCCATTATACATGTAAACCTGTATAAGAGGCAACTTCAACGCGTATGGATATAAAACATAAAGCTTTCTTTACTTCTTATCCACAGAAATATGACGTTATTCACAAAAACGGAAATATTAATGATCATTCACAGATATCAACAAAGTATAAATCTGCAACAGCCATAACATTGGTGTATTGGATAGCCTGACTGAGACCCATTTATCACACAATGTTTGTCCATTGCTATCCTTAAGGAGGGTTTATTTTAGGGAACGAGTGTGGAGATCAGGAAAAAGTTTGAAAGTCAATCCTTTTTTCCTTTCTTTTTTCTTTCTTTTTCATTTCCTTTCCGATATTTGAATGAAAGGGCTACACACTGTTTATGACTTCTTTCAATGATATAAGATCCGTGATTTGCTATTATTTGTCTCTGCCCGGCACATGCAATGCCTTTAGTATTAACTTTCTGATCGAGATTTGCTGGAAGAAACCAAATTCTTTGCCTGCCTACATTTCAAACAAGGCAATCAGAACATTAAGGGGCTCTACGTGCTTGATGTACACTGCATTTGTAACTCTGAACTATACATGCAGGCATATCAAAACACGTATCAGTGCTTTTCGAAATTAACTTAGACAAGGCCTGGAATGTATGTTGGTTGCAAAACTCGTTGCAAATCTCTGAGTCTCAAATGAACCAGAGACGTCTCAAACCCCATTTCGCCCCCTTCATCTGCTATCTTTACCTTATACTTCACTTCACGGTAAACGCATAGAGCACATGTAAGGGACCAGAGGTACTCAGGAAAGTATCGTTTGAATGATGTCATTTATTTCTGAAAATCATGCCACATGTAAGCAATTCAATCTGTGTAGTGCATATCTCCTCATGAATTCTGGACCAATCCACAGACTGCTTCATTGATCAGCATGTCTACGATATCGATGACGATGCTGTTTGAATAATATTGTCCTGCATATACTCCTTCAACATCGCCGGAAATATCTTCATCCGAGAGCGAGAGGTCGGAGGAGTCACTGTCGAAGTCTGTTAAGTCTGTTACTGTTGTAAACACATCGTCGTCATCGCTTTCAAAGTCCTCGTCTTCTGAAGACGTGCGCAGAAGTTCGGAGAGTTCGCTCGGACTGATGGAGGAAAAATCGTCTTCCTCGTCATCACTGTTGTCACCCTGCCTGTCGTGACTTTTCCGTGCATACTCCTCTTCGTCGAGAAGAGACAAATTCGATATATTACTGAAACTCTGGCTGTAAAGACTAATGTCTTCGTTGAAGAGGCACTCGTCGACATCCGAAACGGAACCCCAGAAAGATGTGACAGAGCTCCGCTCATCCCAACGAGAAGCCTCGTGATACTGCAAAGTAATACCAGGACAAGAGCAGAAAGAGTTTGGACTTGAAAGAAAATGTATAATACTTGCAGGTCACGGTATTTGTCATCATTATCGTATAAAATACGAGCCTTACAATAGACTTTTGCTGCTTTTCAAACTTGTTGGACAGAGTTATAGCCATGAAGTGGGAAATGATTATTGTTTGCCAAATGACATTGCCCTAAAATGATTTCTTGTCCATGGTATGAGAAAATATCGTTGATTTCCAGTATATAGTTGCCAATGTGTGTCTGAAGAGCGTCATATCTCAATGACGTGTGGAAACTTACAATTAGAAAAGACAGAAACTTTGTAAAACAAGTGAGAATTGAGGAAGAGAAAACATACAGGACATAAATGAGACGGCCCGTCGTAATGCAAACTCACCATACAGACATCTTTGGCACTCAGGACTGTGCCCTGCTTTCCGTTATGGTTGTCACCAGAACCTTAAGAAAAGCAAGGTCAAAACAGAACAGATTTTAGTTTCCTCAAATATGAAAGTGACATTTTCATTCTCATTCGACAATGTTTGGATAAGATTTATTCTTTCTTGAAATATATTTTTATTCTGGAAATTCTTCTATATGAGTTAGTCGAAAATGGTGATTTTAATTTGATCAACCCCCATCAAATGTGCTGAGAAGAGAGATCATAATTCTGCAATAATCTGAACATTTACTGCTCTCATCACAGAATCTATACAAGACCTGGATTATCATGCACGGATGGAAAGTGTGGCATGTTGAGATTGTTTGTGCATGCCAGGAAATACATTACCTGCAGTGACACAACACAATTTGCTGAAAGATCTTGTCAGCGAACTACGGAGTCGAGCCCAAAATCGCCGACCGCGAGATAGCTCGGAAAACGTAGACATTTCGATATCAAGCTAAGAGAACACCATCAAAAGTGTACGAATAGCAAGAGGAATTCACTAGGAATGGACAAGTACTGTAGAATTTCGTTGTTATGTAAACAGAAATACTGCGTGCTTGCATTATTTCGTCACAGATATTCACACGTAGCTACACCGAGTTTAATACGCGCTGCGCGTTTGCAGTAGAATTGATTATGACGAAACACTGAGTAAGCGCATTTGTAACGTCATCGATATTCTGGTAGGCAGCAAATAATGCAAGCACTGGGTGTCCTTCTCTGAACATAATATCTCGCTGTCATTATGTCATGTCGACCTTTTCATGTCATTTATCAGAAAAGTTGGTGGCTTCCAAGATCATCTGGAATTTCTCTTGCTTATTTGCTACAGTTTGATGAAAATTGATGTCTTAAAGACCTACTATTTCTCTTTAATTCCATTATACATGTAAACCTGTATAAGAGGCAACTTCAACGCGTATGGATATAAAACATAAAGCTTTCTTTACTTCTTATCCACAGAAATATGACGTTATTCACAAAAACGGAAATATTAATGATCATTCACAGATATCAACAAAGTATAAATCTGCAACAGCCATAACATTGGTGTATTGGATAGCCTGACTGAGACCCATTTATCACACAATGTTTGTCCATTGCTATCCTTAAGGAGGGTTTATTTTAGGGAACGAGTGTGGAGATCAGGAAAAAGTTTGAAAGTCAATCCTTTTTTCCTTTCTTTTTTCTTTCTTTTTCATTTCCTTTCCGATATTTGAATGAAAGGGCTACACACTGTTTATGACTTCTTTCAATGATATAAGATCCGTGATTTGCTATTATTTGTCTCTGCCCGGCACATGCAATGCCTTTAGTATTAACTTTCTGATCGAGATTTGCTGGAAGAAACCAAATTCTTTGCCTGCCTACATTTCAAACAAGGCAATCAGAACATTAAGGGGCTCTACGTGCTTGATGTACACTGCATTTGTAACTCTGAACTATACATGCAGGCATATCAAAACACGTATCAGTGCTTTTCGAAATTAACTTAGACAAGGCCTGGAATGTATGTTGGTTGCAAAACTCGTTGCAAATCTCTGAGTCTCAAATGAACCAGAGACGTCTCAAACCCCATTTCGCCCCCTTCATCTGCTATCTTTACCTTATACTTCACTTCACGGTAAACGCATAGAGCACATGTAAGGGACCAGAGGTACTCAGGAAAGTATCGTTTGAATGATGTCATTTATTTCTGAAAATCATGCCACATGTAAGCAATTCAATCTGTGTAGTGCATATCTCCTCATGAATTCTGGACCAATCCACAGACTGCTTCATTGATCAGCATGTCTACGATATCGATGACGATGCTGTTTGAATAATATTGTCCTGCATATACTCCTTCAACATCGCCGGAAATATCTTCATCCGAGAGCGAGAGGTCGGAGGAGTCACTGTCGAAGTCTGTTAAGTCTGTTACTGTTGTAAACACATCGTCGTCATCGCTTTCAAAGTCCTCGTCTTCTGAAGACGTGCGCAGAAGTTCGGAGAGTTCGCTCGGACTGATGGAGGAAAAATCGTCTTCCTCGTCATCACTGTTGTCACCCTGCCTGTCGTGACTTTTCCGTGCATACTCCTCTTCGTCGAGAAGAGACAAATTCGATATATTACTGAAACTCTGGCTGTAAAGACTAATGTCTTCGTTGAAGAGGCACTCGTCGACATCCGAAACGGAACCCCAGAAAGATGTGACAGAGCTCCGCTCATCCCAACGAGAAGCCTCGTGATACTGCAAAGTAATACCAGGACAAGAGCAGAAAGAGTTTGGACTTGAAAGAAAATGTATAATACTTGCAGGTCACGGTATTTGTCATCATTATCGTATAAAATACGAGCCTTACAATAGACTTTTGCTGCTTTTCAAACTTGTTGGACAGAGTTATAGCCATGAAGTGGGAAATGATTATTGTTTGCCAAATGACATTGCCCTAAAATGATTTCTTGTCCATGGTATGAGAAAATATCGTTGATTTCCAGTATATAGTTGCCAATGTGTGTCTGAAGAGCGTCATATCTCAATGACGTGTGGAAACTTACAATTAGAAAAGACAGAAACTTTGTAAAACAAGTGAGAATTGAGGAAGAGAAAACATACAGGACATAAATGAGACGGCCCGTCGTAATGCAAACTCACCATACAGACATCTTTGGCACTCAGGACTGTGCCCTGCTTTCCGTTATGGTTGTCACCAGAACCTTAAGAAAAGCAAGGTCAAAACAGAACAGATTTTAGTTTCCTCAAATATGAAAGTGACATTTTCATTCTCATTCGACAATGTTTGGATAAGATTTATTCTTTCTTGAAATATATTTTTATTCTGGAAATTCTTCTATATGAGTTAGTCGAAAATGGTGATTTTAATTTGATCAACCCCCATCAAATGTGCTGAGAAGAGAGATCATAATTCTGCAATAATCTGAACATTTACTGCTCTCATCACAGAATCTATACAAGACCTGGATTATCATGCACGGATGGAAAGTGTGGCATGTTGAGATTGTTTGTGCATGCCAGGAAATACATTACCTGCAGTGACACAACACAATTTGCTGAAAGATCTTGTCAGCGAACTACGGAGTCGAGCCCAAAATCGCCGACCGCGAGATAGCTCGGAAAACGTAGACATTTCGATATCAAGCTAAGAGAACACCATCAAAAGTGTACGAATAGCAAGAGGAATTCACTAGGAATGGACAAGTACTGTAGAATTTCGTTGTTATGTAAACAGAAATACTGCGTGCTTGCATTATTTCGTCACAGATATTCACACGTAGCTACACCGAGTTTAATACGCGCTGCGCGTTTGCAGTAGAATTGATTATGACGAAACACTGAGTAAGCGCATTTGTAACGTCATCGATATTCTGGTAGGCAGCAAATAATGCAAGCACTGGGTGTCCTTCTCTGAACATAATATCTCGCTGTCATTATGTCATGTCGACCTTTTCATGTCATTTATCAGAAAAGTTGGTGGCTTCCAAGATCATCTGGAATTTCTCTTGCTTATTTGCTACAGTTTGATGAAAATTGATGTCTTAAAGACCTACTATTTCTCTTTAATTCCATTATACATGTAAACCTGTATAAGAGGCAACTTCAACGCGTATGGATATAAAACATAAAGCTCTCTTTACTTCTTATCCACAGAAATATGACGTTATTCACAAAAACGGAAATATTAATGATCATTCACAGATATCAACAAAGTATAAATCTGCAACAGCCATAACATTGGTGTATTGGATAGCCTGACTGAGACCCATTTATCACACAATGTTTGTCCATTGCTATCCTTATTGAGGGTTTATTTTAGGGACCGAGTGTGGAGATCAGGAAAAATTTTGAAAGTCAATCCTTTTTTCCTTTCTTTTTTCTTTCTTTTTCATTTCCTTTCCGATATTTGAATGAAAGGGCTACACACTGTTTATGACTTCTTTCAATGATATAAGATCCGCGATTTGCTATTATTTGTCTCTGCCCGGCACATGCAATGCCTTTAGTATTAACTTTCTTGTCGAGATTTGCTGGAAGAAACCAAATTCTTTGCCTGCCTACATTTCAAACAAGGCAATCAGAACATTAAGGGGCTCTACGTGCTTGATGGACTCTGCATGTGTAACTCTGAACTATACATGCAGGCATATCAAAACACGTATCAGTGCTTTTCGAAATTAGCTTAGACAAAGCCTGGAATGTATGTTGGTTGCAAAACTCGTTGCAAATCTCTGAGTCTCAAATGAACCAGAGAAGTCTAAAACCCCATTTCGCCCCCTTCATCTGCTATCTTTACCTTATACTTCACTTCACGGTAAACGCATAGAGCACAAGTAAGGGACCAGAGGTACTCAGGAAAGTATCGTTTGAATGATGTCATTTATTTCTGAAAATCATGCCACATGTAAGCAATTCAATCTGTGTAGTGCATATCTCCTCATGAATTCTGGACCAAGCCACAGACTGCTTCATTGATCAGCATGTCTACGATATCGATGACGATGCTGTTTGAATAATATTGTCCTGCATATACTCCTTCAACATCGCCGGAAATATCTTCATCCGAGAGCGAGAGGTCGGAGGAGTCACTGTCGAAGTCTGTTAAGTCTGTTACTGTTGTAAACACATCGTCGTCATCGCTTTCAAAGTCCTCGTCTTCTGAAGACGTGCGCAGAAGTTCGGAGAGTTCGCTCGGACTGATGGAGGAAAAATCGTCTTCCTCGTCATCACTGTTGTCACCCTGCCTGTCGTGACTTTTCCGTGCATACTCCTCTTCGTCGAGAAGAGACAAATTCGATATATTACTGAAACTCTGGCTGTAAAGACTAATGTCTTCGTTGAAGAGGCACTCGTCGACATCCGAAACGGAACCCCAGAAAGATGTGACAGAGCTCCGCTCATCCCAACGAGAAGCCTCGTGATACTGCAAAGTAATACCAGGACAAGAGCAGAAAGAGTTTGGACTTGACAGAAAATGTATAATACTTTCAGGTCACGGTATTTGTCATCATTATCGTATAAAATACGAGCCTTACAATAGACTTTTGCTGCTTTTCAAACTTGTTGGACAGAGTTATAGCCATGAAGTGGGAAATGATTATTGTTTGCCAAATGACATTGCCCTAAAATGATTTCTTGTCCATGGTTTGAGAAAATATCGTTGATTTCCAGTATATAGTTGCCAATGTGTGTCTGAAGAGCGTCATATCTCAATGACGTGTGGAAACTTACAATTAGAAAAGACAGAAACTTTGTAAAACAAGTGAGAATTGAGGAAGAGAAAACATACAGGACATAAATGAGACGGCCTGTCGTAATGCAAACTCACCATACAGACATCTTTGGCACTCAGGACTGTGCCCTGCTTTCCGTTATGGTTGTCACCAGAACCTTAAGAAAAGCAAAGTCAAAACAGAACAGATTTTAGTTTCCTCAAATATGAAAGTGACATTTTCAATCTCATTCGACAATGTTTAGATAAGATTTATTCTTTCTTGAAATATATTTCTATTCTGGAAATTCTTCTATATGAGTTAGTCGAAAATGGTGATTTTAATTTGATCAACCCCCATGAAATGTGCTGAGAAGAGAGATCATAATTCTGCAATAATCTGAACATTTACTGCTCTCATCACAGAATCTATACAAGACCTGGATTATCATGCACGGATGGAAAGTGTGGCATGTTGAGATTGTTTGTGCATGCCAGGAAATACATTACCTGCAGTGACACAACACAATTTGCTGAAAGATCTTGTCAGCGAACTACGGAGTCCAGCCCAAAATCGCCGACCGCGAGATAGCTCGGAAAACGTAGACATTTCGATATCAAGCTAAGAGAACACCATCAAAAGTGTACGAATAGCAAGAGGAATTCACTAGGAATGGACAAGTACTGTAGAATTTCGTTGTTATGTAAACAGAAATACTGCGTGCTTGCATTATTTCGTCACAGATATTCACATGAAGCTACGCCGAGTTTAATACGCGCTGCGCGTTTGCAGTAGAATTGATTATGACGAAACACTGAGTAAGCGCATTTGTAACGTCATCGATATTCTGGTAGGCAGCAAATAATGCAAGCACTGGGTGTCCTTCTCTGAACATAATATCTCGCTGTCATTATGTCATGTCGACCTTTTCATGTCATTTATCAGAAAAGTTGGTGGCTTCCAAGATCATCTGGAATTTCTCTTGCTTATTTGCTACAGTTTGATGAAAATTGATGTCTTAAAGACCTACTATTTCTCTTTAATTCCATTATACATGTAAACCTGTATAAGAGGCAACTTCAACGCGTATGGATATAAAACATAAAGCTTTCTTTACTTCTTATCCACAGAAATATGACGTTATTCACAAAACGGAAATATTAATGATCATTCACAGATATCAACAAAGTATAAATCTGCAACAGCCATAACATTGGTGTATTGGATAGCCTGACTGAGACCCATTTATCACACAATGTTTGTCCATTGCTATCCTTATTGAGGGTTTATTTTAGGGAACGAGTGTGGAGATCAGGAAAAAGTTTGAAAGTCAATCCTTTTTTCCTTTCTTTTTTCTTTCTTTTTCATTTCCTTTCCGATATTTGAATGAAAGGGCTACACACTGTTTATGACTTCTTTCAATGATATAAGATCCGTGATTTGCTATTATTTGTCTCTGCCCGGCACATGCAATGCCTTTAGTATTAACTTTCTGATCGAGATTTGCTGGAAGAAACCAAATTCTTTGCCTGCCTACATTTCAAACAAGGCAATCAGAACATTAAGGGGCTCTACGTGCTTGATGTACACTGCATGTGTAACTCTGAACTATACATGCAGGCATATCAAAACACGTATCAGTGCTTTTCGAAATTAGCTTAGACAAGGCCTGGAATGTATGTTGGTTGCAAAACTCGTTGCAAATCTCTGAGTCTCAAATGAACCAGAGACGTCTCAAAGCCCATTTCGCCCCCTTCATCTGCTATCTTTACCTTATACTTCATTTCACGGTAAACGCATAGAGCACAAGTAAGGGACCAGAGGTACTCAGGAAAGTATCGTTTGAATGATGTCATTTATTTCTGAAAATCATGCCACATGTAAGCAATTCAATCTGTGTAGTGCATATCTCCTCATGAATTCTGGACCAAGCCACAGACTGCTTCATTGATCAGCATGTCTACGATATCGATGACGATGCTGTTTGAATAATATTGTCCTGCATATACTCCTTCAACATCGCCGGAAATATCTTCATCCGAGAGCGAGAGGTCGGAGGAGTCACTGTCGAAGTCTGTTAAGTCTGTTACTGTTGTAAACACATCGTCGTCATCGCTTTCAAAGTCCTCGTCTTCTGAAGACGTGCGCAGAAGTTCGGAGAGTTCGCTCGGACTGATGGAGGAAAAATCGTCTTCCTCGTCATCACTGTTGTCACCCTGCCTGTCGTGACTTTTCCGTGCATACTCCTCTTCGTCGAGAAGAGA
Source organism: Diadema antillarum (assembly GCF_040938485.1). Lineage (NCBI taxonomy): Eukaryota > Metazoa > Echinodermata > Echinoidea > Diadematoida > Diadematidae > Diadema > Diadema antillarum. The sequence continues at coordinate 258,961 of NW_027271126.1, read as the reverse complement.
CAAATTCGATATATTACTGAAACTCTGGCTGTAAAGACTAATGTCTTCGTTGAAGAGGCACTCGTCGACATCCGAAACGGAACCCCAGAAAGATGTGACAGAGCTCCGCTCATCCCAACGAGAAGCCTCGTGATACTGCAAAGTAATACCAGGACAAGAGCAGAAAGAGTTTGGACTTGAAAGAAAATGTATAATACTTGCAGGTCACGGTATTTGTCATCATTATCGTATAAAATACGAGCCTTACAATAGACTTTTGCTGCTTTTCAAACTTGTTGGACAGAGTTATAGCCATGAAGTGGGAAATGATTATTGTTTGCCAAATGACATTGCCCTAAAATGATTTCTTGTCCATGGTATGAGAAAATATCGTTGATTTCCAGTATATAGTTGCCAATGTGTGTCTGAAGAGCGTCATATCTCAATGACGTGTGGAAACTTACAATTAGAAAAGACAGAAACTTTGTAAAACAAGTGAGAATTGAGGAAGAGAAAACATACAGGACATAAATGAGACGGCCCGTCGTAATGCAAACTCACCATACAGACATCTTTGGCACTCAGGACTGTGCCCTGCTTTCCGTTATGGTTGTCACCAGAACCTTAAGAAAAGCAAGGTCAAAACAGAACAGATTTTAGTTTCCTCAAATATGAAAGTGACATTTTCATTCTCATTCGACAATGTTTGGATAAGATTTATTCTTTCTTGAAATATATTTCTATTCTGGAAATTCTTCTATATGAGTTAGTCGAAAATGGTGATTTTAATTTGATCAACCCCCATCAAATGTGCTGAGAAGAGAGATCATAATTCTGCAATAATCTGAACATTTACTACTCTCATCACAGAATCTATACAAGACCTGGATTATCATGCACGGATGGAAAGTGTGGCATGTTGAGATTGTTTGTGCATGCCAGGATATACATTACCTGCAGTGACACAACACAATTTGCTGAAAGATCTTGTCAGCGAACTACGGAGTCGAGCCCAAAATCGCCGACCGCGAGATAGCTCGGAAAACGTAGACATTTCGATATCAAGCTAAGAGAACACCATCAAAAGTGTACGAATAGCAAGAGGAATTCACTAGGAATGGACAAGTACTGTAGAATTTCGTTGTTATGTAAACAGAAATACTGCGTGCTTGCATTATTTCGTCACAGATATTCACATGTAGCTACGCCGAGTTTAATACGCGCTGCGCGTTTGCAGTAGAATTGATTATGACGAAACACTGAGTAAGCGCATTTGTAACGTCATCGATATTCTGGTAGGCAGCAAATAATGCAAGCACTGGGTGTCCTTCTCTGAACATAATATCTCGCTGTCATTATGTCATGTCGACCTTTTCATGTCATATATCAGAAAAGTTGGTGGCTTCCAAGATCATCTGGAATTTCTCTTGCTTATTTGCTACAGTTTGATGAAAATTGATGTCTTAAAGACCTACTATTTCTCTTTAATTCCATTATACATGTAAACCTGTATAAGAGGCAACTTCAACGCGTATGGATATAAAACATAAAGCTTTCTTTACTTCTTATCCACAGAAATATGACGTTATTCACAAAAACGGAAATATTAATGATCATTCACAGATATCAACAAAGTATAAATCTGCAACAGCCATAACATTGGTGTATTGGATAGCCTGACTGGGACCCATTTATCACACAATGTTTGTCCATTGCTATCCTTATTGAGGGTTTATTTTAGGGAACGAGTGTGGAGATCAGGAAAAAGTTTGAAAGTCAATCCTTTTTTCCTTTCTTTTTTCTTTCTTTTTCATTTCCTTTCCGATATTTGAATGAAAGGGCTACACACTGTTTATGACTTCTTTCAATGATATAAGATCCGTGATTTGCTATTATTTGTCTCTGCCCGGCACATGCAATGCCTTTAGTATTAACTTTCTGATCGAGATTTGCTGGAAGAAACCAAATTCTTTGCCTGCCTACATTTCAAACAAGGCAATCAGAACATTAAGGGGCTCTACGTGCTTGATGTACACTGCATGTGTAACTCTGAACTATACATGCAGGCATATCAAAACACGTATCAGTGCTTTTCGAAATTAGCTTAGACAAGGCCTGGAATGTATGTTGGTTGCAAAACTCGTTGCAAATCTCTGAGTCTCAAATGAACCAGAGACGTCTCAAAGCCCATTTCGCCCCCTTCATCTGCTATCTTTACCTTATACTTCATTTCACGGTAAACGCATAGAGCACAAGTAAGGGACCAGAGGTACTCAGGAAAGTATCGTTTGAATGATGTCATTTATTTCTGAAAATCATGCCACATGTAAGCAATTCAATCTGTGTAGTGCATATCTCCTCATGAATTCTGGACCAAGCCACAGACTGCTTCATTGATCAGCATGTCTACGATATCGATGACGATGCTGTTTGAATAATATTGTCCTGCATATACTCCTTCAACATCGCCGGAAATATCTTCATCCGAGAGCGAGAGGTCGGAGGAGTCACTGTCGAAGTCTGTTAAGTCTGTTACTGTTGTAAACACATCGTCGTCATCGCTTTCAAAGTCCTCGTCTTCTGAAGACGTGCGCAGAAGTTCGGAGAGTTCGCTCGGACTGATGGAGGAAAAATCGTCTTCCTCGTCATCACTGTTGTCACCCTGCCTGTCGTGACTTTTCCGTGCATACTCCTCTTCGTCCAGAAGAGACAAATTCGATATATTACTGAAACTCTGGCTGTAAAGACTAATGTCTTCGTTGAAGAGGCACTCGTCGACATCCGAAACGGAACCCCAGAAAGATGTGACAGAGCTCCGCTCATCCCAACGAGAAGCCTCGTGATACTGCAAAGTAATACCAGGACAAGAGCAGAAAGAGTTTGGACTTGAAAGAAAATGTATAATACTTGCAGGTCACGGTATTTGTCATCATTATCGTATAAAATACGAGCCTTACAATAGACTTTTGCTGCTTTTCAAACTTGTTGGACAGAGTTATAGCCATGAAGTGGGAAATGATTATTGTTTGCCAAATGACATTGCCCTAAAATGATTTCTTGTCCATGGTATGAGAAAATATCGTTGATTTCCAGTATATAGTTGCCAATGTGTGTCTGAAGAGCGTCATATCTCAATGACGTGTGGAAACTTACAATTAGAAAAGACAGAAACTTTGTAAAACAAGTGAGAATTGAGGAAGAGAAAACATACAGGACATAAATGAGACGGCCCGTCGTAATGCAAACTCACCATACAGACATCTTTGGCACTCAGGACTGTGCCCTGCTTTCCGTTATGGTTGTCACCAGAACCTTAAGAAAAGCAAGGTCAAAACAGAACAGATTTTAGTTTCCTCAAATATGAAAGTGACATTTTCATTCTCATTCGACAATGTTTGGATAAGATTTATTCTTTCTTGAAATATATTTCTATTCTGGAAATTCTTCTATATGAGTTAGTCGAAAATGGTGATTTTAATTTGATCAACCCCCATCAAATGTGCTGAGAAGAGAGATCATAATTCTGCAATAATCTGAACATTTACTACTCTCATCACAGAATCTATACAAGACCTGGATTATCATGCACGGATGGAAAGTGTGGCATGTTGAGATTGTTTGTGCATGCCAGGAAATACATTACCTGCTGTGACACAACACAATTTGCTGAAAGATCTTGTCAGCGAACTACGGAGTCGAGCCCAAAATCGCCGACCGCGAGATAGCTCGGAAAACGTAGACATTTCGATATCAAGCTAAGAGAACACCATCAAAAGTGTACGAATAGCAAGAGGAATTCACTAGGAATGGACAAGTACTGTAGAATTTCGTTGTTATGTAAACAGAAATACTGCGTGCTTGCATTATTTCGTCACAGATATTCACACGTAGCTACGCAGAGTTTAATACGCGCTGCGCGTTTGCAGTAGAATTGATTATGACGAAACACTGAGTAAGCGCATTTGTAACGTCATCGATATTCTGGTAGGCAGCAAATAATGCAAGCACTGGGTGTCCTTCTCTGAACATAATATCTCGCTGTCATTATGTCATGTCGACCTTTTCATGTCATTTATCAGAAAAGTTGGTGGCTTCCAAGATCATCTGGAATTTCTCTTGCTTATTTGCTACAGTTTGATGAAAATTGATGTCTTAAAGACCTACTATTTCTCTTTAATTCCATTATACATGTAAACCTGTATAAGAGGCAACTTCAACGCGTATGGATATAAAACATAAAGCTTTCTTTACTTCTTATCCACAGAAATATGACGTTATTCACAAAAACGGAAATATTAATGATCATTCACAGATATCAACAAAGTATAAATCTGCAACAGCCATAACATTGGTGTATTGGATAGCCTGACTGAGACCCATTTATCACACAATGTTTGTCCATTGCTATCCTGAAGGAGGGTTTATTTTAGGGAACGAGTGTGGAGATCAGGAAAAAGTTTGAAAGTCAATCCTTTTTTCCTTCCTTTTTTCTTTCTTTTTCATTTCCTTTCCGATATTTGAATGAAAGGGCTACACACTGTTTATGACTTCTTTCAATGATATAAGATCCGTGATTTGCTATTATTTGTCTCTGCCCGGCACATGCAATGCCTTTAGTATTAACTTTCTGATCGAGATTTGCTGGAAGAAACCAAATTCTTTGCCTGCCTACATTTCAAACAAGGCAATCAGAACATTAAGGGGCTCTACGTGCTTGATGTACACTGCATGTGTAACTCTGAACTATACATGCAGGCATATCAAAACACGTATCAGTGCTTTTCGAAATTAGCTTAGACAAGGCCTGGAATGTATGTTGGTTGCAAAACTCGTTGCAAATCTCTGAGTCTCAAATGAACCAGAGACGTCTCAAAGCCCATTTCGCCCCCTTCATCTGCTATCTTTACCTTATACTTCACTTCACGGTAAACGCATAGAGTACAAGTAAGGGACCACAGGTACTCAGGAAAGTATCGTTTGAATGATGTCATTTATTTCTGAAAATCATGCCACATGTAAGCAATTCAATCTGTGTAGTGCATATCTCCTCATGAATTCTGGACCAAGCCACAGACTGCTTCATTGATCAGCATGTCTACGATATCGATGACGATGCTGTTTGAATAATATTGTCCTGCATATACTCCTTCAACATCGCCGGAAATATCTTCATCCGAGAGCGAGAGGTCGGAGGAGTCACTGTCGAAGTCTGTTAAGTCTGTTACTGTTGTAAACACATCGTCGTCATCGCTTTCAAAGTCCTCGTCTTCTGAAGACGTGCGCAGAAGTTCGGAGAGTTCGCTCGGACTGATGGAGGAAAAATCGTCTTCCTCGTCATCACTGTTGTCACCCTGCCTGTCGTGACTTTTCCGTGCATACTCCTCTTCGTCCAGAAGAGACAAATTCGATATATTACTGAAACTCTGGCTGTAAAGACTAATGTCTTCGTTGAAGAGGCACTCGTCGACATCCGAAACGGAACCCCAGAAAGATGTGACAGAGCTCCGCTCATCCCAACGAGAAGCCTCGTGATACTGCAAAGTAATACCAGGACAAGAGCAGAAAGAGTTTGGACTTGAAAGAAAATGTATAATACTTGCAGGTCACGGTATTTGTCATCATTATCGTATAAAATACGAGCCTTACAATAGACTTTTGCTGCTTTTCAAACTTGTTGGACAGAGTTATAGCCATGAAGTGGGAAATGATTATTGTTTGCCAAATGACATTGCCCTAAAATGATTTCTTGTCCATGGTATGAGAAAATATCGTTGATTTCCAGTATATAGTTGCCAATGTGTGTCTGAAGAGCGTCATATCTCAATGACGTGTGGAAACTTACAATTAGAAAAGACAGAAACTTTGTAAAACAAGTGAGAATTGAGGAAGAGAAAACATACAGGACATAAATGAGACGGCCCGTCGTAATGCAAACTCACCATACAGACATCTTTGGCACTCAGGACTGTGCCCTGCTTTCCGTTATGGTTGTCACCAGAACCTTAAGAAAAGCAAGGTCAAAACAGAACAGATTTTAGTTTCCTCAAATATGAAAGTGACATTTTCATTCTCATTCGACAATGTTTGGATAAGATTTATTCTTTCTTGAAATATATTTCTATTCTGGAAATTCTTCTATATGAGTTAGTCGAAAATGGTGATTTTAATTTGATCAACCCCCATCAAATGTGCTGAGAAGAGAGATCATAATTCTGCAATAATCTGAACATTTACTGCTCTCATCACAGAATCTATACAAGACCTGGATTATCATGCACGGATGGAAAGTGTGGCATGTTGAGATTGTTTGTGCATACCAGGAAATACATTACCTGCAGTGACACAACACAATTTGCTGAAAGATCTTGTCAGCGAACTACGAGTCGAGCCCAAAATCGCCGACCGCGAGATAGCTCGGAAAACGTAGACATTTCGATATCAAGCTAAGAGAACACCATCAAAAGTGTACGAATAGCAAGAGGAATTCACTAGGAATGGACAAGTACTGTAGAATTTCGTTGTTATGTAAACAGAAATACTGCGTGCTTGCATTATTTCGTCACAGATATTCACATGTAGCTACGCCGAGTTTAATACGCGCTGCGCGTTTGCAGTAGAATTGATTATGACGAAACACTGAGTAAGCGCATTTGTAACGTCATCGATATTCTGGTAGGCAGCAAATAATGCAAGCACTGGGTGTCCTTCTCTGAACATAATATCTCGCTGTCATTATGTCATGTCGACCTTTTCATGTCATTTATCAGAAAAGTTGGTGGGTTCCAAGATCACCTGGAATTTCTCTTGCTTATTTGCTACAGTTTGATGAAAATTGATGTGTTAAAGACCTACTATTTCTCTTTAATTCCATTATACATGTAAACCTGTATAAGAGGCAATTTCAACGCGTATGGATATAAAACATAAAGCTTTCTTTACTTCTTATCAACAGAAATATGACGTTATTCACAAAAAACGGAAATATTAATGATCATTCACAGATATCAACAAAGTATAAATCTGCAACAGCCATAACATTGGTGTATTGGATAGCCTGACTGAGACCCATTTATCACACAATATTTGTCCATTGCTATCCTTAAGGAGGGTTTATCTTAGTTAACGAGTGTGGAGATCAGGAAAAAGTTTGAAAGTCAATCCTTTTTTCCTTTCTTTTTTCTTTCTTTTTCATTTCCTTTCCGATATTTGAATGAAAGGGCTACACACTGTTTATGACTTCTTTCAATGATATAAGATCCGTGATTTGCTATTATTTGTCTCTGCCCGGCACATGCAATGCCTTTAGTATTAACTTTCTGATCGAGATTTGCTGGAAGAAACCAAATTCTTTGCCTGCCTACATTTCAAACAAGGCAATCGGAACATTAAGGGGCTCTACGTGCTTGATGTACACTGCATGTGTAACTCTGAACTATACATGCAGGCATATCAAAACACGTATCAGTGCTTTTCGAAATTAGCTTAGACAAGGCCTGGAATGTATGTTGGTTGCAAAACTCGTTGCAAATCTCTGAGTCTCAAATGAACCAGAGACGTCTAAAACCCCATTTCGCCCCCTTCATCTGCTATCTTTACCTCATACTTCACTTCACGGTAAACGCATAGAGCACAAGTAAGGGACCAGAGGTACTCAGGAAAGTATCGTTTGAATGATGTCATTTATTTCTGAAAATCATGCCACATGTAAGCAATTCAATCTGTGTAGTGCATATCTCCTCATGAATTCTGGACCAAGCCACAGACTGCTTCATTGATCAGCATGTCTACGATATCGATGACGATGCTGTTTGAATAATATTGTCCTGCATATACTCCTTCAACATCGCCGGAAATATCTTCATCCGAGAGCGAGAGGTCGGAGGAGTCACTGTCGAAGTCTGTTAAGTCTGTTACTGTTGTAAACACATCGTCGTCATCGCTTTCAAAGTCCTCGTCTTCTGAAGACGTGCGCAGAAGTTCGGAGAGTTCGCTCGGACTGATGGAGGAAAAATCGTCTTCCTCGTCATCACTGTTGTCACCCTGCCTGTCGTGACTTTTCCGTGCATACTCCTCTTCGTCGAGAAGAGACAAATTCGATATATTACTGAAACTCTGGCTGTAAAGACTAATGTCTTCGTTGAAGAGGCACTCGTCGACATCCGAAACGGAACCCCAGAAAGATGTGACAGAGCTCCGCTCATCCCAACGAGAAGCCTCGTGATACTGCAAAGTAATACCAGGACAAGAGCAGAAAGAGTTTGGACTTGAAAGAAAATGTATAATACTTGCAGGTCACGGTATTTGTCATCATTATCGTATAAAATACGAGCCTTACAATAGACTTTTGCTGCTTTTCAAACTTGTTGGACAGAGTTATAGCCATGAAGTGGGAAATGATTATTGTTTGCCAAATGACATTGCCCTAAAATGATTTCTTGTCCATGGTATGAGAAAATATCGTTGATTTCCAGTATATAGTTGCCAATGTGTGTCTGAAGAGCGTCATATCTCAATGACGTGTGGAAACTTACAATTAGAAAAGACAGAAACTTTGTAAAACAAGTGAGAATTGAGGAAGAGAAAACATACAGGACATAAATGAGACGGCCCGTCGTAATGCAAACTCACCATACAGACATCTTTGGCACTCAGGACTGTGCCCTGCTTTCCGTTATGGTTGTCACCAGAACCTTAAGAAAAGCAAGGTCAAAATAGAACAGATTTTAGTTTCCTCAAATATGAAAGTGACATTTTCATTCTCATTCGACAATGTTTGGATAAGATTTATTCTTTCTTGAAATATATTTCTATTCTGGAAATTCTTCTATATGAGTTAGTCGAAAATGGTGATTTTAATTTGATCAACCCCCATCAAATGTGCTGAGAAGAGAGATCATAATTCTGCAATAATCTGAACATTTACTGCTCTCATCACAGAATCTATAGAAGACCTGGATTATCATGCACGGATGGAAAGTGTGGCATGTTGAGATTGTTTGTGCATACCAGGAAATACATTACCTGCAGTGACACAACACAATTTGCTGAAAGATCTTGTCAGCGAACTACGGAGTCGAGCCCAAAATCGCCGACCGCGAGATAGCTCGGAAAACGTAGACATTTCGATATCAAGCTAAGAGAACACCATCAAAAGTGTACGAATAGCAAGAGGAATTCACTAGGAATGGACAAGTACTGTAGAATTTCGTTGTTATGTAAACAGAAATACTGCGTGCTTGCATTATTTCGTCACAGATATTCACATGAAGCTACGCCGAGTTTAATACGCGCTGCGCGTTTGCAGTAGAATTGATTATGACGAAACACTGAGTAAGCGCATTTGTAACGTCATCGATATTCTGGTAGGCAGCAAATAATGCAAGCACTGGGTGTCCTTCTCTGAACATAATATCTCGCTGTCATTATGTCATGTCGACCTTTTCATGTCATTTATCAGAAAAGTTGGTGGCTTCCAAGATCATCTGGAATTTCTCTTGCTTATTTGCTACAGTTTGATGAAAATTGATGTCTTAAAGACCTACTATTTCTCTTTAATTCCATTATACATGTAAACCTGTATAAGAGGCAACTTCAACGCGTATGGATATAAAACATAAAGCTTTCTTTACTTCTTATCCACAGAAATATGACGTTATTCACAAAAACGGAAATATTAATGATCATTCACAGATATCAACAAAGTATAAATCTGCAACAGCCATAACATTGGTGTATTGGATAGCCTGACTGAGACCCATTTATCACACAATGTTTGTCCATTGCTATCCTTAAGGAGGGTTTATTTTAGGGAACGAGTGTGGAGATCAGGAAAAAGTTTGAAAGTCAATCCTTTTTTCCTTTCTTTTTTCTTTCTTTTTCATTTCCTTTCCGATATTTGAATGAAAGGGCTACACACTGTTTATGACTTCTTTCAATGATATAAGATCCGTGATTTGCTATTATTTGTCTCTGCCCGGCACATGCAATGCCTTTAGTATTAACTTTCTGATCGAGATTTGCTGGAAGAAACCAAATTCTTTGCCTGCCTACATTTCAAACAAGGCAATCAGAACATTAAGGGGCTCTACGTGCTTGATGTACACTGCATGTGTAACTCTGAACTATACATGCAGGCATATCAAAACACGTATCAGTGCTTTTCGAAATTAGCTTAGACAAGGCCTGGAATGTATGTTGGTTGCAAAACTCGTTGCAAATCTCTGAGTCTCAAATGAACCAGAGACGTCTCAAAGCCCATTTCGCCCCCTTCATCTGCTATCTTTACCTTATACTTCATTTCACGGTAAACGCATAGAGCACAAGTAAGGGACCAGAGGTACTCAGGAAAGTATCGTTTGAATGATGTCATTTATTTCTGAAAATAATGCCACATGTAAGCAATTCAATCTGTGTAGTGCATATCTCCTCATGAATTCTGGACCAAGCCACAGACTGCTTCATTGATCAGCATGTCTACGATATCGATGACGATGCTGTTTGAATAATATTGTCCTGCATATACTCCTTCAACATCGCCGGAAATATCTTCATCCGAGAGCGAGAGGTCGGAGGAGTCACTGTCGAAGTCTGTTAAGTCTGTTACTGTTGTAAACACATCGTCGTCATCGCTTTCAAAGTCCTCGTCTTCTGAAGACGTGCGCAGAAGTTCGGAGAGTTCGCTCGGACTGATGGAGGAAAAATCGTCTTCCTCGTCATCACTGTTGTCACCCTGCCTGTCGTGACTTTTCCGTGCATACTCCTCTTCGTCCAGAAGAGACAAATTCGATATATTACTGAAACTCTGGCTGTAAAGACTAATGTCTTCGTTGAAGAGGCACTCGTCGACATCCGAAACGGAACCCCAGAAAGATGTGACAGAGCTCCGCTCATCCCAACGAGAAGCCTCGTGATACTGCAAAGTAATACCAGGACAAGAGCAGAAAGAGTTTGGACTTGAAAGAAAATGTATAATACTTGCAGGTCACGGTATTTGTCATCATTATCGTATAAAATACGAGCCTTACAATAGACTTTTGCTGCTTTTCAAACTTGTTGGACAGAGTTATAGCCATGAAGTGGGAAATGATTATTGTTTGCCAAATGACATTGCCCTAAAATGATTTCTTGTCCATGGTATGAGAAAATATCGTTGATTTCCAGTATATAGTTGCCAATGTGTGTCTGAAGAGCGTCATATCTCAATGACGTGTGGAAACTTACAATTAGAAAAGACAGAAACTTTGTAAAACAAGTGAGAATTGAGGAAGAGAAAACATACAGGACATAAATGAGACGGCCCGTCGTAATGCAAACTCACCATACAGACATCTTTGGCACTCAGGACTGTGCCCTGCTTTCCGTTATGGTTGTCACCAGAACCTTAAGAAAAGCAAGGTCAAAACAGAACAGATTTTAGTTTCCTCAAATATGAAAGTGACATTTTCATTCTCATTCGACAATGTTTGGATAAGATTTATTCTTTCTTGAAATATATTTCTATTCTGGAAATTCTTCTATATGAGTTAGTCGAAAATGGTGATTTTAATTTGATCAACCCCCATCAAATGTGCTGAGAAGAGAGATCATAATTCTGCAATAATCTGAACATTTACTGCTCTCATCACAGAATCTATACAAGACCTGGATTATCATGCACGGATGGAAAGTGTGGCATGTTGAGATTGTTTGTGCATGCCAGGAAATACATTACCTGCAGTGACACAACACAATTTGCTGAAAGATCTTGTCAGCGAACTACGAGTCGAGCCCAAAATCGCCGACCGCGAGATAGCTCGGAAAACGTAGACATTTCGATATCAAGCTAAGAGAACACCATCAAAAGTGTACGAATAGCAAGAGGAATTCACTAGGAATGGACAAGTACTGTAGAATTTCGTTGTTATGTAAACAGAAATACTGCGTGCTTGCATTATTTCGTCACAGATATTCTCATGTAGCTACGCCGAGTTTAATACGCGCTGCGCGTTTGCAGTAGAATTGATTATGACGAAACACTGAGTAAGCGCATTTGTAACGTCATCGATATTCTGGTAGGCAGCAAATAATGCAAGCACTGGGTGTCCTTCTCTGAACATAATATCTCGCTGTCATTATGTCATGTCGACCTTTTCATGTCATTTATCAGAAAAGTTGGTGGGTTCCAAGATCACCTGGAATTTCTCTTGCTTATTTGCTACAGTTTGATGAAAATTGATGTGTTAAAGACCTACTATTTCTCTCTAATTCCATTATACATGTAAACCTGTATAAGAGGCAATTTCAACGCGTATGGATATAAAACATAAAGCTTTCTTTACTTCTTATCGACAGAAATATGACGTTATTCACAAAAACGGAAGTATTAACGATCATTCACAGATATCAACAAATTATAAATCTGCAACAGCCATAACATTGGTGTATTGGATAGCCTGACTGAGACCCATTTATCACACAATATTTGTCCATTGCTATCCTTAAGGAGGGTTTATCTTAGGGAACGAGTGTGGAGATCAGGAAAAAGTTTGAAAGTCAATCCTTTTTTCCTTTCTTTTTTCTTTCTTTTTCATTTCCTTTCCGATATTTGAATGAAAGGGCTACACACTGTTTATGACTTCTTTCAATGATATAAGATCCGTGATTTGCTATTATTTGTCTCTGCCCGGCACATGCAATGCCTTTAGTATTAACTTTCTGATCGAGATTTGCTGGAAGAAACCAAATTCTTTGCCTGCCTACATTTCAAACAAGGCAATCGGAACATTAAGGGGCTCTACGTGCTTGATGTACACTGCATGTGTAACTCTGAACTATACATGCAGGCATATCAAAACACGTATCAGTGCTTTTCGAAATTAGCTTAGACAAGGCCTGGAATGTATGTTGGTTGCAAAACTCGTTGCAAATCTCTGAGTCTCAAATGAACCAGAGACGTCTAAAACCCCATTTCGCCCCCTTCATCTGCTATCTTTACCTTATACTTCACTTCACGGTAAACGCATAGAGCACAAGTAAGGGACCAGAGGTACTCAGGAAAGTATCGTTTGAATGATGTCATTTATTTCTGAAAATCATGCCACATGTAAGCAATTCAATCTGTGTAGTGCATATCTCCTCATGAATTCTGGACCAAGCCACAGACTGCTTCATTGATCAGCATGTCTACGATATCGATGACGATGCTGTTTGAATAATATTGTCCTGCATATACTCCTTCAACATCGCCGGAAATATCTTCATCCGAGAGCGAGAGGTCGGAGGAGTCACTGTCGAAGTCTGTTAAGTCTGTTACTGTTGTAAACACATCGTCGTCATCGCTTTCAAAGTCCTCGTCTTCTGAAGACGTGCGCAGAAGTTCGGAGAGTTCGCTCGGACTGATGGAGGAAAAATCGTCTTCCTCGTCATCACTGTTGTCACCCTGCCTGTCGTGACTTTTCCGTGCATACTCCTCTTCGTCCAGAAGAGACAAATTCGATATATTACTGAAACTCTGGCTGTAAAGACTAATGTCTTCGTTGAAGAGGCACTCGTCGACATCCGAAACGGAACCCCAGAAAGATGTGACAGAGCTCTGCTCATCCCAACGAGAAGCCTCGTGATACTGCAAAGTAATACCAGGACAAGAGCAGAAAGAGTTTGGACTTGAAAGAAAATGTATAATACTTGCAGGTCACGGTATTTGTCATCATTATCGTATAAAATACGAGCCTTACAATAGACTTTTGCTGCTTTTCAAACTCGTTGGACAGAGTTATAGCCATGAAGTGGGAAATGATTATTGTTTGCCAAATGACATTGCCCTAAAATGATTTCTTGTCCATGGTATGAGAAAATATCGTTGATTTCCAGTATATAGTTGCCAATGTGTGTCTGAAGAGCGTCATATCTCAATGACGTGTGGAAACTTACAATTAGAAAAGACAGAAACTTTGTAAAACAAGTGAGAATTGAGGAAGAGAAAACATACAGGACATAAATGAGACGGCCCGTCGTAATGCAAACTCACCATACAGACATCTTTGGCACTCAGGACTGTGCCCTGCTTTCCGTTATGGTTGTCACCAGAACCTTAAGAAAAGCAAGGTCAAAACAGAACAGATTTTAGTTTCCTCAAATATGAAAGTGACATTTTCATTCTCATTCGACAATGTTTGGATAAGATTTATTCTTTCTTGAAATATATTTCTATTCTGGAAATTCTTCTATATGAGTTAGTCGAAAATGGTGATTTTAATTTGATCAACCCCCATCAAATGTGCTGAGAAGAGAGATCATAATTCTGCAATAATCTGAACATTTACTGCTCTCATCACAAAATCTATAGAAGACCTGGATTATCATGCACGGATGGAAAGTGTGGCATGTTGAGATTGTTTGTGCATGCCAGGAAATACATTACCTGCAGTGACACAACACAATTTGCTGAAAGATCTTGTCAGCGAACTACGGAGTCGAGCCCAAAATCGCCGACCGCGAGATAGCTCGGAAAACGTAGACATTTCGATATCAAGCTAAGAGAACACCATCAAAAGTGTACGAATAGCAAGAGGAATTCACTAGGAATGGACAAGTACTGTAGAATTTCGTTGTTATGTAAACAGAAATACTGCGTGCTTGCATTATTTCGTCACAGATATTCACATGTAGCTACGCCGAGTTTAATACGCGCTGCGCGTTTGCAGTAGAATTGATTATGACGAAACACTGAGTAAGCGCATTTGTAACGTCATCGATATTCTGGTAGGCAGCAAATAATGCAAGCACTGGGTGTCCTTCTCTGAACATAATATCTCGCTGTCATTATGTCATGTCGACCTTTTCATGTCATTTATCAGAAAAGTTGGTGGGTTCCAAGATCACCTGGAATTTCTCTTGCTTATTTGCTACAGTTTGATGAAAATTGATGTGTTAAAGACCTACTATTTCTCTTTAATTCCATTATACATGTAAACCTGTATAAGAGGTAATTTCAACGCGTATGGATATAAAGCATAAAGCTTTCTTTACTTCTTATCCACAGAAATATGACGTTATTCACAAAAACGAAAGTATTAATGATCATTCACAGATATCAACAAAGTATAAATCTGCAACAGCCATAACATTGGTGTATTGGATAGCCTGACTGAGACCCATTTATCACACAATATTTGTCCATTGCTATCCTTAAGGAGGGTTTATCTTAGGGAACGAGTGTGGAGATCAGGAAAAAGTTTGAAAGTCAATCCTTTTTTCCTTTCTTTTTTCTTTCTTTTTCATTTCCTTTCCGATATTTGAATGAAAGGGCTACACACTGTTTATGACTTCTTTCAATGATATAAGATCCGTGATTTGCTATTATTTGTCTCTGCCCGGCACATGCAATGCCTTTAGTATTAACTTTCTGATCGAGATTTGCTGGAAGAAACCAAATTCTTTGCCTGCCTACATTTCAAACAATGCAATCAGAACATTAAGGGGCTCTACGTGCTTGATGTACACTGCATGTGTAACTCTGAACTATACATGCAGGCATATCAAAACACGTATCAGTGCTTTTCGAAATTAGCTTAGACAAGGCCTGGAATGTATGTTGGTTGCAAAACTCGTTGCAAATCTCTGAGTCTCAAATGAACCAGAGACGTCTAAAACCCCATTTCGCCCCCTTCATCTGCTATCTTTACCTTATACTTCACTTCACGGTAAACGCATAGAGCACAAGTAAGGGACCAGAGGTACTCAGGAAAGTATCGTTTGAATGATGTCATTTATTTCTGAAAATCATGCCACATGTAAGCAATTCAATCTGTGTAGTGCATATCTCCTCATGAATTCTGGACCAAGCCACAGACTGCTTCATTGATCAGCATGTCTACGATATCGATGACGATGCTGTTTGAATAATATTGTCCTGCATATACTCCTTCAACATCGCCGGAAATATCTTCATCCGAGAGCGAGAGGTCGGAGGAGTCACTGTCGAAGTCTGTTAAGTCTGTTACTGTTGTAAACACATCGTCGTCATCGCTTTCAAAGTCCTCGTCTTCTGAAGACGTGCGCAGAAGTTCGGAGAGTTCGCTCGGACTGATGGAGGAAAAATCGTCTTCCTCGTCATCACTGTTGTCACCCTGCCTGTCGTGACTTTTCCGTGCATACTCCTCTTCGTCGAGAAGAGACAAATTCGATATATTACTGAAACTCTGGCTGTAAAGACTAATGTCTTCGTTGAAGAGGCACTCGTCGACATCCGAAACGGAACCCCAGAAAGATGTGACAGAGCTCCGCTCATCCCAACGAGAAGCCTCGTGATACTGCAAAGTAATACCAGGACAAGAGCAGAAAGAGTTTGGACTTGAAAGAAAATGTATAATACTTGCAGGTCACGGTATTTGTCATCATTATCGTATAAAATACGAGCCTTACAATAGACTTTTGCTGCTTTTCAAACTCGTTGGACAGAGTTATAGCCATGAAGTGGGAAATGATTATTGTTTGCCAAATGACATTGCCCTAAAATGATTTCTTGTCCATGGTATGAGAAAATATCGTTGATTTCCAGTATATAGTTGCCAATGTGTGTCTGAAGAGCGTCATATCTCAATGACGTGTGGAAACTTACAATTAGAAAAGACAGAAACTTTGTAAAACAAGTGAGAATTGAGGAAGAGAAAACATACAGGACATAAATGAGACGGCCCGTCGTAATGCAAACTCACCATACAGACATCTTTGGCACTCAGGACTGTGCCCTGCTTTCCGTTATGGTTGTCACCAGAACCTTAAGAAAAGCAAGGTCAAAACAGAACAGATTTTAGTTTCCTCAAATATGAAAGTGACATTTTCATTCTCATTCGACAATGTTTGGATAAGATTTATTCTTTCTTGAAATATATTTCTATTCTGGAAATTCTTCTATATGAGTTAGTCGAAAATGGTGATTTTAATTTGATCAACCCCCATCAAATGTGCTGAGAAGAGAGATCATAATTCTGCAATAATCTGAACATTTACTACTCTCATCACAGAATCTATACAAGACCTGGATTATCATGCACGGATGGAAAGTGTGGCATGTTGAGATTGTTTGTGCATGCCAGGAAATACATTACCTGCAGTGACACAACACAATTTGCTGAAAGATCTTGTCAGCGAACTACGGAGTCCAGCCCAAAATCGCCGACCGCGAGATAGCTCGGAAAACGTAGACATTTCGATATCAAGCTAAGAGAACACCATCAAAAGTGTACGAATAGCAAGAGGAATTCACTAGGAATGGACAAGTACTGTAGAATTTCGTTGTTATGTAAACAGAAATACTGCGTGCTTGCATTATTTCGTCACAGATATTCACACGTAGCTACGCCGAGTTTAATACGCGCTGCGCGTTTGCAGTAGAATTGATTATGACGAAACACTGAGTAAGCGCATTTGTAACGTCATCGATATTCTGGTAGGCAGCAAATAATGCAAGCACTGGGTGTCCTTCTCTGAACATAATATCTCGCTGTCATTATGTCATGTCGACCTTTTCATGTCATTTATCAGAAAAGATGGTGGCTTCCAAGATCATCTGGAATTTCTCTTGCTTATTTGCTACAGTTTGATGAAAATTGATGTCTTAAAGACCTACTATTTCTCTTTAATTCCATTATACATGTAAACCTGTATAAGAGGCAACTTCAACGCGTATGGATATAAAACATAAAGCTTTCTTTACTTCTTATCCACAGAAATATGACGTTATTCACAAAAACGGAAATATTAATGATCATTCACAGATATCAACAAAGTATAAATCTGCAACAGCCATAACATTGGTGTATTGGATAGCCTGACTGAGACCCATTTATCACACAATGTTTGTCCATTGCTATCCTTAAGGAGGGTTTATTTTAGGGAACGAGTGTGGAGATCAGGAAAAAGTTTGAAAGTCAATCCTTTTTTCCTTTCTTTTTTCTTTCTTTTTCATTTCCTTTCCGATATTTGAATGAAAGGGCTACACACTGTTTATGACTTCTTTCAATGATATAAGATCCGTGATTTGCTATTATTTGTCTCTGCCCGGCACATGCAATGCCTTTAGTATTAACTTTCTGATCGAGATTTGCTGGAAGAAACCAAATTCTTTGCCTGCCTACATTTCAAACAAGGCAATCAGAACATTAAGGGGCTCTATGTGCTTGATGTACACTGCATGTGTAACTCTGAACTATACATGCAGGCATATCAAAACACGTATCAGTGCTTTTCGAAATTAGCTTAGACAAGGCCTGGAATGTATGTTGGTTGCAAAACTCGTTGCAAATCTCTGAGTCTCAAATGAACCAGAGACGTCTAAAACCCCATTTCGCCCCCTTCATCTGCTATCTTTACCTTATACTTCACTTCACGGTAAACGCATAGAGCACAAGTAAGGGACCAGAGGTACTCAGGAAAGTATCGTTTGAATGATGTCATTTATTTCTGAAAATCATGCCACATGTAAGCAATTCAATCTGTGTAGTGCATATCTCCTCATGAATTCTGGACCAAGCCACAGACTGCTTCATTGATCAGCATGTCTACGATATCGATGACGATGCTGTTTGAATAATATTGTCCTGCATATACTCCTTCAACATCGCCGGAAATATCTTCATCCGAGAGCGAGAGGTCGGAGGAGTCACTGTCGAAGTCTGTTAAGTCTGTTACTGTTGTAAACACATCGTCGTCATCGCTTTCAAAGTCCTCGTCTTCTGAAGACGTGCGCAGAAGTTCGGAGAGTTCGCTCGGACTGATGGAGGAAAAATCGTCTTCCTCGTCATCACTGTTGTCACCCTGCCTGTCGTGACTTTTCCGTGCATACTCCTCTTCGTCCAGAAGAGACAAATTCGATATATTACTGAAACTCTGGCTGTAAAGACTAATGTCTTCGTTGAAGAGGCACTCGTCGACATCCGAAACGGAACCCCAGAAAGATGTGACAGAGCTCTGCTCATCCCAACGAGAAGCCTCGTGATACTGCAAAGTAATACCAGGACAAGAGCAGAAAGAGTTTGGACTTGAAAGAAAATGTATAATACTTGCAGGTCACGGTATTTGTCATCATTATCGTATAAAATACGAGCCTTACAATAGACTTTTGCTGCTTTTCAAACTCGTTGGACAGAGTTATAGCCATGAAGTGGGAAATGATTATTGTTTGCCAAATGACATTGCCCTAAAATGATTTCTTGTCCATGGTATGAGAAAATATCGTTGATTTCCAGTATATAGTTGCCAATGTGTGTCTGAAGAGCGTCATATCTCAATGACGTGTGGAAACTTACAATTAGAAAAGACAGAAACTTTGTAAAACAAGTGAGAATTGAGGAAGAGAAAACATACAGGACATAAATGAGACGGCCCGTCGTAATGCAAACTCACCATACAGACATCTTTGGCACTCAGGACTGTGCCCTGCTTTCCGTTATGGTTGTCACCAGAACCTTAAGAAAAGCAAGGTCAAAACAGAACAGATTTTAGTTTCCTCAAATATGAAAGTGACATTTTCATTCTCATTCGACAATGTTTGGATAAGATTTATTCTTTCTTGAAATATATTTCTATTCTGGAAATTCTTCTATATGAGTTAGTCGAAAATGGTGATTTTAATTTGATCAACCCCCATCAAATGTGCTGAGAAGAGAGATCATAATTCTGCAATAATCTGAACATTTACTGCTCTCATCACAAAATCTATAGAAGACCTGGATTATCATGCACGGATGGAAAGTGTGGCATGTTGAGATTGTTTGTGCATGCCAGGAAATACATTACCTGCAGTGACACAACACAATTTGCTGAAAGATCTTGTCAGCGAACTACGGAGTCGAGCCCAAAATCGCCGACCGCGAGATAGCTCGGAAAACGTAGACATTTCGATATCAAGCTAAGAGAACACCATCAAAAGTGTACGAATAGCAAGAGGAATTCACTAGGAATGGACAAGTACTGTAGAATTTCGTTGTTATGTAAACAGAAATACTGCGTGCTTGCATTATTTCGTCACAGATATTCACATGTAGCTACGCCGAGTTTAATACGCGCTGCGCGTTTGCAGTAGAATTGATTATGACGAAACACTGAGTAAGCGCATTTGTAACGTCATCGATATTCTGGTAGGCAGCAAATAATGCAAGCACTGGGTGTCCTTCTCTGAACATAATATCTCGCTGTCATTATGTCATGTCGACCTTTTCATGTCATTTATCAGAAAAGTTGGTGGGTTCCAAGATCACCTGGAATTTCTCTTGCTTATTTGCTACAGTTTGATGAAAATTGATGTGTTAAAGACCTACTATTTCTCTTTAATTCCATTATACATGTAAACCTGTATAAGAGGTAATTTCAACGCGTATGGATATAAAGCATAAAGCTTTCTTTACTTCTTATCCACAGAAATATGACGTTATTCACAAAAACGAAAGTATTAATGATCATTCACAGATATCAACAAAGTATAAATCTGCAACAGCCATAACATTGGTGTATTGGATAGCCTGACTGAGACCCATTTATCACACAATATTTGTCCATTGCTATCCTTAAGGAGGGTTTATCTTAGGGAACGAGTGTGGAGATCAGGAAAAAGTTTGAAAGTCAATCCTTTTTTCCTTTCTTTTTTCTTTCTTTTTCATTTCCTTTCCGATATTTGAATGAAAGGGCTACACACTGTTTATGACTTCTTTCAATGATATAAGATCCGTGATTTGCTATTATTTGTCTCTGCCCGGCACATGCAATGCCTTTAGTATTAACTTTCTGATCGAGATTTGCTGGAAGAAACCAAATTCTTTGCCTGCCTACATTTCAAACAATGCAATCAGAACATTAAGGGGCTCTACGTGCTTGATGTACACTGCATGTGTAACTCTGAACTATACATGCAGGCATATCAAAACACGTATCAGTGCTTTTCGAAATTAGCTTAGACAAGGCCTGGAATGTATGTTGGTTGCAAAACTCGTTGCAAATCTCTGAGTCTCAAATGAACCAGAGACGTCTAAAACCCCATTTCGCCCCCTTCATCTGCTATCTTTACCTTATACTTCACTTCACGGTAAACGCATAGAGCACAAGTAAGGGACCAGAGGTACTCAGGAAAGTATCGTTTGAATGATGTCATTTATTTCTGAAAATCATGCCACATGTAAGCAATTCAATCTGTGTAGTGCATATCTCCTCATGAATTCTGGACCAAGCCACAGACTGCTTCATTGATCAGCATGTCTACGATATCGATGACGATGCTGTTTGAATAATATTGTCCTGCATATACTCCTTCAACATCGCCGGAAATATCTTCATCCGAGAGCGAGAGGTCGGAGGAGTCACTGTCGAAGTCTGTTAAGTCTGTTACTGTTGTAAACACATCGTCGTCATCGCTTTCAAAGTCCTCGTCTTCTGAAGACGTGCGCAGAAGTTCGGAGAGTTCGCTCGGACTGATGGAGGAAAAATCGTCTTCCTCGTCATCACTGTTGTCACCCTGCCTGTCGTGACTTTTCCGTGCATACTCCTCTTCGTCGAGAAGAGACAAATTCGATATATTACTGAAACTCTGGCTGTAAAGACTAATGTCTTCGTTGAAGAGGCACTCGTCGACATCCGAAACGGAACCCCAGAAAGATGTGACAGAGCTCCGCTCATCCCAACGAGAAGCCTCGTGATACTGCAAAGTAATACCAGGACAAGAGCAGAAAGAGTTTGGACTTGAAAGAAAATGTATAATACTTGCAGGTCACGGTATTTGTCATCATTATCGTATAAAATACGAGCCTTACAATAGACTTTTGCTGCTTTTCAAACTCGTTGGACAGAGTTATAGCCATGAAGTGGGAAATGATTATTGTTTGCCAAATGACATTGCCCTAAAATGATTTCTTGTCCATGGTATGAGAAAATATCGTTGATTTCCAGTATATAGTTGCCAATGTGTGTCTGAAGAGCGTCATATCTCAATGACGTGTGGAAACTTACAATTAGAAAAGACAGAAACTTTGTAAAACAAGTGAGAATTGAGGAAGAGAAAACATACAGGACATAAATGAGACGGCCCGTCGTAATGCAAACTCACCATACAGACATCTTTGGCACTCAGGACTGTGCCCTGCTTTCCGTTATGGTTGTCACCAGAACCTTAAGAAAAGCAAGGTCAAAACAGAACAGATTTTAGTTTCCTCAAATATGAAAGTGACATTTTCATTCTCATTCGACAATGTTTGGATAAGATTTATTCTTTCTTGAAATATATTTCTATTCTGGAAATTCTTCTATATGAGTTAGTCGAAAATGGTGATTTTAATTTGATCAACCCCCATCAAATGTGCTGAGAAGAGAGATCATAATTCTGCAATAATCTGAACATTTACTACTCTCATCACAGAATCTATACAAGACCTGGATTATCATGCACGGATGGAAAGTGTGGCATGTTGAGATTGTTTGTGCATGCCAGGAAATACATTACCTGCAGTGACACAACACAATTTGCTGAAAGATCTTGTCAGCGAACTACGGAGTCGAGCCCAAAATCGCCGACCGCGAGATAGCTCGGAAAACGTAGACATTTCGATATCAAGCTAAGAGAACACCATCAAAAGTGTACGAATAGCAAGAGGAATTCACTAGGAATGGACAAGTACTGTAGAATTTCGTTGTTATGTAAACAGAAATACTGCGTGCTTGCATTATTTCGTCACAGATATTCACACGTAGCTACGCCGAGTTTAATACGCGCTGCGCGTTTGCAGTAGAATTGATTATGACGAAACACTGAGTAAGCGCATTTGTAACGTCATCGATATTCTGGTAGGCAGCAAATAATGCAAGCACTGGGTGTCCTTCTCTGAACATAATATCTCGCTGTCATTATGTCATGTCGACCTTTTCATGTCATTTATCAGAAAAGATGGTGGCTTCCAAGATCATCTGGAATTTCTCTTGCTTATTTGCTACAGTTTGATGAAAATTGATGTCTTAAAGACCTACTATTTCTCTTTAATTCCATTATACATGTAAACCTGTATAAGAGGCAACTTCAACGCGTATGGATATAAAACATAAAGCTTTCTTTACTTCTTATCCACAGAAATATGACGTTATTCACAAAAACGGAAATATTAATGATCATTCACAGATATCAACAAAGTATAAATCTGCAACAGCCATAACATTGGTGTATTGGATAGCCTGACTGAGACCCATTTATCACACAATGTTTGTCCATTGCTATCCTTAAGGAGGGTTTATTTTAGGGAACGAGTGTGGAGATCAGGAAAAAGTTTGAAAGTCAATCCTTTTTTCCTTTCTTTTTTCTTTCTTTTTCATTTCCTTTCCGATATTTGAATGAAAGGGCTACACACTGTTTATGACTTCTTTCAATGATATAAGATCCGTGATTTGCTATTATTTGTCTCTGCCCGGCACATGCAATGCCTTTAGTATTAACTTTCTGATCGAGATTTGCTGGAAGAAACCAAATTCTTTGCCTGCCTACATTTCAAACAAGGCAATCAGAACATTAAGGGGCTCTATGTGCTTGATGTACACTGCATGTGTAACTCTGAACTATACATGCAGGCATATCAAAACACGTATCAGTGCTTTTCGAAATTAGCTTAGACAAGACCTGGAATGTATGTTGGTTGCAAAACTCGTTGCAAATCTCTGAGTCTCAAATGAACCAGAGACGTCTCAAAGCCCATTTCGCCCCCTTCATCTGCTATCTTTACCTTATACTTCATTTCACGGTAAACGCATAGAGCACAAGTAAGGGACCAGAGGTACTCAGGAAAGTATCGTTTGAATGATGTCATTTATTTCTGAAAATCATGCCACATGTAAGCAATTCAATCTGTGTAGTGCATATCTCCTCATGAATTCTGGACCAATCCACAGACTGCTTCATTGATCAGCATGTCTACGATATCGATGACGATGCTGTTTGAATAATATTGTCCTGCATATACTCCTTCAACATCGCCGGAAATATCTTCATCCGAGAGCGAGAGGTCGGAGGAGTCACTGTCGAAGTCTGTTAAGTCTGTTACTGTTGTAAACACATCGTCGTCATCGCTTTCAAAGTCCTCGTCTTCTGAAGACGTGCGCAGAAGTTCGGAGAGTTCGCTCGGACTGATGGAGGAAAAATCGTCTTCCTCGTCATCACTGTTGTCACCCTGCCTGTCGTGACTTTTCCGTGCATACTCCTCTTCGTCCAGAAGAGACAAATTCGATATATTACTGAAACTCTGGCTGTAAAGACTAATGTCTTCGTTGAAGAGGCACTCGTCGACATCCGAAACGGAACCCCAGAAAGATGTGACAGAGCTCCGCTCATCCCAACGAGAAGCCTCGTGATACTGCAAAGTAATACCAGGACAAGAGCAGAAAGAGTTTGGACTTGAAAGAAAATGTATAATACTTGCAGGTCACGGTATTTGTCATCATTATCGTATAAAATACGAGCCTTACAATAGACTTTTGCTGCTTTTCAAACTCGTTGGACAGAGTTATAGCCATGAAGTGGGAAATGATTATTGTTTGCCAAATGACATTGCCCTAAAATGATTTCTTGTCCATGGTATGAGAAAATATCGTTGATTTCCAGTATATAGTTGCCAATGTGTGTCTGAAGAGCGTCATATCTCAATGACGTGTGGAAACTTACAATTAGAAAAGACAGAAACTTTGTAAAACAAGTGAGAATTGAGGAAGAGAAAACATACAGGACATAAATGAGACGGCCCGTCGTAATGCAAACTCACCATACAGACATCTTTGGCACTCAGGACTGTGCCCTGCTTTCCGTTATGGTTGTCACCAGAACCTTAAGAAAAGCAAGGTCAAAACAGAACAGATTTTAGTTTCCTCAAATATGAAAGTGACATTTTCATTCTCATTCGACAATGTTTGGATAAGATTTATTCTTTCTTGAAATATATTTCTATTCTGGAAATTCTTCTATATGAGTTAGTCGAAAATGGTGATTTTAATTTGATCAACCCCCATCAAATGTGCTGAGAAGAGAGATCATAATTCTGCAATAATCTGAACATTTACTGCTCTCATCACAGAATCTATACAAGACCTGGATTATCATGCACGGATGGAAAGTGTGGCATGTTGAGATTGTTTGTGCATGCCAGGAAATACATTACCTGCAGTGACACAACACAATTTGCTGAAAGATCTTGTCAGCGAACTACGGAGTCCAGCCCAAAATCGCCGACCGCGAGATAGCTCGGAAAACGTAGACATTTCGATATCAAGCTAAGAGAACACCATCAAAAGTGTACGAATAGCAAGAGGAATTCACTAGGAATGGACAAGTACTGTAGAATTTCGTTGTTATGTAAACAGAAATACTGCGTGCTTGCATTATTTCGTCACAGATATTCACATGTAGCTACGCCGAGTTTAATACGCGCTGCGCGTTTGCAGTAGAATTGATTATGACGAAACACTGAGTAAGCGCATTTGTAACGTCATCGATATTCTGGTAGGCAGCAAATAATGCAAGCACTGGGTGTCCTTCTCTGAACATAATATCTCGCTGTCATTATGTCATGTCGACCTTTTCATGTCATTTATCAGAAAAGTTGGTGGGTTCCAAGATCACCTGGAATTTCTCTTGCTTATTTGCTACAGTTTGATGAAAATTGATGTGTTAAAGACCTACTATTTCTCTTTAATTCCATTATACATGTAGACCTGTATAAGAGGCAATTTCAACGCGTATGGATATAAAACATAAAGCTTTCTTTACTTCTTATCGACAGAAATATGACGTTATTAACAAAAACGGAAGTATTAATGATCATTCACAGATATCAACAAATTATAAATCTGCAACAGCCATAACATTGGTGTATTGGATAGCCTGACTGAGACCCATTTATCACACAATATTTGTCCATTGCTATCCTTAAGGAGGGTTTATCTTAGGGAACGAGTGTGGAGATCAGGAAAAAGTTTGAAAGTCAATCCTTTTTTCCTTTCTTTTTTCTTTCTTTTTCATTTCCTTTCCGATATTTGAATGAAAGGGCTACACACTGTTTATGACTTCTTTCAATGATATAAGATCCGTGATTTGCTATTATTTGTCTCTGCCCGGCACATGCAATGCCTTTAGTATTAACTTTCTGATCGAGATTTGCTGGAAGAAACCAAATTCTTTGCCTGCCTACATTTCAAACAAGGCAATCGGAACATTAAGGGGCTCTACGTGCTTGATGTACACTGCATGTGTAACTCTGAACTATACATGCAGGCATATCAAAACACGTATCAGTGCTTTTCGAAATTAGCTTAGACAAGGCCTGGAATGTATGTTGGTTGCAAAACTCGTTGCAAATCTCTGAGTCTCAAATGAACCAGAGACGTCTAAAACCCCATTTCGCCCCCTTCATCTGCTATCTTTACCTTATACTTCACTTCACGGTAAACGCATAGAGCACAAGTAAGGGACCAGAGGTACTCAGGAAAGTATCGTTTGAATGATGTCATTTATTTCTGAAAATCATGCCACATGTAAGCAATTCAATCTGTGTAGTGCATATCTCCTCATGAATTCTTTACCAAGCCACAGACTGCTTCATTGATCAGCATGTCTACGATATCGATGACGATGCTGTTTGAATAATATTGTCCTGCATATACTCCTTCAACATCGCCGGAAATATCTTCATCCGAGAGCGAGAGGTCGGAGGAGTCACTGTCGAAGTCTGTTAAGTCTGTTACTGTTGTAAACACATCGTCGTCATCGCTTTCAAAGTCCTCGTCTTCTGAAGACGTGCGCAGAAGTTCGGAGAGTTCGCTCGGACTGATGGAGGAAAAATCGTCTTCCTCGTCATCACTGTTGTCACCCTGCCTGTCGTGACTTTTCCGTGCATACTCCTCTTCGTCGAGAAGAGACAAATTCGATATATTACTGAAACTCTGGCTGTAAAGACTAATGTCTTCGTTGAAGAGGCACTCGTCGACATCCGAAACGGAACCCCAGAAAGATGTGACAGAGCTCCGCTCATCCCAACGAGAAGCCTCGTGATACTGCAAAGTAATACCAGGACAAGAGCAGAAAGAGTTTGGACTTGAAAGAAAATGTATAATACTTGCAGGTCACGGTATTTGTCATCATTATCGTATAAAATACGAGCCTTACAATAGACTTTTGCTGCTTTTCAAACTCGTTGGACAGAGTTATAGCCATGAAGTGGGAAATGATTATTGTTTGCCAAATGACATTGCCCTAAAATGATTTCTTGTCCATGGTATGAGAAAATATCGTTGATTTCCAGTATATAGTTGCCAATGTGTGTCTGAAGAGCGTCATATCTCAATGACGTGTGGAAACTTACAATTAGAAAAGACAGAAACTTTGTAAAACAAGTGAGAATTGAGGAAGAGAAAACATACAGGACATAAATGAGACGGCCCGTCGTAATTCAAACTCACCATACAGACATCTTTGGCACTCAGGACTGTGCCCTGCTTTCCGTTATGGTTGTCACCAGAACCTTAAGAAAAGCAAGGTCAAAACAGAACAGATTTTAGTTTCCTCAAATATGAAAGTGACATTTTCATTCTCATTCGACAATGTTTGGATAAGATTTATTCTTTCTTGAAATATATTTCTATTCTGGAAATTCTTCTATATGAGTTAGTCGAAAATGGTGATTTTAATTTGATCAACCCCCATCAAATGTGCTGAGAAGAGAGATCATAATTCTGCAATAATCTGAACATTTACTGCTCTCATCACAAAATCTATAGAAGACCTGGATTATCATGCACGGATGGAAAGTGTGGCATGTTGAGATTGTTTGTGCATGCCAGGAAATACATTACCTGCAGTGACACAACACAATTTGCTGAAAGATCTTGTCAGCGAACTACGGAGTCGAGCCCAAAATCGCCGACCGCGAGATAGCTCGGAAAACGTAGACATTTCGATATCAAGCTAAGAGAACACCATCAAAAGTGTACGAATAGCAAGAGGAATTCACTAGGAATGGACAAGTACTGTAGAATTTCGTTGTTATGTAAACAGAAATACTGCGTGCTTGCATTATTTCGTCACAGATATTCACATGTAGCTACGCCGAGTTTAATACGCGCTGCGCGTTTGCAGTAGAATTGATTATGACGAAACACTGAGTAAGCGCATTTGTAACGTCATCGATATTCTGGTAGGCAGCAAATAATGCAAGCACTGGGTGTCCTTCTCTGAACATAATATCTCGCTGTCATTATGTCATGTCGACCTTTTCATGTCATTTATCAGAAAAGTTGGTGGGTTCCAAGATCACCTGGAATTTCTCTTGCTTATTTGCTACAGTTTGATGAAAATTGATGTGTTAAAGACCTACTATTTCTCTTTAATTCCATTATACATGTAAACCTGTATAAGAGGCAATTTCAACGCGTATGGATATAAAGCATAAAGCTTTCTTTACTTCTTATCCACAGAAATATGACGTTATTCAAAAAACGAAAGTATTAATGCTCATTCACAGATATCAACAAAGTATAAATCTGCAACAGCCATAACATTGGTGTATTGGATAGCCTGACTGAGACCCATTTATCACACAATATTTGTCCATTGCTATCCTTAAGGAGGGTTTATCTTAGGGAACGAGTGTGGAGATCAGGAAAAAGTTTGAAAGTCAATCCTTTTTTCCTTTCTTTTTTCTTTCTTTTTCATTTCCTTTCCGATATTTGAATGAAAGGGCTACACACTGTTTATGACTTCTTTCAATGATATAAGATCCGTGATTTGCTATTATTTGTCTCTGCCCGGCACATGCAATGCCTTTAGTATTAACTTTCTGATCGAGATTTGCTGGAAGAAACCAAATTCTTTGCCTGCCTACATTTCAAACAAGGCAATCAGAACATTAAGGGGCTCTACGTGCTTGATGTACACTGCATGTGTAACTCTGAACTATACATGCAGGCATATCAAAACACGTATCAGTGCTTTTCGAAATTAGCTTAGACAAGGCCTGGAATGTATGTTGGTTGCAAAACTCGTTGCAAATCTCTGAGTCTCAAATGAACCAGAGACGTCTAAAACCCAATTTCGCCCCCTTCATCTGCTATCTTTACCTTATACTTCACTTCACGGTAAACGCATAGAGCACAAGTAAGGGACCAGAGGTACTCAGGAAAGTATCGTTTGAATGATGTCATTTATTTCTGAAAATCATGCCACATGTAAGCAATTCAATCTGTGTAGTGCATATCTCCTCATGAATTCTGGACCAAGCCACAGACTGCTTCATTGATCAGCATGTCTACGATATCGATGACGATGCTGTTTGAATAATATTGTCCTGCATATACTCCTTCAACATCGCCGGAAATATCTTCATCCGAGAGCGAGAGGTCGGAGGAGTCACTGTCGAAGTCTGTTAAGTCTGTTACTGTTGTAAACACATCGTCGTCATCGCTTTCAAAGTCCTCGTCTTCTGAAGACGTGCGCAGAAGTTCGGAGAGTTCGCTCGGACTGATGGAGGAAAAATCGTCTTCCTCGTCATCACTGTTGTCACCCTGCCTGTCGTGACTTTTCCGTGCATACTCCTCTTCGTCGAGAAGAGACAAATTCGATATATTACTGAAACTCTGGCTGTAAAGACTAATGTCTTCGTTGAAGAGGCACTCGTCGACATCCGAAACGGAACCCCAGAAAGATGTGACAGAGCTCCGCTCATCCCAACGAGAAGCCTCGTGATACTGCAAAGTAATACCAGGACAAGAGCAGAAAGAGTTTGGACTTGAAAGAAAATGTATAATACTTGCAGGTCACGGTATTTGTCGTCATTATCGTATAAAATACGAGCCTTACAATAGACTTTTGCTGCTTTTCAAACTTGTTGGACAGAGTTATAGCCATGAAGTGGGAAATGATTATTGTTTGCCAAATGACATTGCCCTAAAATGATTTCTTGTCCATGGTATGAGAAAATATCGTTGATTTCCAGTATATAGTTGCCAATGTGTGTCTGAAGAGCGTCATATCTCAATGACGTGTGGAAACTTACAATTAGAAAAGACAGAAACTTTGTAAAACAAGTGAGAATTGAGGAAGAGAAAACATACAGGACATAAATGAGACGGCCCGTCGTAATGCAAACTCACCATACAGACATCTTTGGCACTCAGGACTGTGCCCTGCTTTCCGTTATGGTTGTCACCAGAACCTTAAGAAAAGCAAGGTCAAAACAGAACAGATTTTAGTTTCCTCAAATATGAAAGTGCCATTTTCATTCTCATTCGACAATGTTTGGATAAGATTTATTCTTTCTTGAAATATATTTCTATTCTGGAAATTCTTCTATATGAGTTAGTCGAAAATGGTGATTTTAATTTGATCAACCCCCATCAAATGTGCTGAGAAGAGAGATCATAATTCTGCAATAATCTGAACATTTACTGCTCTCATCACAGAATCTATACAAGACCTGGATTATCATGCACGGATGGAAAGTGTGGCATGTTGAGATTGTTTGTGCATGCCAGGAAATACATTACCTGCAGTGACACAACACAATTTGCTGAAAGATCTTGTCAGCGAACTACGGAGTCCAGCCCAAAATCGCCGACCGCGAGATAGCTCGGAAAACGTAGACATTTCGATATCAAGCTAAGAGAACACCATCAAAAGTGTACGAATAGCAAGAGGAATTCACTAGGAATGGACAAGTACTGTAGAATTTCGTTGTTATGTAAACAGAAATACTGCGTGCTTGCATTATTTCGTCACAGATATTCTCATGTAGCTACGCCGAGTTTAATACGCGCTGCGCGTTTGCAGTAGAATTGATTATGACGAAACACTGAGTAAGCGCATTTGTAACGTCATCGATATTCTGGTAGGCAGCAAATAATGCAAGCACTGGGTGTCCTTCTCTGAACATAATATCTCGCTGTCATTATGTCATGTCGACCTTTTCATGTCATTTATCAGAAAAGTTGGTGGCTTCCAAGATCATCTGGAATTTCTCTTGCTTATTTGCTACAGTTTGATGAAAATTGATGTGTTAAAGACCTACTATTTCTCTTTAATTCCATTATACATGTAAACCTGTATAAGAGGCAACTTCAACGCGTATGGATATAAAACATAAAGCTTTCTTTACTTCTTATCCACAGAAATATGACGTTATTCACAAAAACGGAAATATTAATGATCATTCACAGATATCAACAAAGTATAAATCTGCAACAGCCATAACATTGGTGTATTGGATAGCCTGACTGAGACCCATTTATCACACAATGTTTGTCCATTGCTATCCTGAAGGAGGGTTTATTTTAGGGAACGAGTGTGGAGATCAGGAAAAAGTTTGAAAGTCAATCCTTTTTTCCTTTCTTTTTTCTTTCTTTTTCATTTCCTTTCCGATATTTGAATGAAAGGGCTACACACTGTTTATGACTTCTTTCAATGATATAAGATCCGTGATTTGCTATTATTTGTCTCTGCCCGGCACATGCAATGCCTTTAGTATTAACTTTCTTGTCGAGATTTGCTGGAAGAAACCAAATTCTTTGCCTGCCTACATTTCAAACAAGGCAATCAGAACATTAAGGGGCTCTACGTGCTTGATGGACTCTGCATGTGTAACTCTGAACTATACATGCAGGCATATCAAAACACGTATCAGTGCTTTTCGAAATTAGCTTAGACAAAGCCTGGAATGTATGTTGGTTGCAAAACTCGTTGCAAATCTCTGAGTCTCAAATGAACCAGAGAAGTCTAAAACCCCATTTCGCCCCCTTCATCTGCTATCTTTACCTTATACTTCACTTCACGGTAAACGCATAGAGCACAAGTAAGGGACCAGAGGTACTCAGGAAAGTATCGTTTGAATGATGTCATTTATTTCTGAAAATCATGCCACATGTAAGCAATTCAATCTGTGTAGTGCATATCTCCTCATGAATTCTGGACCAAGCCACAGACTGCTTCATTGATCAGCATGTCTACGATATCGATGACGATGCTGTTTGAATAATATTGTCCTGCATATACTCCTTCAACATCGCCGGAAATATCTTCATCCGAGAGCGAGAGGTCGGAGGAGTCACTGTCGAAGTCTGTTAAGTCTGTTACTATTGTAAACACATCGTCGTCATCGCTTTCAAAGTCCTCGTCTTCTGAAGACGTGCGCAGAAGTTCGGAGAGTTCGCTCGGACTGATGGAGGAAAAATCGTCTTCCTCGTCATCACTGTTGTCACCCTGCCTGTCGTGACTTTTCCGTGCATACTCCTCTTCGTCGAGAAGAGACAAATTCGATATATTACTGAAACTCTGGCTGTAAAGACTAATGTCTTCGTTGAAGTGGCACTCGTCGACATCCGAAACGGAACCCCAGAAAGATGTGACAGAGCTCCGCTCATCCCAACGAGAAGCCTCGTGATACTGCAAAGTAATACCAGGACAAGAGCAGAAAGAGTTTGGACTTGACAGAAAATGTATAATACTTTCAGGTCACGGTATTTGTCATCATTATCGTATAAAATACGAGCCTTACAATAGACTTTTGCTGCTTTTCAAACTTGTTGGACAGAGTTATAGCCATGAAGTGGGAAATAATTATTGTTTGCCAAATGACATTGCCCTAAAATGATTTCTTGTCCATGGTTTGAGAAAATATCGTTGATTTCCAGTATATAGTTGCCAATGTGTGTCTGAAGAGCGTCATATCTCAATGACGTGTGGAAACTTACAATTAGAAAAGACAGAAACTTTGTAAAACAAGTGAGAATTCAGGAAGAGAAAACATACAGGACATAAATGAGACGGCCTGTCGTAATGCAAACTCACCATACAGACATCTTTGGCACTCAGGACTGTGCCCTGCTTTCCGTTATGGTTGTCACCAGAACCTTAAGAAAAGCAAAGTCAAAACAGAACAGATTTTAGTTTCCTCAAATATGAAAGTGACATTTTCAATCTCATTCGACAATGTTTAGATAAGATTTATTCTTTCTTGAAATATATTTCTATTCTGGAAATTCTTCTATATGAGTTAGTCGAAAATGGTGATTTTAATTTGATCAACCCCCATCAAATGTGCTGAGAAGAGAGATCATAATTCTGCAATAATCTGAACATTTACTGCTCTCATCACAGAATCTATACAAGACCTGGATTATCATGCACGGATGGAAAGTGTGGCATGTTGAGATTGTTTGTGCATGCCAGGAAATACATTACCTGCAGTGACACAACACAATTTGCTGAAAGATCTTGTCAGCGAACTACGGAGTCGAGCCCAAAATCGCCGACCGCGAGATAGCTCGGAAAACGTAGACATTTCGATATCAAGCTAAGAGAACACCATCAAAAGTGTACGAATAGCAAGAGGAATTCACTAGGAATGGACAAGTACTGTAGAATTTCGTTGTTATGTAAACAGAAATACTGCGTGCTTGCATTATTTCGTCACAGATATTCACATGAAGCTACGCCGAGTTTAATACGCGCTGCGCGTTTGCAGTAGAATTGATTATGACGAAACACTGAGTAAGCGCATTTGTAACGTCATCGATATTCTGGTAGGTAGCAAATAATGCAAGCACTGGGTGTCCTTCTCTGAACATAATATCTCGCTGTCATTATGTCATGTCGACCTTTTCATGTCATTTATCAGAAAAGTTGGTGGCTTCCAAGATCATCTGGAATTTCTCTTGCTTATTTGCTACAGTTTGATGAAAATTGATGTCTTAAAGACCTACTATTTCTCTTTAATTCCATTATACATGTAAACCTGTATAAGAGGCAACTTCAACGCGTATGGATATAAAACATAAAGCTCTCTTTACTTCTTATCCACAGAAATATGACGTTATTCACAAAAACGGAAATATTAATGATCATTCACAGATATCAACAAAGTATAAATCTGCAACAGCCATAACATTGGTGTATTGGATAGCCTGACTGAGACCCATTTATCACACAATGTTTGTCCATTGCTATCCTTATTGAGGGTTTATTTTAGGGACCGAGTGTGGAGATCAGGAAAAAGTTTGAAAGTCAATCCTTTTTTCCTTTCTTTTTTCTTTCTTTTTCATTTCCTTTCCGATATTTGAATGAAAGGGCTACACACTGTTTATGACTTCTTTCAATGATATAAGATCCGTGATTTGCTATTATTTGTCTCTGCCCGGCACATGCAATGCCTTTAGTATTAACTTTCTGATCGAGATTTGCTGGAAGAAACCAAATTCTTTGCCTGCCTACATTTCAAACAAGGCAATCAGAACATTAAGGGGCTCTACGTGCTTGATGTACACTGCATGTGTAACTCTGAACTATACATGCAGGCATATCAAAATACGTATCAGTGCTTTTCGAAATTAGCTTAGACAAGGCCTGGAATGTATGTTGGTTGCAAAACTCGTTGCAAATCTCTGAGTCTCAAATGAACCAGAGACGTCTCAAAGCCCATTTCGCCCCCTTCATCTGCTATCTTTACCTTATACTTCATTTCACGGTAAACGCATAGAGCACAAGTAAGGGACCAGAGGTACTCAGGAAAGTATCGTTTGAATGATGTCATTTATTTCTGAAAATCATGCCACATGTAAGCAATTCAATCTGTGTAGTGCATATCTCCTCATGAATTCTGGACCAAGCCACAGACTGCTTCATTGATCAGCATGTCTACGATATCGATGACGATGCTGTTTGAATAATATTGTCCTGCATATACTCCTTCAACATCGCCGGAAATATCTTCATCCGAGAGCAAGAGGTCGGAGGAGTCACTGTCGAAGTCTGTTAAGTCTGTTACTGTTGTAAACACATCGTCGTCATCGCTTTCAAAGTCCTCGTCTTCTGAAGACGTGCGCAGAAGTTCGGAGAGTTCGCTCGGACTGATGGAGGAAAAATCGTCTTCCTCGTCATCACTGTTGTCACCCTGCCTGTCGTGACTTTTCCGTGCATACTCCTCTTCGTCGAGAAGAGACAAATTCGATATATTACTGAAACTCTGGCTGTAAAGACTAATGTCTTCGTTGAAGAGGCACTCGTCGACATCCGAAACGGAACCCCAGAAAGATGTGACAGAGCTCCGCTCATCCCAACGAGAAGCCTCGTGATACTGCAAAGTAATACCAGGACAAGAGCAGAAAGAGTTTGGACTTGAAAGAAAATGTATAATACTTGCAGGTCACGGTATTTGTCATCATTATCGTATAAAATACGAGCCTTACAATAGACTTTTGCTGCTTTTCAAACTTGTTGGACAGAGTTATAGCCATGAAGTGGGAAATGATTATTGTTTGCCAAATGACATTGCCCTAAAATGATTTCTTGTCCATGGTATGAGAAAATATCGTTGATTTCCAGTATATAGTTGCCAATGTGTGTCTGAAGAGCGTCATATCTCAATGACGTGTGGAAACTTACAATTAGAAAAGACAGAAACTTTGTAAAACAAGTGAGAATTGAGGAAGAGAAAACATACAGGACATAAATGAGACGGCCCGTCGTAATGCAAACTCACCATACAGACATCTTTGGCACTCAGGACTGTGCCCTGCTTTCCGTTATGGTTGTCACCAGAACCTTAAGAAAAGCAAGGTCAAAACAGAACAGATTTTAGTTTCTTCAAATATGAAAGTGACATTTTCATTCTCATTCGACAATGTTTGGATAAGATTTATTCTTTCTTGAAATATATTTCTATTCTGGAAATTCTTCTATATGAGTTAGTCGAAAATGGTGATTTTAATTTGATCAACCCCCATCAAATGTGCTGAGAAGAGAGATCATAATTCTGCAATAATCTGAACATTTACTACTCTCATCACAGAATCTATACAAGACCTGGATTATCATGCACGGATGGAAAGTGTGGCATGTTGAGATTGTTTGTGCATGCCAGGAAATACATTACCTGCAGTGACACAACACAATTTGCTGAAAGATCTTGTCAGCGAACTACGGAGTCGAGCCCAAAATCGCCGACCGCGAGATAGCTCGGAAAACGTAGACATTTCGATATCAAGCTAAGAGAACACCATCAAAAGTGTACGAATAGCAAGAGGAATTCACTAGGAATGGACAAGTACTGTAGAATTTCGTTGTTATGTAAACAGAAATACTGCGTGCTTGCATTATTTCGTCACAGATATTCACACGTAGCTACCCCGAGTTTAATACGCGCTGCGCGTTTGCAGTAGAATTGATTATGACGAAACACTGAGTAAGCGCATTTGTAACGTCATCGATATTCTGGTAGGCAGCAAATAATGCAAGCACTGGGTGTCCTTCTCTGAACATAATATCTCGCTGTCATTATGTCATGTCGACCTTTTCATGTCATTTATCAGAAAAGTTGGTGGCTTCCAAGATCATCTGGAATTTCTCTTGCTTATTTGCTACAGTTTGATGAAAATTGATGTCTTAAAGATCTACTATTTCTCTTTAATTCCATTATACATGTAAACCTGTATAAGAGGCAACTTCAACGCGTATGGATATAAAACATAAAGCTTTCTTTACTTCTTATCCACAGAAATATGACGTTATTCACAAAAACGGAAATATTAATGATCATTCACAGATATCAACAAAGTATAAATCTGCAACAGCCATAACATTGGTGTATTGGATAGCCTGACTGAGACCCATTTATCACACAATGTTTGTCCATTGCTATCCTGAAGGAGGGTTTATTTTAGGGAACGAGTGTGGAGATCAGGAAAAAGTTTGAAAGTCAATCCTTTTTTCCTTTCTTTTTTCTTTCTTTTTCATTTCCTTTCCGATATTTGAATGAAAGGGCTACACACTGTTTATGACTTCTTTCAATGATATAAGATCCGTGATTTGCTATTATTTGTCTCTGCCCGGCACATGCAATGCCTTTAGTATTAACTTTCTGATCGAGATTTGCTGGAAGAAACCAAATTCTTTGCCTGCCTACATTTCAAACAAGGCAATCAGAACATTAAGGGGCTCTACGTGCTTGATGTACACTGCATGTGTAACTCTGAACTATACATGCAGGCATATCAAAACACGTATCAGTGCTTTTCGAAATTAGCTTAGACAAGGCCTGGAATGTATGTTGGTTGCAAAACTCGTTGCAAATCTCTGAGTCTCAAATGAACCAGAGACGTCTCAAACCCCATTTCGCCCCCTTCATCTGCTATCTTTACCTTATACTTCACTTCACGGTAAACGCATAGAGTACAAGTATGGGACCACAGGTACTCAGGAAAGTATCGTTTGAATGATGTCATTTATTTCTGAAAATCATGCCACATGTAAGCAATTCAATCTGTGTAGTGCATATCTCCTCATGAATTCTGGACCAAGCCACAGACTGCTTCATTGATCAGCATGTCTACGATATCGATGACGATGCTGTTTGAATAATATTGTCCTGCATATACTCCTTCAACATCGCCGGAAATATCTTCATCCGAGAGCGAGAGGTCGGAGGAGTCACTGTCGAAGTCTGTTAAGTCTGTTACTGTTGTAAACACATCGTCGTCATCGCTTTCAAAGTCCTCGTCTTCTGAAGACGTGCGCACAAGTTCGGAGAGTTCGCTCGGACTGATGGAGGAAAAATCGTCTTCCTCGTCATCACTGTTGTCACCCTGCCTGTCGTGACTTTTCCGTGCATACTCCTCTTCGTCGAGAAGAGACAAATTCGATATATTACTGAAACTCTGGCTGTAAAGACTAATGTCTTCGTTGAAGAGGCACTCGTCGACATCCGAAACGGAACCCCAGAAAGATGTGACAGAGCTCCGCTCATCCCAACGAGAAGCCTCGTGATACTGCAAAGTAATACCAGGACAAGAGCAGAAAGAGTTTGGACTTGAAAGAAAATGTATAATACTTGCAGGTCACTGTATTTGTCATCATTATCGTATAAAATACGAGCCTTACAATAGACTTTTGCTGCTTTTCAAACTTGTTGGACAGAGTTATAGCCATGAAGTGGGAAATGATTATTGTTTGCCAAATGACATTGCCCTAAAATGATTTCTTGTCCATGGTATGAGAAAATATCGTTGATTTCCAGTATATAGTTGCCAATGTGTGTCTGAAGAGCGTCATATCTCAATGACGTGTGGAAACTTACAATTAGAAAAGACAGAAACTTTGTAAAACAAGTGAGAATTGAGGAAGAGAAAACATACAGGACATAAATGAGACGGCCCGTCGTAATGCAAACTCACCATACAGACATCTTTGGCACTCAGGACTGTGCCCTGCTTTCCGTTATGGTTGTCACCAGAACCTTAAGAAAAGCAAGGTCAAAACAGAACAGATTTTAGTTTCCTCAAATATGAAAGTGACATTTTCATTCTCATTCGACAATGTTTGGATAAGATTTATTCTTTCTTGAAATATATTTCTATTCTGGAAATTCTTCTATATGAGTTAGTCGAAAATGGTGATTTTAATTT
Organism: Diadema antillarum; assembly: GCF_040938485.1. Classification (NCBI taxonomy): domain Eukaryota; kingdom Metazoa; phylum Echinodermata; class Echinoidea; order Diadematoida; family Diadematidae; genus Diadema; species Diadema antillarum. The sequence continues at coordinate 220,546 of NW_027271126.1, read as the reverse complement.
GATCAACCCCCATCAAATGTGCTGAGAAGAGAGATCATAATTCTGCAATAATCTGAACATTTACTGCTCTCATCACAGAATCTATAGAAGACCTGGATTATCATGCACGGATGGAAAGTGTGGCATGTTGAGATTGTTTGTGCATGCCAGGAAATACATTACCTGCAGTGACACAACACAATTTGCTGAAAGATCTTGTCAGCGAACTACGGAGTCGAGCCCAAAATCGCCGACCGCGAGATAGCTCGGAAAACGTAGACATTTCGATATCAAGCTAAGAGAACACCATCAAAAGTGTACGAATAGCAAGAGGAATTCACTAGGAATGGACAAGTACTGTAGAATTTCGTTGTTATGTAAACAGAAATACTGCGTGCTTGCATTATTTCGTCACAGATATTCACACGTAGCTACGCCGAGTTTAATACGCGCTGCGCGTTTGCAGTAGAATTGATTATGACGAAACACTGAGTAAGCGCATTTGTAACGTCATCGATATTCTGGTAGGCAGCAAATAATGCAAGCACTGGGTGTCCTTCTCTGAACATAATATCTCGCTGTCATTATGTCATGTCGACCTTTTCATGTCATTTATCAGAAAAGTTGGTGGCTTCCAAGATCATCTGGAATTTCTCTTGCTTATTTGCTACAGTTTGATGAAAATTGATGTCTTAAAGACCTACTATTTCTCTTTAATTCCATTATACATGTAAACCTGTATAAGAGGCAATTTCAACGCGTATGGATATAAAACATAAAGCTTTCTTTACTTCTTATCCACAGAAATATGACGTTATTCACAAAAACGGAAATATTAATGATCATTCACAGATATCAACAAAGTATAAATCTGCAACAGCCATAACATTGGTGTATTGGATAGCCTGACTGAGACCCATTTATCACACAATGTTTGTCCATTGCTATTCTTAAGGAGGGTTTATTTTAGGGAACGAGTGTGGAGATCAGGAAAAAGTTTGAAAGTCAATCCTTTTTTCCTTTCTTTTTTCTTTCTTTTTCATTTCCTTTCCGATATTTGAATGAAAGGGCTACACACTGTTTATGACTTCTTTCAATGATATAAGATCCGTGATTTGCTATTATTTGTCTCTGCCCGGCACATGCAATGCCTTTAGTATTAACTTTCTGATCGAGATTTGCTGGAAGAAACCAAATTCTTTGCCTGTCTACATTTTAAACAAGGCAATCAGAACATTAAGGGGCTCTACGTGCTTGATGTACACTGCATGTGTAACTCTGAACTATACATGCAGGCATATCAAAACACGTATCAGTGCTTTTCGAAATTAGCCTAGACAAGGCCTGGAATGTATGTTGGTTGCAAAACTCGTTGCAAATCTCTGAGTCTCAAATGAACCAGAGACGTCTAAAACCCCATTTCGCCCCCTTCATCTGCTATCTTTACCTTATACTTCACTTCACGGTAAACGCATAGAGCACAAGTAAGGGACCAGAGGTACTCAGGAAAGTATCGTTTGAATGATGTCATTTATTTCTGAAAATCATGCCACATGTAAGCAATTCAATCTGTGTAGTGCATATCTCCTCATGAATTCTGGACCAAGCCACAGACTGCTTCATTGATCAGCATGTCTACGATATCGATGACGATGCTGTTTGAAGAATATTGTCCTGCATATACTCCTTCAACATCGCCGGAAATATCTTCATCCGAGAGCGAGAGGTCGGAGGAGTCACTGTCGAAGTCTGTTAAGTCTGTTACTGTTGTAAACACATCGTCGTCATCGCTTTCAAAGTCCTCGTCTTCTGAAGACGTGCGCAGAAGTTCGGAGAGTTCGCTCGGACTGATGGAGGAAAAATCGTCTTCCTCGTCATCACTGTTGTCACCCTGCCTGTCGTGACTTTTCCGTGCATACTCCTCTTCGTCGAGAAGAGACAAATTCGATATATTACTGAAACTCTGGCTGTAAAGACTAATGTCTTCGTTGAAGAGGCACTCGTCGACATCCGAAACGGAACCCCAGAAAGATGTGACAGAGCTCCGCTCATCCCAACGAGAAGCCTCGTGATACTGCAAAGTAATACCAGGACAAGAGCAGAAAGAGTTTGGACTTGAAAGAAAATGTATAATACTTGCAGGTCACGGTATTTGTCATCATTATCGTATAAAATACGAGCCTTACAATAGACTTTTGCTGCTTTTCAAACTCGTTGGACAGAGTTATAGCCATGAAGTGGGAAATGATTATTGTTTGCCAAATGACATTGCCCTAAAATGATTTCTTGTCCATGGTATGAGAAAATATCGTTGATTTCCAGTATATAGTTGCCAATGTGTGTCTGAAGAGCGTCATATCTCAATGACGTGTGGAAACTTACAATTAGAAAAGACAGAAACTTTGTAAAACAAGTGAGAATTGAGGAAGAGAAAACATACAGGACATAAATGAGACGGCCCGTCGTAATGCAAACTCACCATACAGACATCTTTGGCACTCAGGACTGTGCCCTGCTTTCCGTTATGGTTGTCACCAGAACCTTAAGAAAAGCAAGGTCAAAACAGAACAGATTTTAGTTTCCTCAAATATGAAAGTGACATTTTCATTCTCATTCGACAATGTTTGGATAAGATTTATTCTTTCTTGAAATATATTTCTATTCTGGAAATTCTTCTATATGAGTTAGTCGAAAATGGTGATTTTAATTTGATCAACCCCCATCAAATGTGCTGAGAAGAGAGATCATAATTCTGCAATAATCTGAACATTTACTGCTCTCATCACAAAATCTATAGAAGACCTGGATTATCATGCACGGATGGAAAGTGTGGCATGTTGAGATTGTTTGTGCATGCCAGGAAATACATTACCTGCAGTGACACAACACAATTTGCTGAAAGATCTTGTCAGCGAACTACGGAGTCGAGCCCAAAATCGCCGACCGCGAGATAGCTCGGAAAACGTAGACATTTCGATATCAAGCTAAGAGAACACCATCAAAAGTGTATGAATAGCAAGAGGAATTCACTAGGAATGGACAAGTACTGTAGAATTTCGTTGTTATGTAAACAGAAATACTGCGTGCTTGCATTATTTCGTCACAGATATTCACACGTAGCTACGTCGAGTTTAATACGCGCTGCGCGTTTGCAGTAGAATTGATTATGACGAAACACTGAGTAAGCGCATTTGTAACGTCATCGATATTCTGGTAGGCAGCAAATAATGCAAGCACTGGGTGTCCTTCTCTGAACATAATATCTCGCTGTCATTATGTCATGTCGACCTTTTCATGTCATTTATCAGAAAAGTTGGTGGCTTCCAAGATCATCTGGAATTTCTCTTGCTTATTTGCTACAGTTTGATGAAAATTGATGTCTTAAAGACCTACTATTTCTCTTTAATTCCATTATACATGTAAACCTGTATAAGAGGCAACTTCAACGCGTATGGATATAAAACATAAAGCTTTCTTTACTTCTTATCCACAGAAATATGACGTTATTCACAAAAACGGAAATATTAATGATCATTCACAGATATCAACAAAGTATAAATCTGCAACAGCCATAACATTGGTGTATTGGATAGCCTGACTGAGACCCATTTATCACACAATGTTTGTCCATTGCTATCCTGAAGGAGGGTTTATTTTAGGGAACGAGTGTGGAGATCAGGAAAAAGTTTGAAAGTCAATCCTTTTTTCCTTTCTTTTTTCTTTCTTTTTCATTTCCTTTCCGATATTTGAATGAAAGGGCTACACACTGTTTATGACTTCTTTCAATGATATAAGATCCGTGATTTGCTATTATTTGTCTCTGCCCGGCACATGCAATGCCTTTAGTATTAACTTTCTGATCGAGATTTGCTGGAAGAAACCAAATTCTTTGCCTGCCTACATTTCAAACAAGGCAATCAGAACATTAAGGGGCTCTACGTGCTTGTGTACACTGCATTTGTAACTCTGAACTATACATGCAGGCATATCAAAAACGTATCAGTGCTTTTCGAAATTAACTTAGACAAGGCCTGGAATGTATGTTGGTTGCAAAACTCGTTGCAAATCTCTGAGTCTCAAATGAACCAGAGACGTCTCAAACCCCATTTCGCCCCCTTCATCTGCTATCTTTACCTTATACTTCACTTCACGGTAAACGCATAGAGCACATGTAAGGGACCAGAGGTACTCAGGAAAGTATCGTTTGAATGATGTCATTTATTTCTGAAAATCATGCCACATGTAAGCAATTCAATCTGTGTAGTGCATATCTCCTCATGAATTCTGGACCAATCCACAGACTGCTTCATTGATCAGCATGTCTACGATATCGATGACGATGCTGTTTGAATAATATTGTCCTGCATATACTCCTTCAACATCGCCGGAAATATCTTCATCCGAGAGCGAGAGGTCGGAGGAGTCACTGTCGAAGTCTGTTAAGTCTGTTACTGTTGTAAACACATCGTCGTCATCGCTTTCAAAGTCCTCGTCTTCTGAAGACGTGCGCAGAAGTTCGGAGAGTTCGCTCGGACTGATGGAGGAAAAATCGTCTTCCTCGTCATCACTGTTGTCACCCTGCCTGTCGTGACTTTTCCGTGCATACTCCTCTTCGTCGAGAAGAGACAAATTCGATATATTACTGAAACTCTGGCTGTAAAGACTAATGTCTTCGTTGAAGAGGCACTCGTCGACATCCGAAACGGAACCCCAGAAAGATGTGACAGAGCTCCGCTCATCCCAACGAGAAGCCTCGTGATACTGCAAAGTAATACCAGGACAAGAGCAGAAAGAGTTTGGACTTGAAAGAAAATGTATAATACTTGCAGGTCACGGTATTTGTCATCATTATCGTATAAAATACGAGCCTTACAATAGACTTTTGCTGCTTTTCAAACTTGTTGGACAGAGTTATAGCCATGAAGTGGGAAATGATTATTGTTTGCCAAATGACATTGCCCTAAAATGATTTCTTGTCCATGGTATGAGAAAATATCGTTGATTTCCAGTATATAGTTGCCAATGTGTGTCTGAAGAGCGTCATATCTCAATGACGTGTGGAAACTTACAATTAGAAAAGACAGAAACTTTGTAAAACAAGTGAGAATTGAGGAAGAGAAAACATACAGGACATAAATGAGACGGCCCGTCGTAATGCAAACTCACCATACAGACATCTTTGGCACTCAGGACTGTGCCCTGCTTTCCGTTATGGTTGTCACCAGAACCTTAAGAAAAGCAAGGTCAAAACAGAACAGATTTTAGTTTCCTCAAATATGAAAGTGCCATTTTCATTCTCATTCGACAATGTTTGGATAAGATTTATTCTTTCTTGAAATATATTTCTATTCTGGAAATTCTTCTATATGAGTTAGTCGAAAATGGTGATTTTAATTTGATCAACCCCCATCAAATGTGCTGAGAAGAGAGATCATAATTCTGCAATAATCTGAACATTTACTGCTCTCATCACAGAATCTATACAAGACCTGGATTATCATGCACGGATGGAAAGTGTGGCATGTTGAGATTGTTTGTGCATGCCAGGAAATACATTACCTGCAGTGACACAACACAATTTGCTGAAAGATCTTGTCAGCGAACTACGGAGTCGAGCCCAAAATCGCCGACCGCGAGATAGCTCGGAAAACGTAGACATTTCGATATCAAGCTAAGAGAACACCATCAAAAGTGTACGAATAGCAAGAGGAATTCACTAGGAATGGACAAGTACTGTAGAATTTCGTTGTTATGTAAACAGAAATACTGCGTGCTTGCATTATTTCGTCACAGATATTCTCATGTAGCTACGCCGAGTTTAATACGCGCTGCGCGTTTGCAGTAGAATTGATTATGACGAAACACTGAGTAAGCGCATTTGTAACGTCATCGATATTCTGGTAGGCAGCAAATAATGCAAGCACTGGGTGTCCTTCTCTGAACATAATATCTCGCTGTCATTATGTCATGTCGACCTTTTCATGTCATTTATCAGAAAAGTTGGTGGGTTCCAAGATCACCTGGAATTTCTCTTGCTTATTTGCTACAGTTTGATGAAAATTGATGTGTTAAAGACCTACTATTTCTCTTTAATTCCATTATACATGGAAACCTGTATAAGAGGCAATTTCAACGCGTATGGATATAAAACATAAAGCTTTCTTTACTTCTTATCGACAGAAATATGACGTTATTCACAAAAACGGAAGTATTAATGATCATTCACAGATATCAACAAATTATAAATCTGCAACAGCCATAACATTGGTGTACTGGATAGCCTGACTGAGACCCATTTATCACACAATATTTGTCCATTGCTATCCGTAAGGAGGGTTTATCTTAGGGAACGAGTGTGGAGATCAGGAAAAAGTTTGAAAGTCAATCCTTTTTTCCTTTCTTTTTTCTTTCTTTTTCATTTCCTTTCCGATATTTGAATGAAAGGGCTACACACTGTTTATGACTTCTTTCAATGATATAAGATCCGTGATTTGCTATTATTTGTCTCTGCCCGGCACATGCAATGCCTTTAGTATTAACTTTCTGATCGAGATTTGCTGGAAGAAACCAAATTCTTTGCCTGCCTACATTTCAAACAAGGCAATCGGAACATTAAGGGGCTCTACGTGCTTGATGTACACTGCATGTGTAACTCTGAACTATACATGCAGGCATATCAAAACACGTATCAGTGCTTTTCGAAATTAGCTTAGACAAGGCCTGGAATGTATGTTGGTTGCAAAACTCGTTGCAAATCTCTGAGTCTCAAATGAACCAGAGACGTCTAAAACCCCATTTCGCCCCCTTCATCTGCTATCTTTACCTTATACTTCACTTCACGGTAAACGCATAGAGCACAAGTAAGGGACCAGAGGTACTCAGGAAAGTATCGTTTGAATGATGTCATTTATTTCTGAAAATCATGCCACATGTAAGCAATTCAATCTGTGTAGTGCATATCTCCTCATGAATTCTGGACCAAGCCACAGACTGCTTCATTGATCAGCATGTCTACGATATCGATGACGATGCTGTTTGAATAATATTGTCCTGCATATACTCCTTCAACATCGCCGGAAATATCTTCATCCGAGAGCGAGAGGTCGGAGGAGTCACTGTCGAAGTCTGTTAAGTCTGTTACTGTTGTAAACACATCGTCGTCATCGCTTTCAAAGTCCTCGTCTTCTGAAGACGTGCGCAGAAGTTCGGAGAGTTCGCTCGGACTGATGGAGGAAAAATCGTCTTCCTCGTCATCACTGTTGTCACCCTGCCTGTCGTGACTTTTCCGTGCATACTCCTCTTCGTCGAGAAGAGACAAATTCGATATATTACTGAAACTCTGGCTGTAAAGACTAATGTCTTCGTTGAAGAGGCACTCGTCGACATCCGAAACGGAACCCCAGAAAGATGTGACAGAGCTCCGCTCATCCCAACGAGAAGCCTCGTGATACTGCAAAGTAATACCAGGACAAGAGCAGAAAGAGTTTGGACTTGAAAGAAAATGTATAATACTTGCAGGTCACGGTATTTGTCATCATTATCGTATAAAATACGAGCCTTACAATAGACTTTTGCTGCTTTTCAAACTCGTTGGACAGAGTTATAGCCATGAAGTGGGAAATGATTATTGTTTGCCAAATGACATTGCCCTAAAATGATTTCTTGTCCATGGTATGAGAAAATATCGTTGATTTCCAGTATATAGTTGCCAATGTGTGTCTGAAGAGCGTCATATCTCAATGACGTGTGGAAACTTACAATTAGAAAAGACAGAAACTTTGTAAAACAAGTGAGAATTGAGGAAGAGAAAACATACAGGACATAAATGAGACGGCCCGTCGTAATGCAAACTCACCATACAGACATCTTTGGCACTCAGGACTGTGCCCTGCTTTTCGTTATGGTTGTCACCAGAACCTTAAGAAAAGCAAGGTCAAAACAGAACAGATTTTAGTTTCCTCAAATATGAAAGTGACATTTTCATTCTCATTCGACAATGTTTGGATAAGATTTATTCTTTCTTGAAATATATTTCTATTCTGGAAATTCTTCTATATGAGTTAGTCGAAAATGGTGATTTTAATTTGATCAACCCCCATCAAATGTGCTGAGAAGAGAGATCATAATTCTGCAATAATCTGAACATTTACTACTCTCATCACAGAATCTATACAAGACCTGGATTATCATGCACGGATGGAAAGTGTGGCATGTTGAGATTGTTTGTGCATGCCAGGAAATACATTACCTGCAGTGACACAACACAATTTGCTGAAAGATCTTGTCAGCGAACTACGGAGTCGAGCCCAAAATCGCCGACCGCGAGATAGCTCGGAAAACGTAGACATTTCGATATCAAGCTAAGAGAACACCATCAAAAGTGTACGAATAGCAAGAGGAATTCACTAGGAATGGACAAGTACTGTAGAATTTCGTTGTTATGTAAACAGAAATACTGCGTGCTTGCATTATTTCGTCACAGATATTCTCATGTAGCTACGCCGAGTTTAATACGCGCTGCGCGTTTGCAGTAGAATTGATTATGACGAAACACTGAGTAAGCGCATTTGTAACGTCATCGATATTCTGGTAGGCAGCAAATAATGCAAGCACTGGGTGTCCTTCTCTGAACATAATATCTCGCTGTCATTATGTCATGTCGACCTTTTCATGTCATTTATCAGAAAAGTTGGTGGGTTCCAAGATCACCTGGAATTTCTCTTGCTTATTTGCTACAGTTTGATGAAAATTGATGTCTTAAAGACCTACTATTTCTCTTTAATTCCATTATACATGTAAACCTGTATAAGAGGCAATTTCAACGCGTATGGATATAAAACATAAAGCTTTCTTTACTTCTTATCGACAGAAATATGACGTTATTCACAAAAACGGAAGTATTAATGATCATTCACAGATATCAACAAATTATAAATCTGCAACAGCCATAACATTGGTGTACTGGATAGCCTGACTGAGACCCATTTATCACACAATATTTGTCCATTGCTATCCTTAAGGAGGGTTTATCTTAGGGAACGAGTGTGGAGATCAGGAAAAAGTTTGAAAGTCAATCCTTTTTTCCTTTCTTTTTTCTTTCTTTTTCATTTCCTTTCCGATATTTGAATGAAAGGGCTACACACTGTTTATGACTTCTTTCAATGATATAAGATCCGTGATTTGCTATTATTTGTCTCTGCCCGGCACATGCAATGCCTTTAGTATTAACTTTCTGATCGAGATTTGCTGGAAGAAACCAAATTCTTTGCCTGCCTACATTTCAAACAAGGCAATCGGAACATTAAGGGGCTCTACGTGCTTGATGTACACTGCATGTGTAACTCTGAACTATACATGCAGGCATATCAAAACACGTATCAGTGCTTTTCGAAATTAGCTTAGACAAGGCCTGGAATGTATGTTGGTTGCAAAACTCGTTGCAAATCTCTGAGTCTCAAATGAACCAGAGACGTCTAAAACCCCATTTCGCCCCCTTCATCTGCTATCTTTACCTTATACTTCACTTCACGGTAAACGCATAGAGCACAAGTAAGGGACCAGAGGTACTCAGGAAAGTATCGTTTGAATGATGTCATTTATTTCTGAAAATCATGCCACATGTAAGCAATTCAATCTGTGTAGTGCATATCTCCTCATGAATTCTGGACCAAGCCACAGACTGCTTCATTGATCAGCATGTCTACGATATCGATGACGATGCTGTTTGAATAATATTGTCCTGCATATACTCCTTCAACATCGCCGGAAATATCTTCATCCGAGAGCGAGAGGTCGGAGGAGTCACTGTCGAAGTCTGTTAAGTCTGTTACTGTTGTAGACACATCGTCGTCATCGCTTTCAAAGTCCTCGTCTTCTGAAGACGTGCGCAGAAGTTCGGAGAGTTCGCTCGGACTGATGGAGGAAAAATCGTCTTCCTCGTCATCACTGTTGTCACCCTGCCTGTCGTGACTTTTCCGTGCATACTCCTCTTCGTCGAGAAGAGACAAATTCGATATATTACTGAAACTCTGGCTGTAAAGACTAATGTCTTCGTTGAAGAGGCACTCGTCGACATCCGAAACGGAACCCCAGAAAGATGTGACAGAGCTCCGCTCATCCCAACGAGAAGCCTCGTGATACTGCAAAGTAATACCAGGACAAGAGCAGAAAGAGTTTGGACTTGAAAGAAAATGTATAATACTTGCAGGTCACGGTATTTGTCATCATTATCGTATAAAATACGAGCCTTACAATAGACTTTTGCTGCTTTTCAAACTCGTTGGACAGAGTTATAGCCATGAAGTGGGAAATGATTATTGTTTGCCAAATGACATTGCCCTAAAATGATTTCTTGTCCATGGTATGAGAAAATATCGTTGATTTCCAGTTTATAGTTGCCAATGTGTGTCTGAAGAGCGTCATATCTCAATGACGTGTGGAAACTTACAATTAGAAAAGACAGAAACTTTGTAAAACAAGTGAGAATTGAGGAAGAGAAAACATACAGGACATAAATGAGACGGCCCGTCGTAATGCAAACTCACCATACAGACATCTTTGGCACTCAGGACTGTGCCCTGCTTTCCGTTATGGTTGTCACCAGAACCTTAAGAAAAGCAAGGTCAAAACAGAACAGATTTTAGTTTCCTCAAATATGAAAGTGACATTTTCATTCTCATTCGACAATGTTTGGATAAGATTTATTCTTTCTTGAAATATATTTCTATTCTGGAAATTCTTCTATATGAGTTAGTCGAAAATGGTGATTTTAATTTGATCAACCCCCATCAAATGTGCTGAGAAGAGAGATCATAATTCTGCAATAATCTGAACATTTACTACTCTCATCACAGAATCTATACAAGACCTGGATTATCATGCACGGATGGAAAGTGTGGCATGTTGAGATTGTTTGTGCATGCCAGGAAATACATTACCTGCAGTGACACAACACAATTTGCTGAAAGATCTTGTCAGCGAACTACGGAGTCGAGCCCAAAATCGCCGACCGCGAGATAGCTCGGAAAACGTAGACATTTCGATATCAAGCTAAGAGAACACCATCAAAAGTGTACGAATAGCAAGAGGAATTCACTAGGAATGGACAAGTACTGTAGAATTTCGTTGTTATGTAAACAGAAATACTGCGTGCTTGCATTATTTCGTCACAGATATTCACACGTAGCTACGCCGAGTTTAATACGCGCTGCGCGTTTGCAGTAGAATTGATTATGACGAAACACTGAGTAAGCGCATTTGTAACGTCATCGATATTCTGGTAGGCAGCAAATAATGCAAGCACTGGGTGTCCTTCTCTGAACATAATATCTCGCTGTCATTATGTCATGTCGACCTTTTCATGTCATTTATCAGAAAAGTTGGTGGCTTCCAAGATCATCTGGAATTTCTCTTGCTTATTTGCTACAGTTTGATGAAAATTGATGTCTTAAAGACCTACTATTTCTCTTTAATTCCATTATACATGTAAACCTGTATAAGAGGCAACTTCAACGCGTATGGATATAAAACATAAATCTTTCTTTACTTCTTATCCACAGAAATATGACGTTATTCACAAAAACGGAAATATTAATGATCATTCACAGATATCAACAAAGTATAAATCTGCAACAGCCATAACATTGGTGTATTGGATAGCCTGACTGAGACCCATTTATCACACAATGTTTGTCCATTGCTATCCTTAAGGAGGGTTTATTTTAGGGAACGAGTGTGGAGATCAGGAAAAAGTTTGAAAGTCAATCCTTTTTTCCTTTCTTTTTTCTTTCTTTTTCATTTCCTTTCCGATATTTGAATGAAAGGGCTACACACTGTTTATGACTTCTTTCAATGATATAAGATCCGTGATTTGCTATTATTTGTCTCTGCCCGGCACATGCAATGCCTTTAGTATTAACTTTCTGATCGAGATTTGCTGGAAGAAACCAAATTCTTTGCCTGCCTACATTTCAAACAAGGCAATCAGAACATTAAGGGGCTCTACGTGCTTGATGTACACTGCATGTGTAACTCTGAACTATACATGCAGGCATATCAAAACACGTATCAGTGCTTTTCGAAATTAGCTTAGACAAGGCCTGGAATGTATGTTGGTTGCAAAACTCGTTGCAAATCTCTGAGTCTCAAATGAACCAGAGACGTCTAAAACCCCATTTCGCCCCCTTCATCTGCTATCTTTACCTTATACTTCACTTCACGGTAAACGCATAGAGCACAAGTAAGGGACCAGAGGTACTCAGGAAAGTATCGTTTGAATGATGTCATTTATTTCTGAAAATCATGCCACATGTAATTCGGTTGAAATGAATTTTGAAGTATAAACCTACACTGTAGTTGTATTTTAACAGTGCGCTCATTATACGCTCATGTGATTGAATAGCAATGATATACTGTTCAACAACAAATTTGCTTTTTATACTGACAGGAAGAAAGTGTCTTCCTCATTTTTCCCACATCTTTTCTAATATTCAGCAATTGCAAAAGAAAAAAAAATTGCAAAACGTCATATGCCTTCGTTTGTAGTCATTGACTACTATATCCGACATGAAAAAAGAAATGCAAAACGTCATACGCTTTCTTTTGTAGTCATTGACTACTATATCTGACATGAAATAGTTCAGTTCGTGTACTTCGTTAAGAATTAATTAAACATATCCTCTGTCTTTTTTATTTCACAACTTCATGAAAATGATAATATCATTTCATATGCAATGAGAAAAGACGTAGATTGCAATGACGTTCATATTTTGACTGCAAAGGGTTTTTTTTTTTTTTTTTTTTTTTCAAGGGTGGGGGAGGGAGGGGGTGGCTGCGGGTAATATCTGGAGAAAACGGTTTATAGAAGACATGTATGTAAGCAATTTCTTTCTGATTATGTATTTTTCTGTGTGCTTCGAGTACGCACACGACACAGTGTTTGATCTTCGTTTCTACTTTGATGTTGTTTTGTGCTCAGTAGTGCTTGCTTTTTGCCTTGACATACATTCCTTGTACGCTACACCAAAATCGATCTCACCTGTGCGAACCAACAAATTGATTTTTCACAATTGTGCCAAGTGCATACTTATGAACGTACGTATAGCCACATGTATGTTAAGATCTAAACAGAGAACTGGTTTGTTATTTTCATTATGTAAAGTACCAGTACTTAGTATACCTGTCTATATTGCTATTTTCACGCACACTGTGCTGTCTCTCTTAACGAAATTCACAAAAATTTACATAACAGTGTTAATGAACTTCCTATTGCGTATGCAAAAATGTGTTATGCCGGTGCTCTCCACAGCTACCAACTTGTCAGCTTTCAGTAATCTGCCATCCTTGTGTATGCAAAAACGTGTTATTCCGGTGTCTTTGACCGCTCAAACCAACTTACTACCTGTTCTCAGCTATTTGTTATTGTATATGCAGAGATGTATTACCACGGTGCTTCCGACTCCTCTCAGAAATTTGTTATTAATGTTTATGCAAAAATGTGTCACCCTGGTGTATCTGACTCCTCTATGTAAGTTGCCACCTACCCTGAGCAAACTGTTATCCTTGTGTTTACACAAATGTGTTTCTACGGTGTTTTCGACCACCCCCAATAATTTATTGTCTGTTTGCCTTTGCAATTACCTCTCTGAACTGTTCAGTGCAATTGTGCCCTCCTGTAGACTAGTAACAACCACATTCCCTACGCATTATGCTCACGCAGATACCGTTGAATTTCTGACATGCCTTGTTTTGCGTACGGAAACTGAACATTCCTTAACCGTCTATTATCAGGGTAAATGTTCTTTCACCTATTTTCCTTTAAAATCCAACAGCAGATGTATTTTTGAGCACCTATTTTCTGTTAACAGCCTATCTTTATATTCACCTATTCTGTATCATGCACAATGATGAATCCAAATACCACTGTTAACTCGAACGCCGCTGCTGTTAGCATGCTTTATCCTCAGTCACCTGCTGATATGACACCAGTAATCTCAGTAAACAGCGAAGAGGGCGAAGATTCCGACATCGTCACTTTCTTAAATATGCAGACTTCTGAATTGAGACTAGATTTCGACTGTAACGATGCCGCAGTCCAAAATGTATTCACTCACTATCACACAGAGGATGAACTTCTTTCACTCACTCATAATGACGTAACTCAACTTTTTATTTCACATTTTAATATCAGAAGCTTAAATAAAAACTTCGATCAATTTCTTTCTCTTGTGAGCACGTTGAAAACTGAATATAATATTATCGGGCTCAGTGAAACTTGGTTAAAGGAGACATCACCCTCTTCGCTGCTTACAATAGACGGCTTTAGACTCATAACAAATAATAGAACATGGAAGAAAGGAGGAGGAGTCGGATTTTATGTGTCACAGAAATTAGATTGTGTTTTTTTGGAAAAATATAGCGTGATGTCAGAAGTTTTTGAGAGTGTATTTATTGAGGTCAAAACCTTGAATAAAGGTAATATTATAATTGGGGAGATTTATCGACCACCCAGCTCAAACCCTGCTGAATTTTTAGAGTTATTTTGCGACCTTATTTCAAGCAGTTATTTTGATAGTAAGACATGTTTTGTCATGGGTGACTTTAACCTCAATCTTCTTAATTACAACGATAATCTTATGTGCGCAGATTTTCTGAACCTTATGTTGTCGAAATCATTTATTCCCCTTACAAGAAAACCGACTCGAATAACTGATGATGTATCTACTCTTATTGATAACATTTTTGTAAATGATTTATTTTCTGACATCACATCTGGCATAATAGTTTCTGACGTCACTGATCATTTTCCAATCTATGCCCTTGTGTCAAATTTTATGACTACTAATGTTTCTCATACCCACAATCCGGGCATTCGTGTAATGTCTGAATCTAACCTTAATAAACTTAGGGAGAAATTAAGTTCAGAAGATTGGTCCACTGTATACTCTCAAAGCGATACTGATTTAGCATTTGAAAATTTTATGAATATTTTGACCACTAACTATGAATCTAGTGTTCCTCTTCAAAGGCCTCACCATTCAAATTACAAAAAAGTACCTCGACAACCATGGGTAACAAAATCTCTACTCAGGTCCATTAACCGCAAGAATAGTCTTTTTCATAAATATCGCAAAGATCCATGCCCTCGAAATAAATCAAGATATACTCGATATCGGAATATATTGACATCCTTAATACGTGTTGCTAAGCGGAATTATTTTTCGCGACAGTTTGTTAAATATAAACATGATGTGAAGAGTACGTGGAAGGTGATTAACGAGACACTCAAATACAAAACCAATACTGATCTTCCCAAATATATTTTGGCGGACGGCCGGCAGATTAACGATCCGGTTAGCATGGCGGAATCTTTTAATAATTATTTCGCAAGTCTTGGTCCACATCTTGCCAGTAAAATCCCGAAATCCTCAACTGAATATCATAGATACTTAGGTAATAGGAATCCTCAATCAATATTTTTCGAACCTATTGTTAAAGAAGAAATTGTTGATATCGTCAAGAATCTAAACGATAAAAAAAGTTCAGGATATGATGGAATTACAAATTTTCTTTTAAAAAATGTTCTGAATCAAATCATTTCTCCTTTAACATACATTTTTAATCAATCTCTACTTAATGGTAAAGTCCCCAATAAAATGAAAGTTGCAAAAGTTGTCCCTATCTTTAAGAAGGGACAGAAAGATTTGGTGAATAATTACCGACCAATATCTCTATTGACTTCGATCTCTAAAATCCTTGAAAGGTTAGTTTACACGCGATTATTGAAATTTCTCACAAATCATAATATTTTATCAGATTCTCAGTTTGGTTTCAGAAAACATTATAATACAACCCATGCTTTACTCACTTTTATAGACAAGGTAGCTCATGCTATAGATAATTTTGAGCATACAATTGGAGTTTTTCTTGATTTCTCTAAAGCTTTTGATACGATAGATCACGAAATTTTATTTTCTAAACTGTATCATTATGGAATTCGCGGGCCACCTCTCGAATGGTTTAAGAGTTACTTAACTGATAGAAAGCAATTTGTTAACATTAACGGCTATGATTCGCAGTTAAAACTTATCTCATGTGGAGTCCCACAGGGCTCCCTCTTGGGCCCACTTTTATTTATTTTATACATAAATGACCTTCAAAAATCATCGCCAATTTTATCATTTATTTGTTTTGCTGATGACACAAGTTTGTTTTGTTCTCATCGAGACCCTAATACATTAATTGATATGATGAATATTGAGCTTAGGTCTGTGCAATCCTGGATTTATGCCAACAAATTATCCCTGAATATAGAAAAAACTTATTATATGGTATTCAGTAATTCTTTGAATGTTGTCCCACATGAGATCAAAATAAATGATATATGTTTAACGCAGGTCAATAACGCGAAGTTTTTAGGGCTTTGGATTGACCGAGAATTATCCTGGAAAACTCATATTAATTTTGTAAGTAAAATTTTGTCCAGAAATATTGGAATTTTAAACAAGCTTAAACATTTGTTCCCTGATTATATTTTGCAGAGTATATATTCTTCTTTAATATCTCCACACTTTAATTATGGAATTTTGGCGTGGGGAAACGCAATCAATTTACTATTAGATTCCCTTCTTCGCATTCAAAAGCGAGCAATAAGAATTATAAACCACGCCGGATATTTTGCTCATACCAACTGTTTTTTTCATCAAAACAGAATTCTGAAAATTCCAGACCTATTTTATTATAATCTTGGAATTTTCATGTATAAACTAACAACTAATGAATTACCATCCGTTTTTATTCACATGTTCAAAAGAAATCGCTCTATTCATTGCTACCCCACTCGTCAGAGTGACGCCTATCACCTTCCCCGTACTCGCACTATTTTTGCAAAGAAAACAATTATGTTTACTGGACCCAGATACTGGAATGACCTCCCTCAAGATATTACTTCTTCCTTATCCTTATTCACCTTCAAACGCAAACTAAAACGGCTATTACTTAGTGGATACACACTACCCGGCTCTTAGCAACATTCTCTTTTTTAATACCCCCAGTCTTTTGTCTTTGTCTGCAGCTCCAAGTTACTTCACGATACCGTTATAGCACTTTGTGTGTGTGTGTGTGTAAACACGGCGAAATATGTACAGTCTCGTTTAAGCGATACTAAAGTATTCATGTGGTTCGTTAGTTCGTTTTTAATACTGATTTTGCACTGGTACAATTTAAGTTGGTCGAGATAAACATGTCCGTTCTCCGTATAATTTCACGCCTATAAATTCGGGAACCTACAGTTTTTACAAGCGTCATTGCTTTTATGTAGGCCCCATCATATTTCTGACATTTATTTGTGATATCCTCAGATGAAAATGACCATTTATATTTGTGTGTAATGTTAGTTTGTCTTTTTTTCTTCAAACATAAGATATGGTTGTATATGTTTTGTACTTTTGTTTTATTGTCAATCATTTTGTGATCCCATCACTGAGAAATGGAAATATGAAATAAACTTGAAACTTGAAACTTGAAACTTGAAACATGTAAGCAATTCAATCTGTGTAGTGCATATCTCCTCATGAATTCTGGACCAAGCCACAGACTGCTTCATTGATCAGCATGTCTACGATATCGATGAGGATGCTGTTTGAATAATATTGTCCTGCATATACTCCTTCAACATCGCCGGAAATATCTTCATCCGAGAGCGAGAGGTCGGAGGAGTCACTGTCGAAGTCTGTTAAGTCTGTTACTGTTGTAAACACATCGTCGTCATCGCTTTCAAAGTCCTCGTCTTCTGAAGACGTGCGCAGAAGTTCGGAGAGTTCGCTCGGACTGATGGAGGAAAAATCGTCTTCCTCGTCATCACTGTTGTCACCCTGCCTGTCGTGACTTTTCCGTGCATACTCCTCTTCGTCGAGAAGAGACAAATTCGATATATTACTGAAACTCTGGCTGTAAAGACTAATGTCTTCGTTGAAGAGGCACTCGTCGACATCCGAAACGGAACCCCAGAAAGATGTGACAGAGCTCCGCTCATCCCAACGAGAAGCCTCGTGATACTGCAAAGTAATACCAGGACAAGAGCAGAAAGAGTTTGGACTTGAAAGAAAATGTATAATACTTGCAGGTCACGGTATTTGTCATCATTATCGTATAAAATACGAGCCTTACAATAGACTTTTGCTGCTTTTCAAACTTGTTGGACAGAGTTATAGCCATGAAGTGGGAAATGATTATTGTTTGCCAAATGACATTGCCCTAAAATGATTTCTTGTCCATGGTATGAGAAAATATCGTTGATTTCCAGTATATAGTTGCCAATGTGTGTCTGAAGAGCGTCATATCTCAATGACGTGTGGAAACTTACAATTAGAAAAGACAGAAACTTTGTAAAACAAGTGAGAATTGAGGAAGAGAAAACATACAGGACATAAATGAGACGGCCCGTCGTAATGCAAACTCACCATACAGACATCTTTGGCACTCAGGACTGTGCCCTGCTTTCCGTTATGGTTGTCACCAGAACCTTAAGAAAAGCAAGGTCAAAACAGAACAGATTTTAGTTTCCTCAAATATGAAAGTGACATTTTCATTCTCATTCGACAATGTTTGGATAAGATTTATTCTTTCTTGAAATATATTTCTATTCTGGAAATTCTTCTATATGAGTTAGTCGAAAATGGTGATTTTAATTTGATCAACCCCCATCAAATGTGCTGAGAAGAGAGATCATAATTCTGCAATAATCTGAACATTTACTACTCTCATCACAGAATCTATACAAGACCTGGATTATCATGCACGGATGGAAAGTGTGGCATGTTGAGATTGTTTGTGCATGCCAGGAAATACATTACCTGCAGTGACACAACACAATTTGCTGAAAGATCTTGTCAGCGAACTACGGAGTCGAGCCCAAAATCGCCGACCGCGAGATAGCTCGGAAAACGTAGACATTTCGATATCAAGCTAAGAGAACACCATCAAAAGTGTACGAATAGCAAGAGGAATTCACTAGGAATGGACAAGTACTGTAGAATTTCGTTGTTATGTAAACAGAAATACTGCGTGCTTGCATTATTTCGTCACAGATATTCACACGTAGCTACGCCGAGTTTAATACGCGCTGCGCGTTTGCAGTAGAATTGATTATGACGAAACACTGAGTAAGCGCATTTGTAACGTCATCGATATTCTGGTAGGCAGCAAATAATGCAAGCACTGGGTGTCCTTCTCTGAACATAATATCTCGCTGTCATTATGTCATGTCGACCTTTTCATGTCATTTATCAGAAAAGTTGGTGGCTTCCAAGATCATCTGGAATTTCTCTTGCTTATTTGCTACAGTTTGATGAAAATTGATGTCTTAAAGACCTACTATTTCTCTTTAATTCCATTATACATGTAAACCTGTATAAGAGGCAACTTCAACGCGTATGGATATAAAACATAAATCTTTCTTTACTTCTTATCCACAGAAATATGACGTTATTCACAAAAACGGAAATATTAATGATCATTCACAGATATCAACAAAGTATAAATCTGCAACAGCCATAACATTGGTGTATTGGATAGCCTGACTGAGACCCATTTATCACACAATGTTTGTCCATTGCTATCCTTAAGGAGGGTTTATTTTAGGGAACGAGTGTGGAGATCAGGAAAAAGTTTGAAAGTCAATCCTTTTTTCCTTTCTTTTTTCTTTCTTTTTCATTTCCTTTCCGATATTTGAATGAAAGGGCTACACACTGTTTATGACTTCTTTCAATGATATAAGATCCGTGATTTGCTATTATTTGTCTCTGCCCGGCACATGCAATGCCTTTAGTATTAACTTTCTGATCGAGATTTGCTGGAAGAAACCAAATTCTTTGCCTGCCTACATTTCAAACAAGGCAATCAGAACATTAAGGGGCTCTACGTGCTTGATGTACACTGCATGTGTAACTCTGAACTATACATGCAGGCATATCAAAACACGTATCAGTGCTTTTCGAAATTAGCTTAGACAAGGCCTGGAATGTATGTTGGTTGCAAAACTCGTTGCAAATCTCTGAGTCTCAAATGAACCAGAGACGTCTCAAACCCCATTTCGCCCCCTTCATCTGCTATCTTTACCTTATACTTCACTTCACGGTAAACGCATAGAGTACAAGTAAGGGACCACAGGTACTCAGGAAAGTATCGTTTGAATGATGTCATTTATTTCTGAAAATCATGCCACATGTAAGCAATTCAATCTGTGTAGTGCATATCTCCTCATGAATTCTGGACCAAGCCACAGACTGCTTCATTGATCAGCATGTCTACGATATCGATGACGATGCTGTTTGAATAATATTGTCCTGCATATACTCCTTCAACATCGCCGGAAATATCTTCATCCGAGAGCGAGAGGTCGGAGGAGTCACTGTCGAAGTCTGTTAAGTCTGTTACTGTTGTAAACACATCGTCGTCATCGCTTTCAAAGTCCTCGTCTTCTGAAGACGTGCGCACAAGTTCGGAGAGTTCGCTCGGACTGATGGAGGAAAAATCGTCTTCCTCGTCATCACTGTTGTCACCCTGCCTGTCGTGACTTTTCCGTGCATACTCCTCTTCGTCGAGAAGAGACAAATTCGATATATTACTGAAACTCTGGCTGTAAAGACTAATGTCTTCGTTGAAGAGGCACTCGTCGACATCCGAAACGGAACCCCAGAAAGATGTGACAGAGCTCCGCTCATCCCAACGAGAAGCCTCGTGATACTGCAAAGTAATACCAGGACAAGAGCAGAAAGAGTTTGGACTTGAAAGAAAATGTATAATACTTGCAGGTCACTGTATTTGTCATCATTATCGTATAAAATACGAGCCTTACAATAGACTTTTGCTGCTTTTCAAACTTGTTGGACAGAGTTATAGCCATGAAGTGGGAAATGATTATTGTTTGCCAAATGACATTGCCCTAAAATGATTTCTTGTCCATGGTATGAGAAAATATCGTTGATTTCCAGTATATAGTTGCCAATGTGTGTCTGAAGAGCGTCATATCTCAATGACGTGTGGAAACTTACAATTAGAAAAGACAGAAACTTTGTAAAACAAGTGAGAATTGAGGAAGAGAAAACATACAGGACATAAATGAGACGGCCCGTCGTAATGCAAACTCACCATACAGACATCTTTGGCACTCAGGACTGTGCCCTGCTTTCCGTTATGGTTGTCACCAGAACCTTAAGAAAAGCAAGGTCAAAACAGAACAGATTTTAGTTTCCTCAAATATGAAAGTGACATTTTCATTCTCATTCGACAATGTTTGGATAAGATTTATTCTTTCTTGAAATATATTTCTATTCTGGAAATTCTTCTATATGAGTTAGTCGAAAATGGTGATTTTAATTTGATCAACCCCCATCAAATGTGCTGAGAAGAGAGATCATAATTCTGCAATAATCTGAACATTTACTGCTCTCATCACAGAATCTATAGAAGACCTGGATTATCATGCACGGATGGAAAGTGTGGCATGTTGAGATTGTTTGTGCATGCCAGGAAATACATTACCTGCAGTGACACAACACAATTTGCTGAAAGATCTTGTCAGCGAACTACGGAGTCGAGCCCAAAATCGCCGACCGCGAGATAGCTCGGAAAACGTAGACATTTCGATATCAAGCTAAGAGAACACCATCAAAAGTGTACGAATAGCAAGAGGAATTCACTAGGAATGGACAAGTACTGTAGAATTTCGTTGTTATGTAAACAGAAATACTGCGTGCTTGCATTATTTCGTCACAGATATTCACACGTAGCTACGCCGAGTTTAATACGCGCTGCGCGTTTGCAGTAGAATTGATTATGACGAAACACTGAGTAAGCGCATTTGTAACGTCATCGATATTCTGGTAGGCAGCAAATAATGCAAGCACTGGGTGTCCTTCTCTGAACATAATATCTCGCTGTCATTATGTCATGTCGACCTTTTCATGTCATTTATCAGAAAAGTTGGTGGCTTCCAAGATCATCTGGAATTTCTCTTGCTTATTTGCTACAGTTTGATGAAAATTGATGTCTTAAAGACCTACTATTTCTCTTTAATTCCATTATACATGTAAACCTGTATAAGAGGCAACTTCAACGCGTATGGATATAAAACATAAATCTTTCTTTACTTCTTATCCACAGAAATATGACGTTATTCACAAAAACGGAAATATTAATGATCATTCACAGATATCAACAAAGTATAAATCTGCAACAGCCATAACATTGGTGTATTGGATAGCCTGACTGAGACCCATTTATCACACAATGTTTGTCCATTGCTATCCTTAAGGAGGGTTTATTTTAGGGAACGAGTGTGGAGATCAGGAAAAAGTTTGAAAGTCAATCCTTTTTTCCTTTCTTTTTTCTTTCTTTTTCATTTCCTTTCCGATATTTGAATGAAAGGGCTACACACTGTTTATGACTTCTTTCAATGATATAAGATCCGTGATTTGCTATTATTTGTCTCTGCCCGGCACATGCAATGCCTTTAGTATTAACTTTCTGATCGAGATTTGCTGGAAGAAACCAAATTCTTTGCCTGCCTACATTTCAAACAAGGCAATCAGAACATTAAGGGGCTCTACGTGCTTGATGTACACTGCATGTGTAACTCTGAACTATACATGCAGGCATATCAAAACACGTATCAGTGCTTTTCGAAATTAGCTTAGACAAGGCCTGGAATGTATGTTGGTTGCAAAACTCGTTGCAAATCTCTGAGTCTCAAATGAACCAGAGACGTCTCAAACCCCATTTCGCCCCCTTCATCTGCTATCTTTACCTTATACTTCACTTCACGGTAAACGCATAGAGTACAAGTAAGGGACCACAGGTACTCAGGAAAGTATCGTTTGAATGATGTCATTTATTTCTGAAAATCATGCCACATGTAAGCAATTCAATCTGTGTAGTGCATATCTCCTCATGAATTCTGGACCAAGCCACAGACTGCTTCATTGATCAGCATGTCTACGATATCGATGACGATGCTGTTTGAATAATATTGTCCTGCATATACTCCTTCAACATCGCCGGAAATATCTTCATCCGAGAGCGAGAGGTCGGAGGAGTCACTGTCGAAGTCTGTTAAGTCTGTTACTGTTGTAAACACATCGTCGTCATCGCTTTCAAAGTCCTCGTCTTCTGAAGACGTGCGCACAAGTTCGGAGAGTTCGCTCGGACTGATGGAGGAAAAATCGTCTTCCTCGTCATCACTGTTGTCACCCTGCCTGTCGTGACTTTTCCGTGCATACTCCTCTTCGTCGAGAAGAGACAAATTCGATATATTACTGAAACTCTGGCTGTAAAGACTAATGTCTTCGTTGAAGAGGCACTCGTCGACATCCGAAACGGAACCCCAGAAAGATGTGACAGAGCTCCGCTCATCCCAACGAGAAGCCTCGTGATACTGCAAAGTAATACCAGGACAAGAGCAGAAAGAGTTTGGACTTGAAAGAAAATGTATAATACTTGCAGGTCACTGTATTTGTCATCATTATCGTATAAAATACGAGCCTTACAATAGACTTTTGCTGCTTTTCAAACTTGTTGGACAGAGTTATAGCCATGAAGTGGGAAATGATTATTGTTTGCCAAATGACATTGCCCTAAAATGATTTCTTGTCCATGGTATGAGAAAATATCGTTGATTTCCAGTATATAGTTGCCAATGTGTGTCTGAAGAGCGTCATATCTCAATGACGTGTGGAAACTTACAATTAGAAAAGACAGAAACTTTGTAAAACAAGTGAGAATTGAGGAAGAGAAAACATACAGGACATAAATGAGACGGCCCGTCGTAATGCAAACTCACCATACAGACATCTTTGGCACTCAGGACTGTGCCCTGCTTTCCGTTATGGTTGTCACCAGAACCTTAAGAAAAGCAAGGTCAAAACAGAACAGATTTTAGTTTCCTCAAATATGAAAGTGACATTTTCATTCTCATTCGACAATGTTTGGATAAGATTTATTCTTTCTTGAAATATATTTCTATTCTGGAAATTCTTCTATATGAGTTAGTCGAAAATGGTGATTTTAATTTGATCAACCCCCATCAAATGTGCTGAGAAGAGAGATCATAATTCTGCAATAATCTGAACATTTACTGCTCTCATCACAGAATCTATAGAAGACCTGGATTATCATGCACGGATGGAAAGTGTGGCATGTTGAGATTGTTTGTGCATGCCAGGAAATACATTACCTGCAGTGACACAACACAATTTGCTGAAAGATCTTGTCAGCGAACTACGGAGTCGAGCCCAAAATCGCCGACCGCGAGATAGCTCGGAAAACGTAGACATTTCGATATCAAGCTAAGAGAACACCATCAAAAGTGTACGAATAGCAAGAGGAATTCACTAGGAATGGACAAGTACTGTAGAATTTCGTTGTTATGTAAACAGAAATACTGCGTGCTTGCATTATTTCGTCACAGATATTCACACGTAGCTACGCCGAGTTTAATACGCGCTGCGCGTTTGCAGTAGAATTGATTATGACGAAACACTGAGTAAGCGCATTTGTAACGTCATCGATATTCTGGTAGGCAGCAAATAATGCAAGCACTGGGTGTCCTTCTCTGAACATAATATCTCGCTGTCATTATGTCATGTCGACCTTTTCATGTCATTTATCAGAAAAGTTGGTGGCTTCCAAGATCATCTGGAATTTCTCTTGCTTATTTGCTACAGTTTGATGAAAATTGATGTCTTAAAGACCTACTATTTCTCTTTAATTCCATTATACATGTAAACCTGTATAAGAGGCAATTTCAACGCGTATGGATATAAAACATAAAGCTTTCTTTACTTCTTATCCACAGAAATATGACGTTATTCACAAAAACGGAAATATTAATGATCATTCACAGATATCAACAAAGTATAAATCTGCAACAGCCATAACATTGGTGTATTGGATAGCCTGACTGAGACCCATTTATCACACAATGTTTGTCCATTGCTATTCTTAAGGAGGGTTTATTTTAGGGAACGAGTGTGGAGATCAGGAAAAAGTTTGAAAGTCAATCCTTTTTTCCTTTCTTTTTTCTTTCTTTTTCATTTCCTTTCCGATATTTGAATGAAAGGGCTACACACTGTTTATGACTTCTTTCAATGATATAAGATCCGTGATTTGCTATTATTTGTCTCTGCCCGGCACATGCAATGCCTTTAGTATTAACTTTCTGATCGAGATTTGCTGGAAGAAACCAAATTCTTTGCCTGTCTACATTTTAAACAAGGCAATCAGAACATTAAGGGGCTCTACGTGCTTGATGTACACTGCATGTGTAACTCTGAACTATACATGCAGGCATATCAAAACACGTATCAGTGCTTTTCGAAATTAGCCTAGACAAGGCCTGGAATGTATGTTGGTTGCAAAACTCGTTGCAAATCTCTGAGTCTCAAATGAACCAGAGACGTCTAAAACCCCATTTCGCCCCCTTCATCTGCTATCTTTACCTTATACTTCACTTCACGGTAAACGCATAGAGCACAAGTAAGGGACCAGAGGTACTCAGGAAAGTATCGTTTGAATGATGTCATTTATTTCTGAAAATCATGCCACATGTAAGCAATTCAATCTGTGTAGTGCATATCTCCTCATGAATTCTGGACCAAGCCACAGACTGCTTCATTGATCAGCATGTCTACGATATCGATGACGATGCTGTTTGAAGAATATTGTCCTGCATATACTCCTTCAACATCGCCGGAAATATCTTCATCCGAGAGCGAGAGGTCGGAGGAGTCACTGTCGAAGTCTGTTAAGTCTGTTACTGTTGTAAACACATCGTCGTCATCGCTTTCAAAGTCCTCGTCTTCTGAAGACGTGCGCAGAAGTTCGGAGAGTTCGCTCGGACTGATGGAGGAAAAATCGTCTTCCTCGTCATCACTGTTGTCACCCTGCCTGTCGTGACTTTTCCGTGCATACTCCTCTTCGTCCAGAAGAGACAAATTCGATATATTACTGAAACTCTGGCTGTAAAGACTAATGTCTTCGTTGAAGAGGCACTCGTCGACATCCGAAACGGAACCCCAGAAAGATGTGACAGAGCTCCGCTCATCCCAACGAGAAGCCTCGTGATACTGCAAAGTAATACCAGGACAAGAGCAGAAAGAGTTTGGACTTGAAAGAAAATGTATAATACTTGCAGGTCACGGTATTTGTCATCATTATCGTATAAAATACGAGCCTTACAATAGACTTTTGCTGCTTTTCAAACTCGTTGGACAGAGTTATAGCCATGAAGTGGGAAATGATTATTGTTTGCCAAATGACATTGCCCTAAAATGATTTCTTGTCCATGGTATGAGAAAATATCGTTGATTTCCAGTATATAGTTGCCAATGTGTGTCTGAAGAGCGTCATATCTCAATGACGTGTGGAAACTTACAATTAGAAAAGACAGAAACTTTGTAAAACAAGTGAGAATTGAGGAAGAGAAAACATACAGGACATAAATGAGACGGCCCGTCGTAATGCAAACTCACCATACAGACATCTTTGGCACTCAGGACTGTGCCCTGCTTTCCGTTATGGTTGTCACCAGAACCTTAAGAAAAGCAAGGTCAAAACAGAACAGATTTTAGTTTCCTCAAATATGAAAGTGACATTTTCATTCTCATTCGACAATGTTTGGATAAGATTTATTCTTTCTTGAAATATATTTCTATTCTGGAAATTCTTCTATATGAGTTAGTCGAAAATGGTGATTTTAATTTGATCAACCCCCATCAAATGTGCTGAGAAGAGAGATCATAATTCTGCAATAATCTGAACATTTACTGCTCTCATCACAAAATCTATAGAAGACCTGGATTATCATGCACGGATGGAAAGTGTGGCATGTTGAGATTGTTTGTGCATGCCAGGAAATACATTACCTGCAGTGACACAACACAATTTGCTGAAAGATCTTGTCAGCGAACTACGGAGTCGAGCCCAAAATCGCCGACCGCGAGATAGCTCGGAAAACGTAGACATTTCGATATCAAGCTAAGAGAACACCATCAAAAGTGTATGAATAGCAAGAGGAATTCACTAGGAATGGACAAGTACTGTAGAATTTCGTTGTTATGTAAACAGAAATACTGCGTGCTTGCATTATTTCGTCACAGATATTCACACGTAGCTACGTCGAGTTTAATACGCGCTGCGCGTTTGCAGTAGAATTGATTATGACGAAACACTGAGTAAGCGCATTTGTAACGTCATCGATATTCTGGTAGGCAGCAAATAATGCAAGCACTGGGTGTCCTTCTCTGAACATAATATCTCGCTGTCATTATGTCATGTCGACCTTTTCATGTCATTTATCAGAAAAGTTGGTGGCTTCCAAGATCATCTGGAATTTCTCTTGCTTATTTGCTACAGTTTGATGAAAATTGATGTCTTAAAGACCTACTATTTCTCTTTAATTCCATTATACATGTAAACCTGTATAAGAGGCAACTTCAACGCGTATGGATATAAAACATAAAGCTTTCTTTACTTCTTATCCACAGAAATATGACGTTATTCACAAAAACGGAAATATTAATGATCATTCACAGATATCAACAAAGTATAAATCTGCAACAGCCATAACATTGGTGTATTGGATAGCCTGACTGAGACCCATTTATCACACAATGTTTGTCCATTGCTATCCTGAAGGAGGGTTTATTTTAGGGAACGAGTGTGGAGATCAGGAAAAAGTTTGAAAGTCAATCCTTTTTTCCTTTCTTTTTTCTTTCTTTTTCATTTCCTTTCCGATATTTGAATGAAAGGGCTACACACTGTTTATGACTTCTTTCAATGATATAAGATCCGTGATTTGCTATTATTTGTCTCTGCCCGGCACATGCAATGCCTTTAGTATTAACTTTCTGATCGAGATTTGCTGGAAGAAACCAAATTCTTTGCCTGCCTACATTTCAAACAAGGCAATCAGAACATTAAGGGGCTCTACGTGCTTGTGTACACTGCATTTGTAACTCTGAACTATACATGCAGGCATATCAAAAACGTATCAGTGCTTTTCGAAATTAACTTAGACAAGGCCTGGAATGTATGTTGGTTGCAAAACTCGTTGCAAATCTCTGAGTCTCAAATGAACCAAAGACGTCTCAAACCCCATTTCGCCCCCTTCATCTGCTATCTTTACCTTATACTTCACTTCACGGTAAACGCATAGAGCACATGTAAGGGACCAGAGGTACTCAGGAAAGTATCGTTTGAATGATGTCATTTATTTCTGAAAATCATGCCACATGTAAGCAATTCAATCTGTGTAGTGCATATCTCCTCATGAATTCTGGACCAATCCACAGACTGCTTCATTGATCAGCATGTCTACGATATCGATGACGATGCTGTTTGAATAATATTGTCCTGCATATACTCCTTCAACATCGCCGGAAATATCTTCATCCGAGAGCGAGAGGTCGGAGGAGTCACTGTCGAAGTCTGTTAAGTCTGTTACTGTTGTAAACACATCGTCGTCATCGCTTTCAAAGTCCTCGTCTTCTGAAGACGTGCGCAGAAGTTCGGAGAGTTCGCTCGGACTGATGGAGGAAAAATCGTCTTCCTCGTCATCACTGTTGTCACCCTGCCTGTCGTGACTTTTCCGTGCATACTCCTCTTCGTCGAGAAGAGACAAATTCGATATATTACTGAAACTCTGGCTGTAAAGACTAATGTCTTCGTTGAAGAGGCACTCGTCGACATCCGAAACGGAACCCCAGAAAGATGTGACAGAGCTCCGCTCATCCCAACGAGAAGCCTCGTGATACTGCAAAGTAATACCAGGACAAGAGCAGAAAGAGTTTGGACTTGAAAGAAAATGTATAATACTTGCAGGTCACGGTATTTGTCATCATTATCGTATAAAATACGAGCCTTACAATAGACTTTTGCTGCTTTTCAAACTTGTTGGACAGAGTTATAGCCATGAAGTGGGAAATGATTATTGTTTGCCAAATGACATTGCCCTAAAATGATTTCTTGTCCATGGTATGAGAAAATATCGTTGATTTCCAGTATATAGTTGCCAATGTGTGTCTGAAGAGCGTCATATCTCAATGACGTGTGGAAACTTACAATTAGAAAAGACAGAAACTTTGTAAAACAAGTGAGAATTGAGGAAGAGAAAACATACAGGACATAAATGAGACGGCCCGTCGTAATGCAAACTCACCATACAGACATCTTTGGCACTCAGGACTGTGCCCTGCTTTCCGTTATGGTTGTCACCAGAACCTTAAGAAAAGCAAGGTCAAAACAGAACAGATTTTAGTTTCCTCAAATATGAAAGTGCCATTTTCATTCTCATTCGACAATGTTTGGATAAGATTTATTCTTTCTTGAAATATATTTCTATTCTGGAAATTCTTCTATATGAGTTAGTCGAAAATGGTGATTTTAATTTGATCAACCCCCATCAAATGTGCTGAGAAGAGAGATCATAATTCTGCAATAATCTGAACATTTACTGCTCTCATCACAGAATCTATACAAGACCTGGATTATCATGCACGGATGGAAAGTGTGGCATGTTGAGATTGTTTGTGCATGCCAGGAAATACATTACCTGCAGTGACACAACACAATTTGCTGAAAGATCTTGTCAGCGAACTACGGAGTCGAGCCCAAAATCGCCGACCGCGAGATAGCTCGGAAAACGTAGACATTTCGATATCAAGCTAAGAGAACACCATCAAAAGTGTACGAATAGCAAGAGGAATTCACTAGGAATGGACAAGTACTGTAGAATTTCGTTGTTATGTAAACAGAAATACTGCGTGCTTGCATTATTTCGTCACAGATATTCTCATGTAGCTACGCCGAGTTTAATACGCGCTGCGCGTTTGCAGTAGAATTGATTATGACGAAACACTGAGTAAGCGCATTTGTAACGTCATCGATATTCTGGTAGGCAGCAAATAATGCAAGCACTGGGTGTCCTTCTCTGAACATAATATCTCGCTGTCATTATGTCATGTCGACCTTTTCATGTCATTTATCAGAAAAGTTGGTGGGTTCCAAGATCACCTGGAATTTCTCTTGCTTATTTGCTACAGTTTGATGAAAATTGATGTGTTAAAGACCTACTATTTCTCTTTAATTCCATTATACATGTAAACCTGTATAAGAGGCAATTTCAACGCGTATGGATATAAAACATAAAGCTTTCTTTACTTCTTATCGACAGAAATATGACGTTATTCACAAAAACGGAAGTATTAATGATCATTCACAGATATCAACAAATTATAAATCTGCAACAGCCATAACATTGGTGTACTGGATAGCCTGACTGAGACCCATTTATCACACAATATTTGTCCATTGCTATCCGTAAGGAGGGTTTATCTTAGGGAACGAGTGTGGAGATCAGGAAAAAGTTTGAAAGTCAATCCTTTTTTCCTTTCTTTTTTCTTTCTTTTTCATTTCCTTTCCGATATTTGAATGAAAGGGCTACACACTGTTTATGACTTCTTTCAATGATATAAGATCCGTGATTTGCTATTATTTGTCTCTGCCCGGCACATGCAATGCCTTTAGTATTAACTTTCTGATCGAGATTTGCTGGAAGAAACCAAATTCTTTGCCTGCCTACATTTCAAACAAGGCAATCGGAACATTAAGGGGCTCTACGTGCTTGATGTACACTGCATGTGTAACTCTGAACTATACATGCAGGCATATCAAAACACGTATCAGTGCTTTTCGAAATTAGCTTAGACAAGGCCTGGAATGTATGTTGGTTGCAAAACTCGTTGCAAATCTCTGAGTCTCAAATGAACCAGAGACGTCTAAAACCCCATTTCGCCCCCTTCATCTGCTATCTTTACCTTATACTTCACTTCACGGTAAACGCATAGAGCACAAGTAAGGGACCAGAGGTACTCAGGAAAGTATCGTTTGAATGATGTCATTTATTTCTGAAAATCATGCCACATGTAAGCAATTCAATCTGTGTAGTGCATATCTCCTCATGAATTCTGGACCAAGCCACAGACTGCTTCATTGATCAGCATGTCTACGATATCGATGACGATGCTGTTTGAATAATATTGTCCTGCATATACTCCTTCAACATCGCCGGAAATATCTTCATCCGAGAGCGAGAGGTCGGAGGAGTCACTGTCGAAGTCTGTTAAGTCTGTTACTGTTGTAAACACATCGTCGTCATCGCTTTCAAAGTCCTCGTCTTCTGAAGACGTGCGCAGAAGTTCGGAGAGTTCGCTCGGACTGATGGAGGAAAAATCGTCTTCCTCGTCATCACTGTTGTCACCCTGCCTGTCGTGACTTTTCCGTGCATACTCCTCTTCGTCCAGAAGAGACAAATTCGATATATTACTGAAACTCTGGCTGTAAAGACTAATGTCTTCGTTGAAGAGGCACTCGTCGACATCCGAAACGGAACCCCAGAAAGATGTGACAGAGCTCCGCTCATCCCAACGAGAAGCCTCGTGATACTGCAAAGTAATACCAGGACAAGAGCAGAAAGAGTTTGGACTTGAAAGAAAATGTATAATACTTGCAGGTCACGGTATTTGTCATCATTATCGTATAAAATACGAGCCTTACAATAGACTTTTGCTGCTTTTCAAACTCGTTGGACAGAGTTATAGCCATGAAGTGGGAAATGATTATTGTTTGCCAAATGACATTGCCCTAAAATGATTTCTTGTCCATGGTATGAGAAAATATCGTTGATTTCCAGTATATAGTTGCCAATGTGTGTCTGAAGAGCGTCATATCTCAATGACGTGTGGAAACTTACAATTAGAAAAGACAGAAACTTTGTAAAACAAGTGAGAATTGAGGAAGAGAAAACATACAGGACATAAATGAGACGGCCCGTCGTAATGCAAACTCACCATACAGACATCTTTGGCACTCAGGACTGTGCCCTGCTTTTCGTTATGGTTGTCACCAGAACCTTAAGAAAAGCAAGGTCAAAACAGAACAGATTTTAGTTTCCTCAAATATGAAAGTGACATTTTCATTCTCATTCGACAATGTTTGGATAAGATTTATTCTTTCTTGAAATATATTTCTATTCTGGAAATTCTTCTATATGAGTTAGTCGAAAATGGTGATTTTAATTTGATCAACCCCCATCAAATGTGCTGAGAAGAGAGATCATAATTCTGCAATAATCTGAACATTTACTACTCTCATCACAGAATCTATACAAGACCTGGATTATCATGCACGGATGGAAAGTGTGGCATGTTGAGATTGTTTGTGCGTGCCAGGAAATACATTACCTGCAGTGACACAACACAATTTGCTGAAAGATCTTGTCAGCGAACTACGGAGTCGAGCCCAAAATCGCCGACCGCGAGATAGCTCGGAAAACGTAGACATTTCGATATCAAGCTAAGAGAACACCATCAAAAGTGTACGAATAGCAAGAGGAATTCACTAGGAATGGACAAGTACTGTAGAATTTCGTTGTTATGTAAACAGAAATACTGCGTGCTTGCATTATTTCGTCACAGATATTCTCATGTAGCTACGCCGAGTTTAATACGCGCTGCGCGTTTGCAGTAGAATTGATTATGACGAAACACTGAGTAAGCGCATTTGTAACGTCATCGATATTCTGGTAGGCAGCAAATAATGCAAGCACTGGGTGTCCTTCTCTGAACATAATATCTCGCTGTCATTATGTCATGTCGACCTTTTCATGTCATTTATCAGAAAAGTTGGTGGGTTCCAAGATCACCTGGAATTTCTCTTGCTTATTTGCTACAGTTTGATGAAAATTGATGTGTTAAAGACCTACTATTTCTCTTTAATTCCATTATACATGTAAACCTGTATAAGAGGCAATTTCAACGCGTATGGATATAAAACATAAAGCTTTCTTTACTTCTTATCGACAGAAATATGACGTTATTCACAAAAACGGAAGTATTAATGATCATTCACAGATATCAACAAATTATAAATCTGCAACAGCCATAACATTGGTGTACTGGATAGCCTGACTGAGACCCATTTATCACACAATATTTGTCCATTGCTATCCTTAAGGAGGGTTTATCTTAGGGAACGAGTGTGGAGATCAGGAAAAAGTTTGAAAGTCAATCCTTTTTTCCTTTCTTTTTTCTTTCTTTTTCATTTCCTTTCCGATATTTGAATGAAAGGGCTACACACTGTTTATGACTTCTTTCAATGATATAAGATCCGTGATTTGCTATTATTTGTCTCTGCCCGGCACATGCAATGCCTTTAGTATTAACTTTCTGATCGAGATTTGCTGGAAGAAACCAAATTCTTTGCCTGCCTACATTTCAAACAAGGCAATCGGAACATTAAGGGGCTCTACGTGCTTGATGTACACTGCATGTGTAACTCTGAACTATACATGCAGGCATATCAAAACACGTATCAGTGCTTTTCGAAATTAGCTTAGACAAGGCCTGGAATGTATGTTGGTTGCAAAACTCGTTGCAAATCTCTGAGTCTCAAATGAACCAGAGACGTCTAAAACCCCATTTCGCCCCCTTCATCTGCTATCTTTACCTTATACTTCACTTCACGGTAAACGCATAGAGCACAAGTAAGGGACCAGAGGTACTCAGGAAAGTATCGTTTGAATGATGTCATTTATTTCTGAAAATCATGCCACATGTAAGCAATTCAATCTGTGTAGTGCATATCTCCTCATGAATTCTGGACCAAGCCACAGACTGCTTCATTGATCAGCATGTCTACGATATCGATGACGATGCTGTTTGAATAATATTGTCCTGCATATACTCCTTCAACATCGCCGGAAATATCTTCATCCGAGAGCGAGAGGTCGGAGGAGTCACTGTCGAAGTCTGTTAAGTCTGTTACTGTTGTAGACACATCGTCGTCATCGCTTTCAAAGTCCTCGTCTTCTGAAGACGTGCGCAGAAGTTCGGAGAGTTCGCTCGGACTGATGGAGGAAAAATCGTCTTCCTCGTCATCACTGTTGTCACCCTGCCTGTCGTGACTTTTCCGTGCATACTCCTCTTCGTCGAGAAGAGACAAATTCGATATATTACTGAAACTCTGGCTGTAAAGACTAATGTCTTCGTTGAAGAGGCACTCGTCGACATCCGAAACGGAACCCCAGAAAGATGTGACAGAGCTCCGCTCATCCCAACGAGAAGCCTCGTGATACTGCAAAGTAATACCAGGACAAGAGCAGAAAGAGTTTGGACTTGAAAGAAAATGTATAATACTTGCAGGTCACGGTATTTGTCATCATTATCGTATAAAATACGAGCCTTACAATAGACTTTTGCTGCTTTTCAAACTCGTTGGACAGAGTTATAGCCATGAAGTGGGAAATGATTATTGTTTGCCAAATGACATTGCCCTAAAATGATTTCTTGTCCATGGTATGAGAAAATATCGTTGATTTCCAGTATATAGTTGCCAATGTGTGTCTGAAGAGCGTCATATCTCAATGACGTGTGGAAACTTACAATTAGAAAAGACAGAAACTTTGTAAAACAAGTGAGAATTGAGGAAGAGAAAACATACAGGACATAAATGAGACGGCCCGTCGTAATGCAAACTCACCATACAGACATCTTTGGCACTCAGGACTGTGCCCTGCTTTCCGTTATGGTTGTCACCAGAACCTTAAGAAAAGCAAGGTCAAAACAGAACAGATTTTAGTTTCCTCAAATATGAAAGTGACATTTTCATTCTCATTCGACAATGTTTGGATAAGATTTATTCTTTCTTGAAATATATTTCTATTCTGGAAATTCTTCTATATGAGTTAGTCGAAAATGGTGATTTTAATTTGATCAACCCCCATCAAATGTGCTGAGAAGAGAGATCATAATTCTGCAATAATCTGAACATTTACTACTCTCATCACAGAATCTATACAAGACCTGGATTATCATGCACGGATGGAAAGTGTGGCATGTTGAGATTGTTTGTGCATGCCAGGAAATACATTACCTGCAGTGACACAACACAATTTGCTGAAAGATCTTGTCAGCGAACTACGGAGTCGAGCCCAAAATCGCCGACCGCGAGATAGCTCGGAAAACGTAGACATTTCGATATCAAGCTAAGAGAACACCATCAAAAGTGTACGAATAGCAAGAGGAATTCACTAGGAATGGACAAGTACTGTAGAATTTCGTTGTTATGTAAACAGAAATACTGCGTGCTTGCATTATTTCGTCACAGATATTCACACGTAGCTACGCCGAGTTTAATACGCGCTGCGCGTTTGCAGTAGAATTGATTATGACGAAACACTGAGTAAGCGCATTTGTAACGTCATCGATATTCTGGTAGGCAGCAAATAATGCAAGCACTGGGTGTCCTTCTCTGAACATAATATCTCGCTGTCATTATGTCATGTCGACCTTTTCATGTCATTTATCAGAAAAGTTGGTGGCTTCCAAGATCATCTGGAATTTCTCTTGCTTATTTGCTACAGTTTGATGAAAATTGATGTCTTAAAGACCTACTATTTCTCTTTAATTCCATTATACATGTAAACCTGTATAAGAGGCAACTTCAACGCGTATGGATATAAAACATAAATCTTTCTTTACTTCTTATCCACAGAAATATGACGTTATTCACAAAAACGGAAATATTAATGATCATTCACAGATATCAACAAAGTATAAATCTGCAACAGCCATAACATTGGTGTATTGGATAGCCTGACTGAGACCCATTTATCACACAATGTTTGTCCATTGCTATCCTTAAGGAGGGTTTATTTTAGGGAACGAGTGTGGAGATCAGGAAAAAGTTTGAAAGTCAATCCTTTTTTCCTTTCTTTTTTCTTTCTTTTTCATTTCCTTTCCGATATTTGAATGAAAGGGCTACACACTGTTTATGACTTCTTTCAATGATATAAGATCCGTGATTTGCTATTATTTGTCTCTGCCCGGCACATGCAATGCCTTTAGTATTAACTTTCTGATCGAGATTTGCTGGAAGAAACCAAATTCTTTGCCTGCCTACATTTCAAACAAGGCAATCAGAACATTAAGGGGCTCTACGTGCTTGATGTACACTGCATGTGTAACTCTGAACTATACATGCAGGCATATCAAAACACGTATCAGTGCTTTTCGAAATTAGCTTAGACAAGGCCTGGAATGTATGTTGGTTGCAAAACTCGTTGCAAATCTCTGAGTCTCAAATGAACCAGAGACGTCTAAAACCCCATTTCGCCCCCTTCATCTGCTATCTTTACCTTATACTTCACTTCACGGTAAACGCATAGAGCACAAGTAAGGGACCAGAGGTACTCAGGAAAGTATCGTTTGAATGATGTCATTTATTTCTGAAAATCATGCCACATGTAATTCGGTTGAAATGAATTTTGAAGTATAAACCTACACTGTAGTTGTATTTTAACAGTGCGCTCATTATACGCTCATGTGATTGAATAGCAATGATATACTGTTCAACAACTAATTTGCTTTTTATACTGACAGGAAGAAAGTGTCTTCCTCATTTTTCCCACATCTTTTCTAATATTCAGCAATTGCAAAAGAAAAAAAAATTGCAAAACGTCATATGCCTTCGTTTGTAGTCATTGACTACTATATCCGACATGAAAAAAGAAATGCAAAACGTCATACGCTTTCTTTTGTAGTCATTGACTACTATATCTGACATGAAATAGTTCAGTTCGTGTACTTCGTTAAGAATTAATTAAACATATCCTCTGTCTTTTTTATTTCACAACTTCATGAAAATGATAATATCATTTCATATGCAATGAGAAAAGACGTAGATTGCAATGACGTTCATATTTTGACTGCAAAGGGTTTTTTTTTTTTTTTTTTTTTTTCAAGGGTGGGGGAGGGAGGGGGTGGCTGCGGGTAATATCTGGAGAAAACGGTTTATAGAAGACATGTATGTAAGCAATTTCTTTCTGATTATGTATTTTTCTGTGTGCTTCGAGTACGCACACGACACAGTGTTTGATCTTCGTTTCTACTTTGATGTTGTTTTGTGCTCAGTAGTGCTTGCTTTTTGCCTTGACATACATTCCTTGTACGCTACACCAAAATCGATCTCACCTGTGCGAACCAACAAATTGATTTTTCACAATTGTGCCAAGTGCATACTTATGAACGTACGTATAGCCACATGTATGTTAAGATCTAAACAGAGAACTGGTTTGTTATTTTCATTATGTAAAGTACCAGTACTTAGTATACCTGTCTATATTGCTATTTTCACGCACACTGTGCTGTCTCTCTTAACGAAATTCACAAAAATTTACATAACAGTGTTAATGAACTTCCTATTGCGTATGCAAAAATGTGTTATGCCGGTGCTCTCCACAGCTACCAACTTGTCAGCTTTCAGTAATCTGCCATCCTTGTGTATGCAAAAACGTGTTATTCCGGTGTCTTTGACCGCTCAAACCAACTTACTACCTGTTCTCAGCTATTTGTTATTGTATATGCAGAGATGTATTACCACGGTGCTTCCGACTCCTCTCAGAAATTTGTTATTAATGTTTATGCAAAAATGTGTCACCCTGGTGTATCTGACTCCTCTATGTAAGTTGCCACCTACCCTGAGCAAACTGTTATCCTTGTGTTTACACAAATGTGTTTCTACGGTGTTTTCGACCACCCCCAATAATTTATTGTCTGTTTGCCTTTGCAATTACCTCTCTGAACTGTTCAGTGCAATTGTGCCCTCCTGTAGACTAGTAACAACCACATTCCCTACGCATTATGCTCACGCAGATACCGTTGAATTTCTGACATGCCTTGTTTTGCGTACGGAAACTGAACATTCCTTAACCGTCTATTATCAGGGTAAATGTTCTTTCACCTATTTTCCTTTAAAATCCAACAGCAGATGTATTTTTGAGCACCTATTTTCTGTTAACAGCCTATCTTTATATTCACCTATTCTGTATCATGCACAATGATGAATCCAAATACCACTGTTAACTCGAACGCCGCTGCTGTTAGCATGCTTTATCCTCAGTCACCTGCTGATATGACACCAGTAATCTCAGTAAACAGCGAAGAGGGCGAAGATTCCGACATCGTCACTTTCTTAAATATGCAGACTTCTGAATTGAGACTAGATTTCGACTGTAACGATGCCGCAGTCCAAAATGTATTCACTCACTATCACACAGAGGATGAACTTCTTTCACTCACTCATAATGACGTAACTCAACTTTTTATTTCACATTTTAATATCAGAAGCTTAAATAAAAACTTCGATCAATTTCTTTCTCTTGTGAGCACGTTGAAAACTGAATATAATATTATCGGGCTCAGTGAAACTTGGTTAAAGGAGACATCACCCTCTTCGCTGCTTACAATAGACGGCTTTAGACTCATAACAAATAATAGAACATGGAAGAAAGGAGGAGGAGTCGGATTTTATGTGTCACAGAAATTAGATTGTGTTTTTTTGGAAAAATATAGCGTGATGTCAGAAGTTTTTGAGAGTGTATTTATTGAGGTCAAAACCTTGAATAAAGGTAATATTATAATTGGGGAGATTTATCGACCACCCAGCTCAAACCCTGCTGAATTTTTAGAGTTATTTTGCGACCTTATTTCAAGCAGTTATTTTGATAGTAAGACATGTTTTGTCATGGGTGACTTTAACCTCAATCTTCTTAATTACAACGATAATCTTATGTGCGCAGATTTTCTGAACCTTATGTTGTCGAAATCATTTATTCCCCTTACAAGAAAACCGACTCGAATAACTGATGATGTATCTACTCTTATTGATAACATTTTTGTAAATGATTTATTTTCTGACATCACATCTGGCATAATAGTTTCTGACGTCACTGATCATTTTCCAATCTATGCCCTTGTGTCAAATTTTATGACTACTAATGTTTCTCATACCCACAATCCGGGCATTCGTGTAATGTCTGAATCTAACCTTAATAAACTTAGGGAGAAATTAAGTTCAGAAGATTGGTCCACTGTATACTCTCAAAGCGATACTGATTTAGCATTTGAAAATTTTATGAATATTTTGACCACTAACTATGAATCTAGTGTTCCTCTTCAAAGGCCTCACCATTCAAATTACAAAAAAGTACCTCGACAACCATGGGTAACAAAATCTCTACTCAGGTCCATTAACCGCAAGAATAGTCTTTTTCATAAATATCGCAAAGATCCATGCCCTCGAAATAAATCAAGATATACTCGATATCGGAATATATTGACATCCTTAATACGTGTTGCTAAGCGGAATTATTTTTCGCGACAGTTTGTTAAATATAAACATGATGTGAAGAGTACGTGGAAGGTGATTAACGAGACACTCAAATACAAAACCAATACTGATCTTCCCAAATATATTTTGGCGGACGGCCGGCAGATTAACGATCCGGTTAGCATGGCGGAATCTTTTAATAATTATTTCGCAAGTCTTGGTCCACATCTTGCCAGTAAAATCCCGAAATCCTCAACTGAATATCATAGATACTTAGGTAATAGGAATCCTCAATCAATATTTTTCGAACCTATTGTTAAAGAAGAAATTGTTGATATCGTCAAGAATCTAAACGATAAAAAAAGTTCAGGATATGATGGAATTACAAATTTTCTTTTAAAAAATGTTCTGAATCAAATCATTTCTCCTTTAACATACATTTTTAATCAATCTCTACTTAATGGTAAAGTCCCCAATAAAATGAAAGTTGCAAAAGTTGTCCCTATCTTTAAGAAGGGACAGAAAGATTTGGTGAATAATTACCGACCAATATCTCTATTGACTTCGATCTCTAAAATCCTTGAAAGGTTAGTTTACACGCGATTATTGAAATTTCTCACAAATCATAATATTTTATCAGATTCTCAGTTTGGTTTCAGAAAACATTATAATACAACCCATGCTTTACTCACTTTTATAGACAAGGTAGCTCATGCTATAGATAATTTTGAGCATACAATTGGAGTTTTTCTTGATTTCTCTAAAGCTTTTGATACGATAGATCACGAAATTTTATTTTCTAAACTGTATCATTATGGAATTCGCGGGCCACCTCTCGAATGGTTTAAGAGTTACTTAACTGATAGAAAGCAATTTGTTAACATTAACGGCTATGATTCGCAGTTAAAACTTATCTCATGTGGAGTCCCACAGGGCTCCCTCTTGGGCCCACTTTTATTTATTTTATACATAAATGACCTTCAAAAATCATCGCCAATTTTATCATTTATTTGTTTTGCTGATGACACAAGTTTGTTTTGTTCTCATCGAGACCCTAATACATTAATTGATATGATGAATATTGAGCTTAGGTCTGTGCAATCCTGGATTTATGCCAACAAATTATCCCTGAATATAGAAAAAACTTATTATATGGTATTCAGTAATTCTTTGAATGTTGTCCCACATGAGATCAAAATAAATGATATATGTTTAACGCAGGTCAATAACGCGAAGTTTTTAGGGCTTTGGATTGACCGAGAATTATCCTGGAAAACTCATATTAATTTTGTAAGTAAAATTTTGTCCAGAAATATTGGAATTTTAAACAAGCTTAAACATTTGTTCCCTGATTATATTTTGCAGAGTATATATTCTTCTTTAATATCTCCACACTTTAATTATGGAATTTTGGCGTGGGGAAACGCAATCAATTTACTATTAGATTCCCTTCTTCGCATTCAAAAGCGAGCAATAAGAATTATAAACCACGCCGGATATTTTGCTCATACCAACTGTTTTTTTCATCAAAACAGAATTCTGAAAATTCCAGACCTATTTTATTATAATCTTGGAATTTTCATGTATAAACTAACAACTAATGAATTACCATCCGTTTTTATTCACATGTTCAAAAGAAATCGCTCTATTCATTGCTACCCCACTCGTCAGAGTGACGCCTATCACCTTCCCCGTACTCGCACTATTTTTGCAAAGAAAACAATTATGTTTACTGGACCCAGATACTGGAATGACCTCCCTCAAGATATTACTTCTTCCTTATCCTTATTCACCTTCAAACGCAAACTAAAACGGCTATTACTTAGTGGATACACACTACCCGGCTCTTAGCAACATTCTCTTTTTTAATACCCCCAGTCTTTTGTCTTTGTCTGCAGCTCCAAGTTACTTCACGATACCGTTATAGCACTTTGTGTGTGTGTGTGTGTAAACACGGCGAAATATGTACAGTCTCGTTTAAGCGATACTAAAGTATTCATGTGGTTCGTTAGTTCGTTTTTAATACTGATTTTGCACTGGTACAATTTAAGTTGGTCGAGATAAACATGTCCGTTCTCCGTATAATTTCACGCCTATAAATTCGGGAACCTACAGTTTTTACAAGCGTCATTGCTTTTATGTAGGCCCCATCATATTTCTGACATTTATTTGTGATATCCTCAGATGAAAATGACCATTTATATTTGTGTGTAATGTTAGTTTGTCTTTTTTTCTTCAAACATAAGATATGGTTGTATATGTTTTGTACTTTTGTTTTATTGTCAATCATTTTGTGATCCCATCACTGAGAAATGGAAATATGAAATAAACTTGAAACTTGAAACTTGAAACTTGAAACATGTAAGCAATTCAATCTGTGTAGTGCATATCTCCTCATGAATTCTGGACCAAGCCACAGACTGCTTCATTGATCAGCATGTCTACGATATCGATGACGATGCTGTTTGAATAATATTGTCCTGCATATACTCCTTCAACATCGCCGGAAATATCTTCATCCGAGAGCGAGAGGTCGGAGGAGTCACTGTCGAAGTCTGTTAAGTCTGTTACTGTTGTAAACACATCGTCGTCATCGCTTTCAAAGTCCTCGTCTTCTGAAGACGTGCGCAGAAGTTCGGAGAGTTCGCTCGGACTGATGGAGGAAAAATCGTCTTCCTCGTCATCACTGTTGTCACCCTGCCTGTCGTGACTTTTCCGTGCATACTCCTCTTCGTCGAGAAGAGACAAATTCGATATATTACTGAAACTCTGGCTGTAAAGACTAATGTCTTCGTTGAAGAGGCACTCGTCGACATCCGAAACGGAACCCCAGAAAGATGTGACAGAGCTCCGCTCATCCCAACGAGAAGCCTCGTGATACTGCAAAGTAATACCAGGACAAGAGCAGAAAGAGTTTGGACTTGAAAGAAAATGTATAATACTTGCAGGTCACGGTATTTGTCATCATTATCGTATAAAATACGAGCCTTACAATAGACTTTTGCTGCTTTTCAAACTTGTTGGACAGAGTTATAGCCATGAAGTGGGAAATGATTATTGTTTGCCAAATGACATTGCCCTAAAATGATTTCTTGTCCATGGTATGAGAAAATATCGTTGATTTCCAGTATATAGTTGCCAATGTGTGTCTGAAGAGCGTCATATCTCAATGACGTGTGGAAACTTACAATTAGAAAAGACAGAAACTTTGTAAAACAAGTGAGAATTGAGGAAGAGAAAACATACAGGACATAAATGAGACGGCCCGTCGTAATGCAAACTCACCATACAGACATCTTTGGCACTCAGGACTGTGCCCTGCTTTCCGTTATGGTTGTCACCAGAACCTTAAGAAAAGCAAGGTCAAAACAGAACAGATTTTAGTTTCCTC
Organism: Diadema antillarum; assembly: GCF_040938485.1. NCBI lineage: Eukaryota > Metazoa > Echinodermata > Echinoidea > Diadematoida > Diadematidae > Diadema > Diadema antillarum. Next base: position 177,957 of record NW_027271126.1, on the reverse strand, counting down.
AAATATGAAAGTGACATTTTCATTCTCATTCGACAATGTTTGGATAAGATTTATTCTTTCTTGAAATATATTTCTATTCTGGAAATTCTTCTATATGAGTTAGTCGAAAATGGTGATTTTAATTTGATCAACCCCCATCAAATGTGCTGAGAAGAGAGATCATAATTCTGCAATAATCTGAACATTTACTACTCTCATCACAGAATCTATACAAGACCTGGATTATCATGCACGGATGGAAAGTGTGGCATGTTGAGATTGTTTGTGCATGCCAGGAAATACATTACCTGCAGTGACACAACACAATTTGCTGAAAGATCTTGTCAGCGAACTACGGAGTCGAGCCCAAAATCGCCGACCGCGAGATAGCTCGGAAAACGTAGACATTTCGATATCAAGCTAAGAGAACACCATCAAAAGTGTACGAATAGCAAGAGGAATTCACTAGGAATGGACAAGTACTGTAGAATTTCGTTGTTATGTAAACAGAAATACTGCGTGCTTGCATTATTTCGTCACAGATATTCACACGTAGCTACGCCGAGTTTAATACGCGCTGCGCGTTTGCAGTAGAATTGATTATGACGAAACACTGAGTAAGCGCATTTGTAACGTCATCGATATTCTGGTAGGCAGCAAATAATGCAAGCACTGGGTGTCCTTCTCTGAACATAATATCTCGCTGTCATTATGTCATGTCGACCTTTTCATGTCATTTATCAGAAAAGTTGGTGGCTTCCAAGATCATCTGGAATTTCTCTTGCTTATTTGCTACAGTTTGATGAAAATTGATGTCTTAAAGACCTACTATTTCTCTTTAATTCCATTATACATGTAAACCTGTATAAGAGGCAACTTCAACGCGTATGGATATAAAACATAAATCTTTCTTTACTTCTTATCCACAGAAATATGACGTTATTCACAAAAACGGAAATATTAATGATCATTCACAGATATCAACAAAGTATAAATCTGCAACAGCCATAACATTGGTGTATTGGATAGCCTGACTGAGACCCATTTATCACACAATGTTTGTCCATTGCTATCCTTAAGGAGGGTTTATTTTAGGGAACGAGTGTGGAGATCAGGAAAAAGTTTGAAAGTCAATCCTTTTTTCCTTTCTTTTTTCTTTCTTTTTCATTTCCTTTCCGATATTTGAATGAAAGGGCTACACACTGTTTATGACTTCTTTCAATGATATAAGATCCGTGATTTGCTATTATTTGTCTCTGCCCGGCACATGCAATGCCTTTAGTATTAACTTTCTGATCGAGATTTGCTGGAAGAAACCAAATTCTTTGCCTGCCTACATTTCAAACAAGGCAATCAGAACATTAAGGGGCTCTACGTGCTTGATGTACACTGCATGTGTAACTCTGAACTATACATGCAGGCATATCAAAACACGTATCAGTGCTTTTCGAAATTAGCTTAGACAAGGCCTGGAATGTATGTTGGTTGCAAAACTCGTTGCAAATCTCTGAGTCTCAAATGAACCAGAGACGTCTAAAACCCCATTTCGCCCCCTTCATCTGCTATCTTTACCTTATACTTCACTTCACGGTAAACGCATAGAGCACAAGTAAGGGACCAGAGGTACTCAGGAAAGTATCGTTTGAATGATGTCATTTATTTCTGAAAATCATGCCACATGTAAGCAATTCAATCTGTGTAGTGCATATCTCCTCATGAATTCTGGACCAAGCCACAGACTGCTTCATTGATCAGCATGTCTACGATATCGATGACGATGCTGTTTGAATAATATTGTCCTGCATATACTCCTTCAACATCGCCGGAAATATCTTCATCCGAGAGCGAGAGGTCGGAGGAGTCACTGTCGAAGTCTGTTAAGTCTGTTACTGTTGTAAACACATCGTCGTCATCGCTTTCAAAGTCCTCGTCTTCTGAAGACGTGCGCAGAAGTTCGGAGAGTTCGCTCGGACTGATGGAGGAAAAATCGTCTTCCTCGTCATCACTGTTGTCACCCTGCCTGTCGTGACTTTTCCGTGCATACTCCTCTTCGTCGAGAAGAGTCAAATTCGATATATTACTGAAACTCTGGCTGTAAAGACTAATGTCTTCGTTGAAGAGGCACTCGTCGACATCCGAAACGGAACCCCAGAAAGATGTGACAGAGCTCCGCTCATCCCAACGAGAAGCCTCGTGATACTGCAAAGTAATACCAGGACAAGAGCAGAAAGAGTTTGGACTTGAAAGAAAATGTATAATACTTGCAGGTCACGGTATTTGTCATCATTATCGTATAAAATACGAGCCTTACAATAGACTTTTGCTGCTTTTCAAACTTGTTGGACAGAGTTATAGCCATGAAGTGGGAAATGATTATTGTTTGCTAAATGACATTGCCCTAAAATGATTTCTTGTCCATGGTATGAGAAAATATCGTTGATTTCCAGTATATAGTTGCCAATGTGTGTCTGAAGAGCGTCATATCTCAATGACGTGTGGAAACTTACAATTAGAAAAGACAGAAACTTTGTAAAACAAGTGAGAATTGAGGAAGAGAAAACATACAGGACATAAATGAGACGGCCCGTCGTAATGCAAACTCACCATACAGACATCTTTGGCACTCAGGACTGTGCCCTGCTTTCCGTTATGGTTGTCACCAGAACCTTAAGAAAGCAAGGTCAAAACAGAACAGATTTTAGTTTCCTCAAATATGAAAGTGACATTTTCATTCTCATTCGACAATGTTTGGATAAGATTTATTCTTTCTTGAAATATATTTCTATTCTGGAAATTCTTCTATATGAGTTAGTCGAAAATGGTGATTTTAATTTGATCAACCCCCATGAAATGTGCTGAGAAGAGAGATCATAATTCTGCAATAATCTGAACATTTACTGCTCTCATCACAGAATCTATACAAGACCTGGATTATCATGCACGGATGGAAAGTGTGGCATGTTGAGATTGTTTGTGCATGCCAGGAAATACATTACCTGCAGTGACACAACACAATTTGCTGAAAGATCTTGTCAGCGAACTACGGAGTCGAGCCCAAAATCGCCGACCGCGAGATAGCTCGGAAAACGTAGACATTTCGATATCAAGCTAAGAGAACACCATCAAAAGTGTACGAATAGCAAGAGGAATTCACTAGGAATGGACAAGTACTGTAGAATTTCGTTGTTATGTAAACAGAAATACTGCGTGCTTGCATTATTTCGTCACAGATATTCCCATGTAGCTACGCCGAGTTTAATACGCGCTGCGCGTTTGCAGTAGAATTGATTATGACGAAACACTGAGTAAGCGCATTTGTAACGTCATCGATATTCTGGTAGGCAGCAAATAATGCAAGCACTGGGTGTCCTTCTCTGAACATAATATCTCGCTGTCATTATGTCATGTCGACCTTTTCATGTCATTTATCAGAAAAGTTGGTGGCTTCCAAGATCACCTGGAATTTCTCTTGCTTATTTGCTACAGTTTGATGAAAATTGATGTGTTAAAGACCTACTATTTCTCTTTAATTCCATTATACATGTAAACCTGTATAAGAGGCAATTTCAACGCGTATGGATATAAAGCATAAAGCTTTCTTTACTTCTTATCCACCGAAATATGACGTTATTCACAAAAACGGAAGTATTAATGATCATTCACAGATATCAACAAAGTATAAATCTGCAACAGCCATAACATTGGTGTATTGGATAGCCTGACTAAGACCCATTTATCACACAATATTTGTCCATTGCTATCCTTAAGGAGGGTTTATCTTAGGGAACGAGTGTGGAGATCAGGAAAAAGTTTGAAAGTCAATCCTTTTTTCCTTTCTTTTTTCTTTCTTTTTCATTTCCTTTCCGATATTTGAATGAAAGGGCTACACACTGTTTATGACTTCTTTCAATGATATAAGATCCGTGATTTGCTATTATTTGTCTCTGCCCGGCACATGCAATGCCTTTAGTATTAACTTTCTGATCGAGATTTGCTGGAAGAAACCAAATTCTTTGCCTGCCTACATTTCAAACAAGGCAATCAGAACATTAAGGGGCTCTACGTGCTTGATGTACACTGCATGTGTAACTCTGAACTATACATGCAGGCATATCAAAACACGTATCAGTGCTTTTCGAAATTAGCTTAGACAAGGCCTGGAATGTATGTTGGTTGCAAAACTCGTTGCAAATCTCTGAGTCTCAAATGAACCAGAGACGTCTCAAAGCCCATTTTGCCCCCTTCATCTGCTATCTTTACCTTATACTTCATTTCACGGTAAACGCATAGAGCACAAGTAAGGGACCAGAGGTACTCAGGAAAGTATCGTTTGAATGATGTCATTTATTTCTGAAAATCATGCCACATGTAAGCAATTCAATCTGTGTAGTGCATATCTCCTCATGAATTCTGGACCAAGCCACAGACTGCTTCATTGATCAGCATGTCTACGATATCGATGACGATGCTGTTTGAAGAATATTGTCCTGCATATACTCCTTCAACATCGCCGGAAATATCTTCATCCGAGAGCGAGAGGTCGGAGGAGTCACTGTCGAAGTCTGTTAAGTCTGTTACTGTTGTAAACACATCGTCGTCATCGCTTTCAAAGTCCTCGTCTTCTGAAGACGTGCGCAGAAGTTCGGAGAGTTCGCTCGGACTGATGGAGGAAAAATCGTCTTCCTCGTCATCACTGTTGTCACCCTGCCTGTCGTGACTTTTCCGTGCATACTCCTCTTCGTCGAGAAGAGACAAATTCGATATATTACTGAAACTCTGGCTGTAAAGACTAATGTCTTCGTTGAAGAGGCACTCGTCGACATCCGAAACGGAACCCCAGAAAGATGTGACAGAGCTCCGCTCATCCCAACGAGAAGCCTCGTGATACTGCAAAGTAATACCAGGACAAGAGCAGAAAGAGTTTGGACTTGAAAGAAAATGTATAATACTTGCAGGTCACGGTATTTGTCATCATTATCGTATAAAATACGAGCCTTACAATAGACTTTTGCTGCTTTTCAAACTCGTTGGACAGAGTTATAGCCATGAAGTGGGAAATGATTATTGTTTGCCAAATGACATTGCCCTAAAATGATTTCTTGTCCATGGTATGAGAAAATATCGTTGATTTCCAGTATATAGTTGCCAATGTGTGTCTGAAGAGCGTCATATCTCAATGACGTGTGGAAACTTACAATTAGAAAAGACAGAAACTTTGTAAAACAAGTGAGAATTGAGGAAGAGAAAACATACAGGACATAAATGAGACGGCCCGTCGTAATGCAAACTCACCATACAGACATCTTTGGCACTCAGGACTGTGCCCTGCTTTCCGTTATGGTTGTCACCAGAACCTTAAGAAAAGCAAGGTCAAAACAGAACAGATTTTAGTTTCCTCAAATATGAAAGTGACATTTTCATTCTCATTCGACAATGTTTGGATAAGATTTATTCTTTCTTGAAATATATTTCTATTCTGGAAATTCTTCTATATGAGTTAGTCGAAAATGGTGATTTTAATTTGATCAACCCCCATCAAATGTGCTGAGAAGAGAGATCATAATTCTGCAATAATCTGAACATTTACTACTCTCATCACAGAATCTATACAAGACCTGGATTATCATGCACGGATGGAAAGTGTGGCATGTTGAGATTGTTTGTGCATGCCAGGAAATACATTACCTGCAGTGACACAACACAATTTGCTGAAAGATCTTGTCAGCGAACTACGGAGTCGAGCCCAAAATCGCCGACCGCGAGATAGCTCGGAAAACGTAGACATTTCGATATCAAGCTAAGAGAACACCATCAAAAGTGTACGAATAGCAAGAGGAATTCACTAGGAATGGACAAGTACTGTAGAATTTCGTTGTTATGTAAACAGAAATACTGCGTGCTTGCATTATTTCGTCACAGATATTCACACGTAGCTACGCCGAGTTTAATACGCGCTGCGCGTTTGCAGTAGAATTGATTATGACGAAACACTGAGTAAGCGCATTTGTAACGTCATCGATATTCTGGTAGGCAGCAAATAATGCAAGCACTGGGTGTCCTTCTCTGAACATAATATCTCGTTGTCATTATGTCATGTCGACCTTTTCATGTCATTTATCAGAAAAGTTGGTGGCTTCCAAGATCATCTGGAATTTCTCTTGCTTATTTGCTACAGTTTGATGAAAATTGATGTCTTAAAGACCTACTATTTCTCTTTAATTCCATTATACATGTAAACCTGTATAAGAGGCAACTTCAACGCGTATGGATATAAAACATAAAGCTTTCTTTACTTCTTATCCACAGAAATATGACGTTATTCACAAAAACGGAAATATTAATGATCATTCACAGATATCAACAAAGTATAAATCTGCAACAGCCATAACATTGGTGTATTGGATAGCCTGACTGAGACCCATTTATCACACAATGTTTGTCCATTGCTATCCTTAAGGAGGGTTTATTTTAGGGAACGAGTGTGGAGATCAGGAAAAAGTTTGAAAGTCAATCCTTTTTTCCTTTCTTTTTTCTTTCTTTTTCATTTCCTTTCCGATATTTGAATGAAAGGGCTACACACTGTTTATGACTTCTTTCAATGATATAAGATCCGTGATTTGCTATTATTTGTCTCTGCCCGGCACATGCAATGCCTTTAGTATTAACTTTCTGATCGAGATTTGCTGGAAGAAACCAAATTCTTTGCCTGCCTACATTTCAAACAAGGCAATCAGAACATTAAGGGGCTCTACGTGCTTGATGTTCACTGCATGTGTAACTCTGAACTATACATGCAGGCATATCAAAACACGTATCAGTGCTTTTCGAAATTAGCTTAGACAAGGCCTGGAATGTATGTTGGTTGCAAAACTCGTTGCAAATCTCTGAGTCTCAAATGAACCAGAGACGTCTCAAACCCCATTTCGCCCCCTTCATCTGCTATCTTTACCTTATACTTCACTTCACGGTAAACGCATAGAGCACAAGTAAGGGACCAGAGGTACTCAGGAAAGTATCGTTTGAATGATGTCATTTATTTCTGAAAATCATGCCACATGTAAGCAATTCAATCTGTGTAGTGCATATCTCCTCATGAATTCTGGACCAAGCCACAGACTGCTTCATTGATCAGCATGTCTACGATATCGATGAGGATGCTGTTTGAATAATATTGTCCTGCATATACTCCTTCAACATCGCCGGAAATATCTTCATCCGAGAGCGAGAGGTCGGAGGAGTCACTGTCGAAGTCTGTTAAGTCTGTTACTGTTGTAAACACATCGTCGTCATCGCTTTCAAAGTCCTCGTCTTCTGAAGACGTGCGCAGAAGTTCGGAGAGTTCGCTCGGACTGATGGAGGAAAAATCGTCTTCCTCGTCATCACTGTTGTCACCCTGACTGTCGTGACTTTTCCGTGCATACTCCTCTTCGTCGAGAAGAGACAAATTCGATATATTACTGAAACTCTGGCTGTAAAGACTAATGTCTTCGTTGAAGAGGCACTCGTCGACATCCGAAACGGAACCCCAGAAAGATGTGACAGAGCTCCGCTCATCCCAACGAGAAGCCTCGTTATACTGCAAAGTAATACCAGGACAAGAGCAGAAAGAGTTTGGACTTGAAAGAAAATGTATAATACTTGCAGGTCACGGTATTTGTCATCATTATCGTATAAAATACGAGCCTTACAATAGACTTTTGCTGCTTTTCAAACTTGTTGGACAGAGTTATAGCCATGAAGTGGGAAATGATTATTGTTTGCCAAATGACATTGCCCTAAAATGATTTCTTGTCCATGGTATGAGAAAATATCGTTGATTTCCAGTATATAGTTGCCAATGTGTGTCTGAAGAGCGTCATATCTCAATGACGTGTGGAAACTTACAATTAGAAAAGACAGAAACTTTGTAAAACAAGTGAGAATTGAGGAAGAGAAAACATACAGGACATAAATGAGACGGCCCGTCGTAATGCAGACTCACCATACAGACATCTTTGGCACTCAGGACTGTGCCCTGCTTTCCGTTATGGTTGTCACCAGAACCTTAAGAAAAGCAAGGTCAAAACAGAACAGATTTTAGTTTCCTCAAATATGAAAGTGACATTTTCATTCTCATTCGACAATGTTTGGATAAGATTTATTCTTTCTTGAAATATATTTCTATTCTGGAAATTCTTCTATATGAGTTAGTCGAAAATGGTGATTTTAATTTGATCAACCCCCATGAAATGTGCTGAGAAGAGAGATCATAATTCTGCAATAATCTGAACATTTACTGCTCTCATCACAGAATCTATAGAAGACCTGGATTATCATGCACGGATGGAAAGTGTGGCATGTTGAGATTGTTTGTGCATGCCAGGAAATACATTACCTGCAGTGACACAACACAATTTGCTGAAAGATCTTGTCAGCGAACTACGGAGTCGAGCCCAAAATCGCCGACCGCGAGATAGCTCGGAAAACGTAGACATTTCGATATCAAGCTAAGAGAACACCATCAAAAGTGTACGAATAGCAAGAGGAATTCACTAGGAATGGACAAGTACTGTAGAATTTCGTTGTTATGTAAACAGAAATACTGCGTGCTTGCATTATTTCGTCACAGATATTCACACGTAGCTACGCCGAGTTTAATACGCGCTGCGCGTTTGCAGTAGAATTGATTATGACGAAACACTGAGTAAGCGCATTTGTAACGTCATCGATATTCTGGTAGGCAGCAAATAATGCAAGCACTGGGTGTCCTTCTCTGAACATAATATCTCGCTGTCATTATGTCATGTCGACCTTTTCATGTCATTTATCAGAAAAGTTGGTGGCTTCCAAGATCATCTGGAATTTCTCTTGCTTATTTGCTACAGTTTGATGAAAATTGATGTGTTAAAGACCTACTATTTCTCTTTAATTCCATTATACATGTAAACCTGTATAAGAGGCAACTTCAACGCGTATGGATATAAAACATAAAGCTCTCTTTACTTCTTATCCACAGAAATATGACGTTATTCACAAAAACGGAAATATTAATGATCATTCACAGATATCAACAAAGTATAAATCTGCAACAGCCATAACATTGGTGTATTGGATAGCCTGACTGAGACCCATTTATCACACAATGTTTGTCCATTGGTATCCTTATTGAGGGTTTATTTTAGGGACCGAGTGTGGAGATCAGGAAAAAGTTTGAAAGTCAATCCTTTTTTCCTTTCTTTTTTCTTTCTTTTTCATTTCCTTTCCGATATTTGAATGAAAGGGCTACACACTGTTTATGACTTCTTTCAATGATATAAGATCCGTGATTTGCTATTATTTGTCTCTGCCCGGCACATGCAATGCCTTTAGTATTAACTTTCTGATCGAGATTTGCTGGAAGAAACCAAATTCTTTGCCTGCCTACATTTCAAACAAGGCAATCAGAACATTAAGGGGCTCTACGTGCTTGATGTACACTGCATGTGTAACTCTGAACTATACATGCAGGCATATCAAAACACGTATCAGTGCTTTTCGAAATTAGCCTAGACAAGGCCTGGAATGTATGTTGGTTGCAAAACTCGTTGCAAATCTCTGAGTCTCAAATGAACCAGAGACGTCTAAAACCCCATTTCGCCCCCTTCATCTGCTATCTTTACCTTATACTTCACTTCACGGTAAACGCATAGAGCACAAGTAAGGGACCAGAGGTACTCAGGAAAGTATCGTTTGAATGATGTCATTTATTTCTGAAAATCATGCCACATGTAAGCAATTCAATCTGTGTAGTGCATATCTCCTCATGAATTCTGGACCAAGCCACAGACTGCTTCATTGATCAGCATGTCTACGATATCGATGACGATGCTGTTTGAATAATATTGTCCTGCATATACTCCTTCAACATCGCCGGAAATATCTTCATCCGAGAGCGAGAGGTCGGAGGAGTCACTGTCGAAGTCTGTTAAGTCTGTTACTGTTGTAAACACATCGTCGTCATCGCTTTCAAAGTCCTCGTCTTCTGAAGACGTGCGCAGAAGTTCGGAGAGTTCGCTCGGACTGATGGAGGAAAAATCGTCTTCCTCGTCATCACTGTTGTCACCCTGCCTGTCGTGACTTTTCCGTGCATACTCCTCTTCGTCCAGAAGAGACAAATTCGATATATTACTGAAACTCTGGCTGTAAAGACTAATGTCTTCGTTGAAGAGGCACTCGTCGACATCCGAAACGGAACCCCAGAAAGATGTGACAGAGCTCCGCTCATCCCAACGAGAAGCCTCGTGATACTGCAAAGTAATACCAGGACAAGAGCAGAAAGAGTTTGGACTTGAAAGAAAATGTATAATACTTGCAGGTCACGGTATTTGTCATCATTATCGTATAAAATACGAGCCTTACAATAGACTTTTGCTGCTTTTCAAACTTGTTGGACAGAGTTATAGCCATGAAGTGGGAAATGATTATTGTTTGCCAAATGACATTGCCCTAAAATGATTTCTTGTCCATGGTATAAAAAATATCGTTGATTTCCAGTATATAGTTGCCAATGTGTGTCTGAAGAGCGTCATATCTCAATGACGTGTGGAAACTTACAATTAGAAAAGACAGAAACTTTGTAAAACAAGTGAGAATTGAGGAAGAGAAAACATACAGGACATAAATGAGACGGCCCGTCGTAATGCAAACTCACCATACAGACATCTTTGGCACTCAGGACTGTGCCCTGCTTTCCGTTATGGTTGTCACCAGAACCTTAAGAAAAGCAAGGTCAAAACAGAACAGATTTTAGTTTCCTCAAATATGAAAGTGACATTTTCATTCTCATTCGACAATGTTTGGATAAGATTTATTCTTTCTTGAAATATATTTCTATTCTGGAAATTCTTCTATATGAGTTAGTCGAAAATGGTGATTTTAATTTGATCAACCCCCATCAAATGTGCTGAGAAGAGAGATCATAATTCTGCAATAATCTGAACATTTACTGCTCTCATCACAAAATCTATAGAAGACCTGGATTATCATGCACGGATGGAAAGTGTGGCATGTTGAGATTGTTTGTGCATGCCAGGAAATACATTACCTGCAGTGACACAACACAATTTGCTGAAAGATCTTGTCAGCGAACTACGGAGTCGAGCCCAAAATCGCCGACCGCGAGATAGCTCGGAAAACGTAGACATTTCGATATCAAGCTAAGAGAACACCATCAAAAGTGTACGAATAGCAAGAGGAATTCACTAGGAATGGACAAGTACTGTAGAATTTCGTTGTTATGTAAACAGAAATACTGCGTGCTTGCATTATTTCGTCACAGATATTCACACGTAGCTACGCCGAGTTTAATACGCGCTGCGCGTTTGCAGTAGAATTGATTATGACGAAACACTGAGTAAGCGCATTTGTAACGTCATCGATATTCTGGTAGGCAGCAAATAATGCAAGCACTGGGTGTCCTTCTCTGAACATAATATCTCGCTGTCATTATGTCATGTCGACCTTTTCATGTCATTTATCAGAAAAGTTGGTGGCTTCCAAGATCATCTGGAATTTCTCTTGCTTATTTGCTACAGTTTGATGAAAATTGATGTCTTAAAGACCTACTATTTCTCTTTAATTCCATTATACATGTAAACCTGTATAAGAGGCAACTTCAACGCGTATGGATATAAAACATAAATCTTTCTTTACTTCTTATCCACAGAAATATGACGTTATTCACAAAAACGGAAATATTAATGATCATTCACAGATATCAACAAAGTATAAATCTGCAACAGCCATAACATTGGTGTATTGGATAGCCTGACTGAGACCCATTTATCACACAATGTTTGTCCATTGCTATCCTTAAGGAGGGTTTATTTTAGGGAACGAGTGTGGAGATCAGGAAAAAGTTTGAAAGTCAATCCTTTTTTCCTTTCTTTTTTCTTTCTTTTTCATTTCCTTTCCGATATTTGAATGAAAGGGCTACACACTGTTTATGACTTCTTTCAATGATATAAGATCCGTGATTTGCTATTATTTGTCTCTGCCCGGCACATGCAATGCCTTTAGTATTAACTTTCTGATCGAGATTTGCTGGAAGAAACCAAATTCTTTGCCTGCCTACATTTCAAACAAGGCAATCAGAACATTAAGGGGCTCTACGTGCTTGATGTACACTGCATGTGTAACTCTGAACTATACATGCAGGCATATCAAAACACGTATCAGTGCTTTTCGAAATTAGCTTAGACAAGGCCTGGAATGTATGTTGGTTGCAAAACTCGTTGCAAATCTCTGAGTCTCAAATGAACCAGAGACGTCTAAAACCCCATTTCGCCCCCTTCATCTGCTATCTTTACCTTATACTTCACTTCACGGTAAACGCATAGAGCACAAGTAAGGGACCAGAGGTACTCAGGAAAGTATCGTTTGAATGATGTCATTTATTTCTGAAAATCATGCCACATGTAAGCAATTCAATCTGTGTAGTGCATATCTCCTCATGAATTCTGGACCAAGCCACAGACTGCTTCATTGATCAGCATGTCTACGATATCGATGACGATGCTGTTTGAATAATATTGTCCTGCATATACTCCTTCAACATCGCCGGAAATATCTTCATCCGAGAGCGAGAGGTCGGAGGAGTCACTGTCGAAGTCTGTTAAGTCTGTTACTGTTGTAAACACATCGTCGTCATCGCTTTCAAAGTCCTCGTCTTCTGAAGACGTGCGCAGAAGTTCGGAGAGTTCGCTCGGACTGATGGAGGAAAAATCGTCTTCCTCGTCATCACTGTTGTCACCCTGCCTGTCGTGACTTTTCCGTGCATACTCCTCTTCGTCGAGAAGAGACAAATTCGATATATTACTGAAACTCTGGCTGTAAAGACTAATGTCTTCGTTGAAGAGGCACTCGTCGACATCCGAAACGGAACCCCAGAAAGATGTGACAGAGCTCCGCTCATCCCAACGAGAAGCCTCGTGATACTGCAAAGTAATACCAGGACAAGAGCAGAAAGAGTTTGGACTTGAAAGAAAATGTATAATACTTGCAGGTCACGGTATTTGTCATCATTATCGTATAAAATACGAGCCTTACAATAGACTTTTGCTGCTTTTCAAACTTGTTGGACAGAGTTATAGCCATGAAGTGGGAAATGATTATTGTTTGCCAAATGACATTGCCCTAAAATGATTTCTTGTCCATGGTATGAGAAAATATCGTTGATTTCCAGTATATAGTTGCCAATGTGTGTCTGAAGAGCGTCATATCTCAATGACGTGTGGAAACTTACAATTAGAAAAGACAGAAACTTTGTAAAACAAGTGAGAATTGAGGAAGAGAAAACATACAGGACATAAATGAGACGGCCCGTCGTAATGCAAACTCACCATACAGACATCTTTGGCACTCAGGACTGTGCCCTGCTTTCCGTTATGGTTGTCACCAGAACCTTAAGAAAAGCAAGGTCAAAACAGAACAGATTTTAGTTTCCTCAAATGTGAAAGTGACATTTTCATTCTCATTCGACAATGTTTGGATAAGATTTATTCTTTCTTGAAATATATTTCTATTCTGGAAATTCTTCTATATGAGTTAGTCGAAAATGGTGATTTTAATTTGATCAACCCCCATCAAATGTGCTGAGAAGAGAGATCATAATTCTGCAATAATCTGAACATTTACTGCTCTCATCACAAAATCTATAGAAGACCTGGATTATCATGCACGGATGGAAAGTGTGGCATGTTGAGATTGTTTGTGCATGCCAGGAAATACATTACCTGCAGTGACACAACACAATTTGCTGAAAGATCTTGTCAGCGAACTACGGAGTCGAGCCCAAAATCGCCGACCGCGAGATAGCTCGGAAAACGTAGACATTTCGATATCAAGCTAAGAGAACACCATCAAAAGTGTACGAATAGCAAGAGGAATTCACTAGGAATGGACAAGTACTGTAGACTTTCGTTGTTATGTAAACAGAAATACTGCGTGCTTGCATTATTTCGTCACAGATATTCACACGTAGCTACGCCGAGTTTAATACGCGCTGCGCGTTTGCAGTAGAATTGATTATGACGAAACACTGAGTAAGCGCATTTGTAACGTCATCGATATTCTGGTAGGCAGCAAATAATGCAAGCACTGGGTGTCCTTCTCTGAACATAATATCTCGCTGTCATTATGTCATGTCGACCTTTTCATGTCATTTATCAGAAAAGTTGGTGGCTTCCAAGATCATCTGGAATTTCTCTTGCTTATTTGCTACAGTTTGATGAAAATTGATGATTTAAAGACCTACTATTTCTCTTTAATTCCATTATACATGTAAACCTGTATAAGAGGCAACTTCAACGCGTATGGATATAAAACATAAAGCTTTCTTTACTTCTTATCCACAGAAATATGACGTTATTCACAAAAACGGAAATATTAATGATCATTCACAGATATCAACAAAGTATAAATCTGCAACAGCCATAACATTGGTGTATTGGATAGCCTGACTGAGACCCATTTATCACACAATGTTTGTCCATTGGTATCCTTATTGAGGGTTTATTTTAGGGACCGAGTGTGGAGATCAGGAAAAAGTTTGAAAGTCAATCCTTTTTTCCTTTCTTTTTTCTTTCTTTTTCATTTCCTTTCCGATATTTGAATGAAAGGGCTACACACTGTTTATGACTTCTTTCAATGATATAAGATCCGTGATTTGCTATTATTTGTCTCTGCCCGGCACATGCAATGCCTTTAGTATTAACTTTCTTGTCGAGATTTGCTGGAAGAAACCAAATTCTTTGCCTGCCTACATTTCAAACAAGGCAATCAGAACATTAAGGGGCTCTACGTGCTTGATGGACTCTGCATGTGTAACTCTGAACTATACATGCAGGCATATCAAAACACGTATCAGTGCTTTTCGAAATTAGCTTAGACAAAGCCTGGAATGTATGTTGGTTGCAAAACTCGTTGCAAATCTCTGAGTCTCAAATGAACCAGAGAAGTCTAAAACCCCATTTCGCCCCCTTCATCTGCTATCTTTACCTTATACTTCACTTCACGGTAAACGCATAGAGCACAAGTAAGGGACCAGAGGTACTCAGGAAAGTATCGTTTGAATGATGTCATTTATTTCTGAAAATCATGCCACATGTAAGCAATTCAATCTGTGTAGTGCATATCTCCTCATGAATTCTGGACCGAGCCACAGACTGCTTCATTGATCAGCATGTCTACGATATCGATGACGATGCTGTTTGAATAATATTGTCCTGCATATACTCCTTCAACATCGCCGGAAATATCTTCATCCGAGAGCGAGAGGTCGGAGGAGTCACTGTCGAAGTCTGTTAAGTCTGTTACTGTTGTAAACACATCGTCGTCATCGCTTTCAAAGTCCTCGTCTTCTGAAGACGTGCGCAGAAGTTCGGAGAGTTCGCTCGGACTGATGGAGGAAAAATCGTCTTCCTCGTCATCACTGTTGTCACCCTGCTTGTCGTGACTTTTCCGTGCATACTCCTCTTCGTCGAGAAGAGACAAATTCGATATATTACTGAAACTCTGGCTGTAAAGACTAATGTCTTCGTTGAAGAGGCACTCGTCGACATCCGAAACGGAACCCCAGAAAGATGTGACAGAGCTCCGCTCATCCCAACGAGAAGCCTCGTGATACTGCAAAGTAATACCAGGACAAGAGCAGAAAGAGTTTGGACTTGAAAGAAAATGTATAATACTTGCAGGTCACGGTATTTGTCATCATTATCGTATAAAATACGAGCCTTACAATAGACTTTTGCTGCTTTTCAAACTTGTTGGACAGAGTTATAGCCATGAAGTGGGAAATGATTATTGTTTGCCAAATGACATTGCCCTAAAATGATTTCTTGTCCATGGTATGAGAAAATATCGTTGATTTCCAGTATATAGTTGCCAATGTGTGTCTGAAGAGCGTCATATCTCAATGACGTGTGGAAACTTACAATTAGAAAAGACAGAAACTTTGTAAAACAAGTGAGAATTGAGGAAGAGAAAACATACAGGACATAAATGAGACGGCCCGTCGTAATGCAAACTCACCATACAGACATCTTTGGCACTCAGGACTGTGCCCTGCTTTCCGTTATGGTTGTCACCAGAACCTTAAGAAAAGCAAGGTCAAAACAGAACAGATTTTAGTTTCCTCAAATGTGAAAGTGACATTTTCATTCTCATTCGACAATGTTTGGATAAGATTTATTCTTTCTTGAAATATATTTCTATTCTGGAAATTCTTCTATATGAGTTAGTCGAAAATGGTGATTTTAATTTGATCAACCCCCATCAAATGTGCTGAGAAGAGAGATCATAATTCTGCAATAATCTGAACATTTACTGCTCTCATCACAAAATCTATAGAAGACCTGGATTATCATGCACGGATGGAAAGTGTGGCATGTTGAGATTGTTTGTGCATGCCAGGAAATACATTACCTGCAGTGACACAACACAATTTGCTGAAAGATCTTGTCAGCGAACTACGGAGTCGAGCCCAAAATCGCCGACCGCGAGATAGCTCGGAAAACGTAGACATTTCGATATCAAGCTAAGAGAACACCATCAAAAGTGTACGAATAGCAAGAGGAATTCACTAGGAATGGACAAGTACTGTAGACTTTCGTTGTTATGTAAACAGAAATACTGCGTGCTTGCATTATTTCGTCACAGATATTCACACGTAGCTACGCCGAGTTTAATACGCGCTGCGCGTTTGCAGTAGAATTGATTATGACGAAACACTGAGTAAGCGCATTTGTAACGTCATCGATATTCTGGTAGGCAGCAAATAATGCAAGCACTGGGTGTCCTTCTCTGAACATAATATCTCGCTGTCATTATGTCATGTCGACCTTTTCATGTCATTTATCAGAAAAGTTGGTGGCTTCCAAGATCATCTGGAATTTCTCTTGCTTATTTGCTACAGTTTGATGAAAATTGATGATTTAAAGACCTACTATTTCTCTTTAATTCCATTATACATGTAAACCTGTATAAGAGGCAACTTCAACGCGTATGGATATAAAACATAAAGCTTTCTTTACTTCTTATCCACAGAAATATGACGTTATTCACAAAAACGGAAATATTAATGATCATTCACAGATATCAACAAAGTATAAATCTGCAACAGCCATAACATTGGTGTATTGGATAGCCTGACTGAGACCCATTTATCACACAATGTTTGTCCATTGGTATCCTTATTGAGGGTTTATTTTAGGGACCGAGTGTGGAGATCAGGAAAAAGTTTGAAAGTCAATCCTTTTTTCCTTTCTTTTTTCTTTCTTTTTCATTTCCTTTCCGATATTTGAATGAAAGGGCTACACACTGTTTATGACTTCTTTCAATGATATAAGATCCGTGATTTGCTATTATTTGTCTCTGCCCGGCACATGCAATGCCTTTAGTATTAACTTTCTTGTCGAGATTTGCTGGAAGAAACCAAATTCTTTGCCTGCCTACATTTCAAACAAGGCAATCAGAACATTAAGGGGCTCTACGTGCTTGATGGACTCTGCATGTGTAACTCTGAACTATACATGCAGGCATATCAAAACACGTATCAGTGCTTTTCGAAATTAGCTTAGACAAAGCCTGGAATGTATGTTGGTTGCAAAACTCGTTGCAAATCTCTGAGTCTCAAATGAACCAGAGAAGTCTAAAACCCCATTTCGCCCCCTTCATCTGCTATCTTTACCTTATACTTCACTTCACGGTAAACGCATAGAGCACAAGTAAGGGACCAGAGGTACTCAGGAAAGTATCGTTTGAATGATGTCATTTATTTCTGAAAATCATGCCACATGTAAGCAATTCAATCTGTGTAGTGCATATCTCCTCATGAATTCTGGACCGAGCCACAGACTGCTTCATTGATCAGCATGTCTACGATATCGATGACGATGCTGTTTGAATAATATTGTCCTGCATATACTCCTTCAACATCGCCGGAAATATCTTCATCCGAGAGCGAGAGGTCGGAGGAGTCACTGTCGAAGTCTGTTAAGTCTGTTACTGTTGTAAACACATCGTCGTCATCGCTTTCAAAGTCCTCGTCTTCTGAAGACGTGCGCAGAAGTTCGGAGAGTTCGCTCGGACTGATGGAGGAAAAATCGTCTTCCTCGTCATCACTGTTGTCACCCTGCTTGTCGTGACTTTTCCGTGCATACTCCTCTTCGTCGAGAAGAGACAAATTCGATATATTACTGAAACTCTGGCTGTAAAGACTAATGTCTTCGTTGAAGAGGCACTCGTCGACATCCGAAACGGAACCCCAGAAAGATGTGACAGAGCTCCGCTCATCCCAACGAGAAGCCTCGTGATACTGCAAAGTAATACCAGGACAAGAGCAGAAAGAGTTTGGACTTGAAAGAAAATGTATAATACTTGCAGGTCACGGTATTTGTCATCATTATCGTATAAAATACGAGCCTTACAATAGACTTTTGCTGCTTTTCAAACTTGTTGGACAGAGTTATAGCCATGAAGTGGGAAATGATTATTGTTTGCCAAATGACATTGCCCTAAAATGATTTCTTGTCCATGGTATGAGAAAATATCGTTGATTTCCAGTATATAGTTGCCAATGTGTGTCTGAAGAGCGTCATATCTCAATGACGTGTGGAAACTTACAATTAGAAAAGACAGAAACTTTGTAAAACAAGTGAGAATTGAGGAAGAGAAAACATACAGGACATAAATGAGACGGCCCGTCGTAATGCAAACTCACCATACAGACATCTTTGGCACTCAGGACTGTGCCCTGCTTTCCGTTATGGTTGTCACCAGAACCTTAAGAAAAGCAAGGTCAAAACAGAACAGATTTTAGTTTCCTCAAATATGAAAGTGACATTTTCATTCTCATTCGACAATGTTTGGATAAGATTTATTCTTTCTTGAAATATATTTCTATTCTGGAAATTCTTCTATATGAGTTAGTCGAAAATGGTGATTTTAATTTGATCAACCCCCATCAAATGTGCTGAGAAGAGAGATCATAATTCTGCAATAATCTGAACATTTACTGCTCTCATCACAAAATCTATAGAAGACCTGGATTATCATGCACGGATGGAAAGTGTGGCATGTTGAGATTGTTTGTGCATGCCAGGAAATACATTACCTGCAGTGACACAACACAATTTGCTGAAAGATCTTGTCAGCGAACTACGGAGTCGAGCCCAAAATCGCCGACCGCGAGATAGCTCGGAAAACGTAGACATTTCGATATCAAGCTAAGAGAACACCATCAAAAGTGTATGAATAGCAAGAGGAATTCACTAGGAATGGACAAGTACTGTAGAATTTCGTTGTTATGTAAACAGAAATACTGCGTGCTTGCATTATTTCGTCACAGATATTCACACGTAGCTACGTCGAGTTTAATACGCGCTGCGCGTTTGCAGTAGAATTGATTATGACGAAACACTGAGTAAGCGCATTTGTAACTTCATCGATATTCTGGTAGGCAGCAAATAATGCAAGCACTGGGTGTCCTTCTCTGAACATAATATCTCGCTGTCATTATGTCATGTCGACCTTTTCATGTCATTTATCAGAAAAGTTGGTGGCTTCCAAGATCATCTGGAATTTCTCTTGCTTATTTGCTACAGTTTGATGAAAATTGATGTGTTAAAGACCTACTATTTCTCTTTAATTCCATTATACATGTAAACCTGTATAAGAGGCAACTTCAACGCGTATGGATATAAAACATAAAGCTTTCTTTACTTCTTATCCACAGAAATATGACGTTATTCACAAAAACGGAAATATTAATGATCATTCACAGATATCAACAAAGTATAAATCTGCAACAGCCATAACATTGGTGTATTGGATAGCCTGACTGAGACCCATTTATCACACAATGTTTGTCCATTGCTATCCTGAAGGAGGGTTTATTTTAGGGAACGAGTGTGGAGATCAGGAAAAAGTTTGAAAGTCAATCCTTTTTTCCTTTCTTTTTTCTTTCTTTTTCATTTCCTTTCCGATATTTGAATGAAAGGGCTACACACTGTTTATGACTTCTTTCAATGATATAAGATCCGTGATTTGCTATTATTTGTCTCTGCCCGGCACATGCAATGCCTTTAGTATTAACTTTCTGATCGAGATTTGCTGGAAGAAACCAAATTCTTTGCCTGCCTACATTTCAAACAAGGCAATCAGAACATTAAGGGGCTCTACGTGCTTGTGTACACTGCATTTGTAACTCTGAACTATACATGCAGGCATATCAAAAACGTATCAGTGCTTTTCGAAATTAACTTAGACAAGGCCTGGAATGTATGTTGGTTGCAAAACTCGTTGCAAATCTCTGAGTCTCAAATGAACCAGAGACGTCTCAAACCCCATTTCGCCCCCTTCATCTGCTATCTTTACCTTATACTTCACTTCACGGTAAACGCATAGAGCACATGTAAGGGACCAGAGGTACTCAGGAAAGTATCGTTTGAATGATGTCATTTATTTCTGAAAATCATGCCACATGTAAGCAATTCAATCTGTGTAGTGCATATCTCCTCATGAATTCTGGACCAATCCACAGACTGCTTCATTGATCAGCATGTCTACGATATCGATGACGATGCTGTTTGAATAATATTGTCCTGCATATACTCCTTCAACATCGCCGGAAATATCTTCATCCGAGAGCGAGAGGTCGGAGGAGTCACTGTCGAAGTCTGTTAAGTCTGTTACTGTTGTAAACACATCGTCGTCATCGCTTTCAAAGTCCTCGTCTTCTGAAGACGTGCGCAGAAGTTCGGAGAGTTCGCTCGGACTGATGGAGGAAAAATCGTCTTCCTCGTCATCACTGTTGTCACCCTGCCTGTCGTGACTTTTCCGTGCATACTCCTCTTCGTCGAGAAGAGACAAATTCGATATATTACTGAAACTCTGGCTGTAAAGACTAATGTCTTCGTTGAAGAGGCACTCGTCGACATCCGAAACGGAACCCCAGAAAGATGTGACAGAGCTCCGCTCATCCCAACGAGAAGCCTCGTGATACTGCAAAGTAATACCAGGACAAGAGCAGAAAGAGTTTGGACTTGAAAGAAAATGTATAATACTTGCAGGTCACGGTATTTGTCATCATTATCGTATAAAATACGAGCCTTACAATAGACTTTTGCTGCTTTTCAAACTTGTTGGACAGAGTTATAGCCATGAAGTGGGAAATGATTATTGTTTGCCAAATGACATTGCCCTAAAATGATTTCTTGTCCATGGTATGAGAAAATATCGTTGATTTCCAGTATATAGTTGCCAATGTGTGTCTGAAGAGCGTCATATCTCAATGACGTGTGGAAACTTACAATTAGAAAAGACAGAAACTTTGTAAAACAAGTGAGAATTGAGGAAGAGAAAACATACAGGACATAAATGAGACGGCCCGTCGTAATGCAAACTCACCATACAGACATCTTTGGCACTCAGGACTGTGCCCTGCTTTCCGTTATGGTTGTCACCAGAACCTTAAGAAAAGCAAGGTCAAAACAGAACAGATTTTAGTTTCCTCAAATATGAAAGTGACATTTTCATTCTCATTCGACAATGTTTGGATAAGATTTATTCTTTCTTGAAATATATTTCTATTCTGGAAATTCTTCTATATGAGTTAGTCGAAAATGGTGATTTTAATTTGATCAACCCCCATCAAATGTGCTGAGAAGAGAGATCATAATTCTGCAATAATCTGAACATTTACTGCTCTCATCACAGAATCTATACAAGACCTGGATTATCATGCACGGATGGAAAGTGTGGCATGTTGAGATTGTTTGTGCATGCCAGGAAATACATTACCTGCAGTGACACAACACAATTTGCTGAAAGATCTTGTCAGCGAACTACGGAGTCGAGCCCAAAATCGCCGACCGCGAGATAGCTCGGAAAACGTAGACATTTCGATATCAAGCTAAGAGAACACCATCAAAAGTGTACGAATAGCAAGAGGAATTCACTAGGAATGGACAAGTACTGTAGAATTTCGTTGTTATGTAAACAGAAATACTGCGTGCTTGCATTATTTCGTCACAGATATTCACACGTAGCTACACCGAGTTTAATACGCGCTGCGCGTTTGCAGTAGAATTGATTATGACGAAACACTGAGTAAGCGCATTTGTAACGTCATCGATATTCTGGTAGGCAGCAAATAATGCAAGCACTGGGTGTCCTTCTCTGAACATAATATCTCGCTGTCATTATGTCATGTCGACCTTTTCATGTCATTTATCAGAAAAGTTGGTGGCTTCCAAGATCATCTGGAATTTCTCTTGCTTATTTGCTACAGTTTGATGAAAATTGATGTCTTAAAGACCTACTATTTCTCTTTAATTCCATTATACATGTAAACCTGTATAAGAGGCAACTTCAACGCGTATGGATATAAAACATAAAGCTCTCTTTACTTCTTATCCACAGAAATATGACGTTATTCACAAAAACGGAAATATTAATGATCATTCACAGATATCAACAAAGTATAAATCTGCAACAGCCATAACATTGGTGTATTGGATAGCTTGACTGAGACCCATTTATCACACAATGTTTGTCCATTGCTATCCTTATTGAGGGTTTATTTTAGGGACCGAGTGTGGAGATCAGGAAAAAGTTTGAAAGTCAATCCTTTTTTCCTTTCTTTTTTCTTTCTTTTTCATTTCCTTTCCGATATTTGAATGAAAGGGCTACACACTGTTTATGACTTCTTTCAATGATATAAGATCCGTGATTTGCTATTATTTGTCTCTGCCCGGCACATGCAATGCCTTTAGTATTAACTTTCTTGTCGAGATTTGCTGGAAGAAACCAAATTCTTTGCCTGCCTACATTTCAAACAAGGCAATCAGAACATTAAGGGGCTCTACGTGCTTGATGGACTCTGCATGTGTAACTCTGAACTATACATGCAGGCATATCAAAACACGTATCAGTGCTTTTCGAAATTAGCTTAGACAAAGCCTGGAATGTATGTTGGTTGCAAAACTCGTTGCAAATCTCTGAGTCTCAAATGAACCAGAGAAGTCTAAAACCCCATTTCGCCCCCTTCATCTGCTATCTTTACCTTATACTTCACTTCACGGTAAACGCATAGAGCACAAGTAAGGGACCAGAGGTACTCAGGAAAGTATCGTTTGAATGATGTCATTTATTTCTGAAAATCATGCCACATGTAAGCAATTCAATCTGTGTAGTGCATATCTCCTCATGAATTCTGGACCAAGCCACAGACTGCTTCATTGATCAGCATGTCTACGATATCGATGACGATGCTGTTTGAATAATATTGTCCTGCATATACTCCTTCAACATCGCCGGAAATATCTTCATCCGAGAGCGAGAGGTCGGAGGAGTCACTGTCGAAGTCTGTTAAGTCTGTTACTATTGTAAACACATCGTCGTCATCGCTTTCAAAGTCCTCGTCTTCTGAAGACGTGCGCAGAAGTTCGGAGAGTTCGCTCGGACTGATGGAGGAAAAATCGTCTTCCTCGTCATCACTGTTGTCACCCTGCCTGTCGTGACTTTTCCGTGCATACTCCTCTTCGTCGAGAAGAGACAAATTCGATATATTACTGAAACTCTGGCTGTAAAGACTAATGTCTTCGTTGAAGTGGCACTCGTCGACATCCGAAACGGAACCCCAGAAAGATGTGACAGAGCTCCGCTCATCCCAACGAGAAGCCTCGTGATACTGCAAAGTAATACCAGGACAAGAGCAGAAAGAGTTTGGACTTGACAGAAAATGTATAATACTTTCAGGTCACGGTATTTGTCATCATTATCGTATAAAATACGAGCCTTACAATAGACTTTTGCTGCTTTTCAAACTTGTTGGACAGAGTTATAGCCATGAAGTGGGAAATAATTATTGTTTGCCAAATGACATTGCCCTAAAATGATTTCTTGTCCATGGTTTGAGAAAATATCGTTGATTTCCAGTATATAGTTGCCAATGTGTGTCTGAAGAGCGTCATATCTCAATGACGTGTGGAAACTTACAATTAGAAAAGACAGAAACTTTGTAAAACAAGTGAGAATTGAGGAAGAGAAAACATACAGGACATAAATGAGACGGCCTGTCGTAATGCAAACTCACCATACAGACATCTTTGGCACTCAGGACTGTGCCCTGCTTTCCGTTATGGTTGTCACCAGAACCTTAAGAAAAGCAAAGTCAAAACAGAACAGATTTTAGTTTCCTCAAATATGAAAGTGACATTTTCAATCTCATTCGACAATGTTTAGATAAGATTTATTCTTTCTTGAAATATATTTCTATTCTGGAAATTCTTCTATATGAGTTAGTCGAAAATGGTGATTTTAATTTGATCAACCCCCATCAAATGTGCTGAGAAGAGAGATCATAATTCTGCAATAATCTGAACATTTACTGCTCTCATCACAGAATCTATACAAGACCTGGATTATCATGCACGGATGGAAAGTGTGGCATGTTGAGATTGTTTGTGCATGCCAGGAAATACATTACCTGCAGTGACACAACACAATTTGCTGAAAGATCTTGTCAGCGAACTACGGAGTCGAGCCCAAAATCGCCGACCGCGAGATAGCTCGGAAAACGTAGACATTTCGATATCAAGCTAAGAGAACACCATCAAAAGTGTACGAATAGCAAGAGGAATTCACTAGGAATGGACAAGTACTGTAGAATTTCGTTGTTATGTAAACAGAAATACTGCGTGCTTGCATTATTTCGTCACAGATATTCACATGAAGCTACGCCGAGTTTAATACGCGCTGCGCGTTTGCAGTAGAATTGATTATGACGAAACACTGAGTAAGCGCATTTGTAACGTCATCGATATTCTGGTAGGCAGCAAATAATGCAAGCACTGGGTGTCCTTCTCTGAACATAATATCTCGCTGTCATTATGTCATGTCGACCTTTTCATGTCATTTATCAGAAAAGTTGGTGGCTTCCAAGATCATCTGGAATTTCTCTTGCTTATTTGCTACAGTTTGATGAAAATTGATGTCTTAAAGACCTACTATTTCTCTTTAATTCCATTATACATGTAAACCTGTATAAGAGGCAACTTCAACGCGTATGGATATAAAACATAAAGCTCTCTTTACTTCTTATCCACAGAAATATGACGTTATTCACAAAAACGGAAATATTAATGATCATTCACAGATATCAACAAAGTATAAATCTGCAACAGCCATAACATTGGTGTATTGGATAGCCTGACTGAGACCCATTTATCACACAATGTTTGTCCATTGCTATCCTTATTGAGGGTTTATTTTAGGGACCGAGTGTGGAGATCAGGAAAAAGTTTGAAAGTCAATCCTTTTTTCCTTTCTTTTTTCTTTCTTTTTCATTTCCTTTCCGATATTTGAATGAAAGGGCTACACACTGTTTATGACTTCTTTCAATGATATAAGATCCGTGATTTGCTATTATTTGTCTCTGCCCGGCACATGCAATGCCTTTAGTATTAACTTTCTGATCGAGATTTGCTGGAAGAAACCAAATTCTTTGCCTGCCTACATTTCAAACAAGGCAATCAGAACATTAAGGGGCTCTACGTGCTTGATGTACACTGCATGTGTAACTCTGAACTATACATGCAGGCATATCAAAATACGTATCAGTGCTTTTCGAAATTAGCTTAGACAAGGCCTGGAATGTATGTTGGTTGCAAAACTCGTTGCAAATCTCTGAGTCTCAAATGAACCAGAGACGTCTCAAAGCCCATTTCGCCCCCTTCATCTGCTATCTTTACCTTATACTTCATTTCACGGTAAACGCATAGAGCACAAGTAAGGGACCAGAGGTACTCAGGAAAGTATCGTTTGAATGATGTCATTTATTTCTGAAAATCATGCCACATGTAAGCAATTCAATCTGTGTAGTGCATATCTCCTCATGAATTCTGGACCAAGCCACAGACTGCTTCATTGATCAGCATGTCTACGATATCGATGACGATGCTGTTTGAATAATATTGTCCTGCATATACTCCTTCAACATCGCCGGAAATATCTTCATCCGAGAGCGAGAGGTCGGAGGAGTCACTGTCGAAGTCTGTTAAGTCTGTTACTGTTGTAAACACATCGTCGTCATCGCTTTCAAAGTCCTCGTCTTCTGAAGACGTGCGCAGAAGTTCGGAGAGTTCGCTCGGACTGATGGAGGAAAAATCGTCTTCCTCGTCATCACTGTTGTCACCCTGCTTGTCGTGACTTTTCCGTGCATACTCCTCTTCGTCGAGAAGAGACAAATTCGATATATTACTGAAACTCTGGCTGTAAAGACTAATGTCTTCGTTGAAGAGGCACTCGTCGACATCCGAAACGGAACCCCAGAAAGATGTGACAGAGCTCCGCTCATCCCAACGAGAAGCCTCGTGATACTGCAAAGTAATACCAGGACAAGAGCAGAAAGAGTTTGGACTTGAAAGAAAATGTATAATACTTGCAGGTCACGGTATTTGTCATCATTATCGTATAAAATACGAGCCTTACAATAGACTTTTGCTGCTTTTCAAACTTGTTGGACAGAGTTATAGCCATGAAGTGGGAAATGATTATTGTTTGCCAAATGACATTGCCCTAAAATGATTTCTTGTCCATGGTATGAGAAAATATCGTTGATTTCCAGTATATAGTTGCCAATGTGTGTCTGAAGAGCGTCATATCTCAATGACGTGTGGAAACTTACAATTAGAAAAGACAGAAACTTTGTAAAACAAGTGAGAATTGAGGAAGAGAAAACATACAGGACATAAATGAGACGGCCCGTCGTAATGCAAACTCACCATACAGACATCTTTGGCACTCAGGACTGTGCCCTGCTTTCCGTTATGGTTGTCACCAGAACCTTAAGAAAAGCAAGGTCAAAACAGAACAGATTTTAGTTTCCTCAAATATGAAAGTGACATTTTCATTCTCATTCGACAATGTTTGGATAAGATTTATTCTTTCTTGAAATATATTTCTATTCTGGAAATTCTTCTATATGAGTTAGTCGAAAATGGTGATTTTAATTTGATCAACCCCCATCAAATGTTCTGAGAAGAGAGATCATAATTCTGCAATAATCTGAACATTTACTGCTCTCATCACAAAATCTATAGAAGACCTGGATTATCATGCACGGATGGAAAGTGTGGCATGTTGAGATTGTTTGTGCATGCCAGGAAATACATTACCTGCAGTGACACAACACAATTTGCTGAAAGATCTTGTCAGCGAACTACGGAGTCGAGCCCAAAATCGCCGACCGCGAGATAGCTCGGAAAACGTAGACATTTCGATATCAAGCTAAGAGAACACCATCAAAAGTGTATGAATAGCAAGAGGAATTCACTAGGAATGGACAAGTACTGTAGAATTTCGTTGTTATGTAAACAGAAATACTGCGTGCTTGCATTATTTCGTCACAGATATTCACACGTAGCTACACCGAGTTTAATACGCGCTGCGCGTTTGCAGTAGAATTGATTATGACGAAACACTGAGTAAGCGCATTTGTAACGTCATCGATATTCTGGTAGGCAGCAAATAATGCAAGCACTGGGTGTCCTTCTCTGAACATAATATCTCGCTGTCATTATGTCATGTCGACCTTTTCATGTCATTTATCAGAAAAGTTGGTGGCTTCCAAGATCATCTGGAATTTCTCTTGCTTATTTGCTACAGTTTGATGAAAATTGATGTGTTAAAGACCTACTATTTCTCTTTAATTCCATTATACATGTAAACCTGTATAAGAGGCAACTTCAACGCGTATGGATATAAAACATAAAGCTTTCTTTACTTCTTATCCACAGAAATATGACGTTATTCACAAAAACGGAAATATTAATGATCATTCACAGATATCAACAAAGTATAAATCTGCAACAGCCATAACATTGGTGTATTGGATAGCCTGACTGAGACCCATTTATCACACAATGTTTGTCCATTGCTATCCTGAAGGAGGGTTTATTTTAGGGAACGAGTGTGGAGATCAGGAAAAAGTTTGAAAGTCAATCCTTTTTTCCTTTCTTTTTTCTTTCTTTTTCATTTCCTTTCCGATATTTGAATGAAAGGGCTACACACTGTTTATGACTTCTTTCAATGATATAAGATCCGTGATTTGCTATTATTTGTCTCTGCCCGGCACATGCAATGCCTTTAGTATTAACTTTCTGATCGAGATTTGCTGGAAGAAACCAAATTCTTTGCCTGCCTACATTTCAAACAAGGCAATCAGAACATTAAGGGGCTCTACGTGCTTGTGTACACTGCATTTGTAACTCTGAACTATACATGCAGGCATATCAAAAACGTATCAGTGCTTTTCGAAATTAACTTAGACAAGGCCTGGAATGTATGTTGGTTGCAAAACTCGTTGCAAATCTCTGAGTCTCAAATGAACCAGAGACGTCTCAAACCCCATTTCGCCCCCTTCATCTGCTATCTTTACCTTATACTTCACTTCACGGTAAACGCATAGAGCACATGTAAGGGACCAGAGGTACTCAGGAAAGTATCGTTTGAATGATGTCATTTATTTCTGAAAATCATGCCACATGTAAGCAATTCAATCTGTGTAGTGCATATCTCCTCATGAATTCTGGACCAATCCACAGACTGCTTCATTGATCAGCATGTCTACGATATCGATGACGATGCTGTTTGAATAATATTGTCCTGCATATACTCCTTCAACATCGCCGGAAATATCTTCATCCGAGAGCGAGAGGTCGGAGGAGTCACTGTCGAAGTCTGTTAAGTCTGTTACTGTTGTAAACACATCGTCGTCATCGCTTTCAAAGTCCTCGTCTTCTGAAGACGTGCGCAGAAGTTCGGAGAGTTCGCTCGGACTGATGGAGGAAAAATCGTCTTCCTCGTCATCACTGTTGTCACCCTGCCTGTCGTGACTTTTCCGTGCATACTCCTCTTCGTCGAGAAGAGACAAATTCGATATATTACTGAAACTCTGGCTGTAAAGACTAATGTCTTCGTTGAAGAGGCACTCGTCGACATCCGAAACGGAACCCCAGAAAGATGTGACAGAGCTCCGCTCATCCCAACGAGAAGCCTCGTGATACTGCAAAGTAATACCAGGACAAGAGCAGAAAGAGTTTGGACTTGAAAGAAAATGTATAATACTTGCAGGTCACGGTATTTGTCATCATTATCGTATAAAATACGAGCCTTACAATAGACTTTTGCTGCTTTTCAAACTTGTTGGACAAAGTTATAGCCATGAAGTGGGAAATGATTATTGTTTGCCAAATGACATTGCCCTAAAATGATTTCTTGTCCATGGTATGAGAAAATATCGTTGATTTCCAGTATATAGTTGCCAATGTGTGTCTGAAGAGCGTCATATCTCAATGACGTGTGGAAACTTACAATTAGAAAAGACAGAAACTTTGTAAAACAAGTGAGAATTGAGGAAGAGAAAACATACAGGACATAAATGAGACGGCCCGTCGTAATGCAAACTCACCATACAGACATCTTTGGCACTCAGGACTGTGCCCTGCTTTCCGTTATGGTTGTCACCAGAACCTTAAGAAAAGCAAGGTCAAAACAGAACAGATTTTAGTTTCCTCAAATATGAAAGTGACATTTTCATTCTCATTCGACAATGTTTGGATAAGATTTATTCTTTCTTGAAATATATTTCTATTCTGGAAATTCTTCTATATGAGTTAGTCGAAAATGGTGATTTTAATTTGATCAACCCCCATGAAATGTGCTGAGAAGAGAGATCATAATTCTGCAATAATCTGAACATTTACTGCTCTCATCACAGAATCTATACAAGACCTGGATTATCATGCACGGATGGAAAGTGTGGCATGTTGAGATTGTTTGTGCATGCCAGGAAATACATTACCTGCAGTGACACAACACAATTTGCTGAAAGATCTTGTCAGCGAACTACGGAGTCGAGCCCAAAATCGCCGACCGCGAGATAGCTCGGAAAACGTAGACATTTCGATATCAAGCTAAGAGAACACCATCAAAAGTGTACGAATAGCAAGAGGAATTCACTAGGAATGGACAAGTACTGTAGAATTTCGTTGTTATGTAAACAGAAATACTGCGTGCTTGCATTATTTCGTCACAGATATTCACACGTAGCTACACCGAGTTTAATACGCGCTGCGCGTTTGCAGTAGAATTGATTATGACGAAACACTGAGTAAGCGCATTTGTAACGTCATCGATATTCTGGTAGGCAGCAAATAATGCAAGCACTGGGTGTCCTTCTCTGAACATAATATCTCGCTGTCATTATGTCATGTCGACCTTTTCATGTCATTTATCAGAAAAGTTGGTGGCTTCCAAGATCATCTGGAATTTCTCTTGCTTATTTGCTACAGTTTGATGAAAATTGATGTCTTAAAGACCTACTATTTCTCTTTAATTCCATTATACATGTAAACCTGTATAAGAGGCAACTTCAACGCGTATGGATATAAAACATAAAGCTCTCTTTACTTCTTATCCACAGAAATATGACGTTATTCACAAAAACGGAAATATTAATGATCATTCACAGATATCAACAAAGTATAAATCTGCAACAGCCATAACATTGGTGTATTGGATAGCCTGACTGAGACCCATTTATCACACAATGTTTGTCCATTGCTATCCTTATTGAGGGTTTATTTTAGGGACCGAGTGTGGAGATCAGGAAAAAGTTTGAAAGTCAATCCTTTTTTCCTTTCTTTTTTCTTTCTTTTTCATTTCCTTTCCGATATTTGAATGAAAGGGCTACACACTGTTTATGACTTCTTTCAATGATATAAGATCCGTGATTTGCTATTATTTGTCTCTGCCCGGCACATGCAATGCCTTTAGTATTAACTTTCTGATCGAGATTTGCTGGAAGAAACCAAATTCTTTGCCTGCCTACATTTCAAACAAGGCAATCAGAACATTAAGGGGCTCTACGTGCTTGATGTACACTGCATGTGTAACTCTGAACTATACATGCAGGCATATCAAAATACGTATCAGTGCTTTTCGAAATTAGCTTAGACAAGGCCTGGAATGTATGTTGGTTGCAAAACTCGTTGCAAATCTCTGAGTCTCAAATGAACCAGAGACGTCTCAAAGCCCATTTCGCCCCCTTCATCTGCTATCTTTACCTTATACTTCATTTCACGGTAAACGCATAGAGCACAAGTAAGGGACCAGAGGTACTCAGGAAAGTATCGTTTGAATGATGTCATTTATTTCTGAAAATCATGCCACATGTAAGCAATTCAATCTGTGTAGTGCATATCTCCTCATGAATTCTGGACCAAGCCACAGACTGCTTCATTGATCAGCATGTCTACGATATCGATGACGATGCTGTTTGAATAATATTGTCCTGCATATACTCCTTCAACATCGCCGGAAATATCTTCATCCGAGAGCAAGAGGTCGGAGGAGTCACTGTCGAAGTCTGTTAAGTCTGTTACTGTTGTAAACACATCGTCGTCATCGCTTTCAAAGTCCTCGTCTTCTGAAGACGTGCGCAGAAGTTCGGAGAGTTCGCTCGGACTGATGGAGGAAAAATCGTCTTCCTCGTCATCACTGTTGTCACCCTGCCTGTCGTGACTTTTCCGTGCATACTCCTCTTCGTCGAGAAGAGACAAATTCGATATATTACTGAAACTCTGGCTGTAAAGACTAATGTCTTCGTTGAAGAGGCACTCGTCGACATCCGAAACGGAACCCCAGAAAGATGTGACAGAGCTCCGCTCATCCCAACGAGAAGCCTCGTGATACTGCAAAGTAATACCAGGACAAGAGCAGAAAGAGTTTGGACTTGAAAGAAAATGTATAATACTTGCAGGTCACGGTATTTGTCATCATTATCGTATAAAATACGAGCCTTACAATAGACTTTTGCTGCTTTTCAAACTTGTTGGACAGAGTTATAGCCATGAAGTGGGAAATGATTATTGTTTGCCAAATGACATTGCCCTAAAATGATTTCTTGTCCATGGTATGAGAAAATATCGTTGATTTCCAGTATATAGTTGCCAATGTGTGTCTGAAGAGCGTCATATCTCAATGACGTGTGGAAACTTACAATTAGAAAAGACAGAAACTTTGTAAAACAAGTGAGAATTGAGGAAGAGAAAACATACAGGACATAAATGAGACGGCCCGTCGTAATGCAAACTCACCATACAGACATCTTTGGCACTCAGGACTGTGCCCTGCTTTCCGTTATGGTTGTCACCAGAACCTTAAGAAAAGCAAGGTCAAAACAGAACAGATTTTAGTTTCTTCAAATATGAAAGTGACATTTTCATTCTCATTCGACAATGTTTGGATAAGATTTATTCTTTCTTGAAATATATTTCTATTCTGGAAATTCTTCTATATGAGTTAGTCGAAAATGGTGATTTTAATTTGATCAACCCCCATCAAATGTGCTGAGAAGAGAGATCATAATTCTGCAATAATCTGAACATTTACTACTCTCATCACAGAATCTATACAAGACCTGGATTATCATGCACGGATGGAAAGTGTGGCATGTTGAGATTGTTTGTGCATGCCAGGAAATACATTACCTGCAGTGACACAACACAATTTGCTGAAAGATCTTGTCAGCGAACTACGGAGTCGAGCCCAAAATCGCCGACCGCGAGATAGCTCGGAAAACGTAGACATTTCGATATCAAGCTAAGAGAACACCATCAAAAGTGTACGAATAGCAAGAGGAATTCACTAGGAATGGACAAGTACTGTAGAATTTCGTTGTTATGTAAACAGAAATACTGCGTGCTTGCATTATTTCGTCACAGATATTCACACGTAGCTACCCCGAGTTTAATACGCGCTGCGCGTTTGCAGTAGAATTGATTATGACGAAACACTGAGTAAGCGCATTTGTAACGTCATCGATATTCTGGTAGGCAGCAAATAATGCAAGCACTGGGTGTCCTTCTCTGAACATAATATCTCGCTGTCATTATGTCATGTCGACCTTTTCATGTCATTTATCAGAAAAGTTGGTGGCTTCCAAGATCATCTGGAATTTCTCTTGCTTATTTGCTACAGTTTGATGAAAATTGATGTCTTAAAGACCTACTATTTCTCTTTAATTCCATTATACATGTAAACCTGTATAAGAGGCAACTTCAACGCGTATGGATATAAAACATAAAGCTTTCTTTACTTCTTATCCACAGAAATATGACGTTATTCACAAAAACGGAAATATTAATGATCATTCACAGATATCAACAAAGTATAAATCTGCAACAGCCATAACATTGGTGTATTGGATAGCCTGACTGAGACCCATTTATCACACAATGTTTGTCCATTGCTATCCTGAAGGAGGGTTTATTTTAGGGAACGAGTGTGGAGATCAGGAAAAAGTTTGAAAGTCAATCCTTTTTTCCTTTCTTTTTTCTTTCTTTTTCATTTCCTTTCCGATATTTGAATGAAAGGGCTACACACTGTTTATGACTTCTTTCAATGATATAAGATCCGTGATTTGCTATTATTTGTCTCTGCCCGGCACATGCAATGCCTTTAGTATTAACTTTCTGATCGAGATTTGCTGGAAGAAACCAAATTCTTTGCCTGCCTACATTTCAAACAAGGCAATCAGAACATTAAGGGGCTCTACGTGCTTGATGTACACTGCATGTGTAACTCTGAACTATACATGCAGGCATATCAAAACACGTATCAGTGCTTTTCGAAATTAGCTTAGACAAGGCCTGGAATGTATGTTGGTTGCAAAACTCGTTGCAAATCTCTGAGTCTCAAATGAACCAGAGACGTCTCAAACCCCATTTCGCCCCCTTCATCTGCTATCTTTACCTTATACTTCACTTCACGGTAAACGCATAGAGTACAAGTATGGGACCACAGGTACTCAGGAAAGTATCGTTTGAATGATGTCATTTATTTCTGAAAATCATGCCACATGTAAGCAATTCAATCTGTGTAGTGCATATCTCCTCATGAATTCTGGACCAAGCCACAGACTGCTTCATTGATCAGCATGTCTACGATATCGATGACGATGCTGTTTGAATAATATTGTCCTGCATATACTCCTTCAACATCGCCGGAAATATCTTCATCCGAGAGCGAGAGGTCGGAGGAGTCACTGTCGAAGTCTGTTAAGTCTGTTACTGTTGTAAACACATCGTCGTCATCGCTTTCAAAGTCCTCGTCTTCTGAAGACGTGCGCACAAGTTCGGAGAGTTCGCTCGGACTGATGGAGGAAAAATCGTCTTCCTCGTCATCACTGTTGTCACCCTGCCTGTCGTGACTTTTCCGTGCATACTCCTCTTCGTCGAGAAGAGACAAATTCGATATATTACTGAAACTCTGGCTGTAAAGACTAATGTCTTCGTTGAAGAGGCACTCGTCGACATCCGAAACGGAACCCCAGAAAGATGTGACAGAGCTCCGCTCATCCCAACGAGAAGCCTCGTGATACTGCAAAGTAATACCAGGACAAGAGCAGAAAGAGTTTGGACTTGAAAGAAAATGTATAATACTTGCAGGTCACTGTATTTGTCATCATTATCGTATAAAATACGAGCCTTACAATAGACTTTTGCTGCTTTTCAAACTTGTTGGACAGAGTTATAGCCATGAAGTGGGAAATGATTATTGTTTGCCAAATGACATTGCCCTAAAATGATTTCTTGTCCATGGTATGAGAAAATATCGTTGATTTCCAGTATATAGTTGCCAATGTGTGTCTGAAGAGCGTCATATCTCAATGACGTGTGGAAACTTACAATTAGAAAAGACAGAAACTTTGTAAAACAAGTGAGAATTGAGGAAGAGAAAACATACAGGACATAAATGAGACGGCCCGTCGTAATGCAAACTCACCATACAGACATCTTTGGCACTCAGGACTGTGCCCTGCTTTCCGTTATGGTTGTCACCAGAACCTTAAGAAAAGCAAGGTCAAAACAGAACAGATTTTAGTTTCCTCAAATATGAAAGTGACATTTTCATTCTCATTCGACAATGTTTGGATAAGATTTATTCTTTCTTGAAATATATTTCTATTCTGGAAATTCTTCTATATGAGTTAGTCGAAAATGGTGATTTTAATTTGATCAACCCCCATCAAATGTGCTGAGAAGAGAGATCATAATTCTGCAATAATCTGAACATTTACTGCTCTCATCACAGAATCTATAGAAGACCTGGATTATCATGCACGGATGGAAAGTGTGGCATGTTGAGATTGTTTGTGCATGCCAGGAAATACATTACCTGCAGTGACACAACACAATTTGCTGAAAGATCTTGTCAGCGAACTACGGAGTCGAGCCCAAAATCGCCGACCGCGAGATAGCTCGGAAAACGTAGACATTTCGATATCAAGCTAAGAGAACACCATCAAAAGTGTACGAATAGCAAGAGGAATTCACTAGGAATGGACAAGTACTGTAGAATTTCGTTGTTATGTAAACAGAAATACTGCGTGCTTGCATTATTTCGTCACAGATATTCACACGTAGCTACGCCGAGTTTAATACGCGCTGCGCGTTTGCAGTAGAATTGATTATGACGAAACACTGAGTAAGCGCATTTGTAACGTCATCGATATTCTGGTAGGCAGCAAATAATGCAAGCACTGGGTGTCCTTCTCTGAACATAATATCTCGCTGTCATTATGTCATGTCGACCTTTTCATGTCATTTATCAGAAAAGTTGGTGGCTTCCAAGATCATCTGGAATTTCTCTTGCTTATTTGCTACAGTTTGATGAAAATTGATGTCTTAAAGACCTACTATTTCTCTTTAATTCCATTATACATGTAAACCTGTATAAGAGGCAATTTCAACGCGTATGGATATAAAACATAAAGCTTTCTTTACTTCTTATCCACAGAAATATGACGTTATTCACAAAAACGGAAATATTAATGATCATTCACAGATATCAACAAAGTATAAATCTGCAACAGCCATAACATTGGTGTATTGGATAGCCTGACTGAGACCCATTTATCACACAATGTTTGTCCATTGCTATTCTTAAGGAGGGTTTATTTTAGGGAACGAGTGTGGAGATCAGGAAAAAGTTTGAAAGTCAATCCTTTTTTCCTTTCTTTTTTCTTTCTTTTTCATTTCCTTTCCGATATTTGAATGAAAGGGCTACACACTGTTTATGACTTCTTTCAATGATATAAGATCCGTGATTTGCTATTATTTGTCTCTGCCCGGCACATGCAATGCCTTTAGTATTAACTTTCTGATCGAGATTTGCTGGAAGAAACCAAATTCTTTGCCTGTCTACATTTTAAACAAGGCAATCAGAACATTAAGGGGCTCTACGTGCTTGATGTACACTGCATGTGTAACTCTGAACTATACATGCAGGCATATCAAAACACGTATCAGTGCTTTTCGAAATTAGCCTAGACAAGGCCTGGAATGTATGTTGGTTGCAAAACTCGTTGCAAATCTCTGAGTCTCAAATGAACCAGAGACGTCTAAAACCCCATTTCGCCCCCTTCATCTGCTATCTTTACCTTATACTTCACTTCACGGTAAACGCATAGAGCACAAGTAAGGGACCAGAGGTACTCAGGAAAGTATCGTTTGAATGATGTCATTTATTTCTGAAAATCATGCCACATGTAAGCAATTCAATCTGTGTAGTGCATATCTCCTCATGAATTCTGGACCAAGCCACAGACTGCTTCATTGATCAGCATGTCTACGATATCGATGACGATGCTGTTTGAAGAATATTGTCCTGCATATACTCCTTCAACATCGCCGGAAATATCTTCATCCGAGAGCGAGAGGTCGGAGGAGTCACTGTCGAAGTCTGTTAAGTCTGTTACTGTTGTAAACACATCGTCGTCATCGCTTTCAAAGTCCTCGTCTTCTGAAGACGTGCGCAGAAGTTCGGAGAGTTCGCTCGGACTGATGGAGGAAAAATCGTCTTCCTCGTCATCACTGTTGTCACCCTGCCTGTCGTGACTTTTCCGTGCATACTCCTCTTCGTCGAGAAGAGACAAATTCGATATATTACTGAAACTCTGGCTGTAAAGACTAATGTCTTCGTTGAAGAGGCACTCGTCGACATCCGAAACGGAACCCCAGAAAGATGTGACAGAGCTCCGCTCATCCCAACGAGAAGCCTCGTGATACTGCAAAGTAATACCAGGACAAGAGCAGAAAGAGTTTGGA
Source organism: Diadema antillarum (assembly GCF_040938485.1). Classification (NCBI taxonomy): domain Eukaryota; kingdom Metazoa; phylum Echinodermata; class Echinoidea; order Diadematoida; family Diadematidae; genus Diadema; species Diadema antillarum. The sequence goes on along the minus strand of NW_027271126.1, from coordinate 140,788 downwards.
CTTGAAAGAAAATGTATAATACTTGCAGGTCACGGTATTTGTCATCATTATCGTATAAAATACGAGCCTTACAATAGACTTTTGCTGCTTTTCAAACTCGTTGGACAGAGTTATAGCCATGAAGTGGGAAATGATTATTGTTTGCCAAATGACATTGCCCTAAAATGATTTCTTGTCCATGGTATGAGAAAATATCGTTGATTTCCAGTATATAGTTGCCAATGTGTGTCTGAAGAGCGTCATATCTCAATGACGTGTGGAAACTTACAATTAGAAAAGACAGAAACTTTGTAAAACAAGTGAGAATTGAGGAAGAGAAAACATACAGGACATAAATGAGACGGCCCGTCGTAATGCAAACTCACCATACAGACATCTTTGGCACTCAGGACTGTGCCCTGCTTTCCGTTATGGTTGTCACCAGAACCTTAAGAAAAGCAAGGTCAAAACAGAACAGATTTTAGTTTCCTCAAATATGAAAGTGACATTTTCATTCTCATTCGACAATGTTTGGATAAGATTTATTCTTTCTTGAAATATATTTCTATTCTGGAAATTCTTCTATATGAGTTAGTCGAAAATGGTGATTTTAATTTGATCAACCCCCATCAAATGTGCTGAGAAGAGAGATCATAATTCTGCAATAATCTGAACATTTACTGCTCTCATCACAAAATCTATAGAAGACCTGGATTATCATGCACGGATGGAAAGTGTGGCATGTTGAGATTGTTTGTGCATGCCAGGAAATACATTACCTGCAGTGACACAACACAATTTGCTGAAAGATCTTGTCAGCGAACTACGGAGTCGAGCCCAAAATCGCCGACCGCGAGATAGCTCGGAAAACGTAGACATTTCGATATCAAGCTAAGAGAACACCATCAAAAGTGTATGAATAGCAAGAGGAATTCACTAGGAATGGACAAGTACTGTAGAATTTCGTTGTTATGTAAACAGAAATACTGCGTGCTTGCATTATTTCGTCACAGATATTCACACGTAGCTACGTCGAGTTTAATACGCGCTGCGCGTTTGCAGTAGAATTGATTATGACGAAACACTGAGTAAGCGCATTTGTAACGTCATCGATATTCTGGTAGGCAGCAAATAATGCAAGCACTGGGTGTCCTTCTCTGAACATAATATCTCGCTGTCATTATGTCATGTCGACCTTTTCATGTCATTTATCAGAAAAGTTGGTGGCTTCCAAGATCATCTGGAATTTCTCTTGCTTATTTGCTACAGTTTGATGAAAATTGATGTCTTAAAGACCTACTATTTCTCTTTAATTCCATTATACATGTAAACCTGTATAAGAGGCAACTTCAACGCGTATGGATATAAAACATAAAGCTTTCTTTACTTCTTATCCACAGAAATATGACGTTATTCACAAAAACGGAAATATTAATGATCATTCACAGATATCAACAAAGTATAAATCTGCAACAGCCATAACATTGGTGTATTGGATAGCCTGACTGAGACCCATTTATCACACAATGTTTGTCCATTGCTATCCTTAAGGAGGGTTTATTTTAGGGAACGAGTGTGGAGATCAGGAAAAAGTTTGAAAGTCAATCCTTTTTTCCTTTCTTTTTTCTTTCTTTTTCATTTCCTTTCCGATATTTGAATGAAAGGGCTACACACTGTTTATGACTTCTTTCAATGATATAAGATCCGTGATTTGCTATTATTTGTCTCTGCCCGGCACATGCAATGCCTTTAGTATTAACTTTCTGATCGAGATTTGCTGGAAGAAACCAAATTCTTTGCCTGCCTACATTTCAAACAAGGCAATCAGAACATTAAGGGGCTCTACGTGCTTGTGTACACTGCATTTGTAACTCTGAACTATACATGCAGGCATATCAAAAACGTATCAGTGCTTTTCGAAATTAACTTAGACAAGGCCTGGAATGTATGTTGGTTGCAAAACTCGTTGCAAATCTCTGAGTCTCAAATGAACCAGAGACGTCTCAAACCCCATTTCGCCCCCTTCATCTGCTATCTTTACCTTATACTTCACTTCACGGTAAACGCATAGAGCACATGTAAGGGACCAGAGGTACTCAGGAAAGTATCGTTTGAATGATGTCATTTATTTCTGAAAATCATGCCACATGTAAGCAATTCAATCTGTGTAGTGCATATCTCCTCATGAATTCTGGACCAATCCACAGACTGCTTCATTGATCAGCATGTCTACGATATCGATGACGATGCTGTTTGAATAATATTGTCCTGCATATACTCCTTCAACATCGCCGGAAATATCTTCATCCGAGAGCGAGAGGTCGGAGGAGTCACTGTCGAAGTCTGTTAAGTCTGTTACTGTTGTAAACACATCGTCGTCATCGCTTTCAAAGTCCTCGTCTTCTGAAGACGTGCGCAGAAGTTCGGAGAGTTCGCTCGGACTGATGGAGGAAAAATCGTCTTCCTCGTCATCACTGTTGTCACCCTGCCTGTCGTGACTTTTCCGTGCATACTCCTCTTCGTCGAGAAGAGACAAATTCGATATATTACTGAAACTCTGGCTGTAAAGACTAATGTCTTCGTTGAAGAGGCACTCGTCGACATCCGAAACGGAACCCCAGAAAGATGTGACAGAGCTCCGCTCATCCCAACGAGAAGCCTCGTGATACTGCAAAGTAATACCAGGACAAGAGCAGAAAGAGTTTGGACTTGAAAGAAAATGTATAATACTTGCAGGTCACGGTATTTGTCATCATTATCGTATAAAATACGAGCCTTACAATAGACTTTTGCTGCTTTTCAAACTTGTTGGACAGAGTTATAGCCATGAAGTGGGAAATGATTATTGTTTGCCAAATGACATTGCCCTAAAATGATTTCTTGTCCATGGTATGAGAAAATATCGTTGATTTCCAGTATATAGTTGCCAATGTGTGTCTGAAGAGCGTCATATCTCAATGACGTGTGGAAACTTACAATTAGAAAAGACAGAAACTTTGTAAAACAAGTGAGAATTGAGGAAGAGAAAACATACAGGACATAAATGAGACGGCCCGTCGTAATGCAAACTCACCATACAGACATCTTTGGCACTCAGGACTGTGCCCTGCTTTCCGTTATGGTTGTCACCAGAACCTTAAGAAAAGCAAGGTCAAAACAGAACAGATTTTAGTTTCCTCAAATATGAAAGTGCCATTTTCATTCTCATTCGACAATGTTTGGATAAGATTTATTCTTTCTTGAAATATATTTCTATTCTGGAAATTCTTCTATATGAGTTAGTCGAAAATGGTGATTTTAATTTGATCAACCCCCATCAAATGTGCTGAGAAGAGAGATCATAATTCTGCAATAATCTGAACATTTACTGCTCTCATCACAGAATCTATACAAGACCTGGATTATCATGCACGGATGGAAAGTGTGGCATGTTGAGATTGTTTGTGCATGCCAGGAAATACATTACCTGCAGTGACACAACACAATTTGCTGAAAGATCTTGTCAGCGAACTACGGAGTCGAGCCCAAAATCGCCGACCGCGAGATAGCTCGGAAAACGTAGACATTTCGATATCAAGCTAAGAGAACACCATCAAAAGTGTACGAATAGCAAGAGGAATTCACTAGGAATGGACAAGTACTGTAGAATTTCGTTGTTATGTAAACAGAAATACTGCGTGCTTGCATTATTTCGTCACAGATATTCTCATGTAGCTACGCCGAGTTTAATACGCGCTGCGCGTTTGCAGTAGAATTGATTATGACGAAACACTGAGTAAGCGCATTTGTAACGTCATCGATATTCTGGTAGGCAGCAAATAATGCAAGCACTGGGTGTCCTTCTCTGAACATAATATCTCGCTGTCATTATGTCATGTCGACCTTTTCATGTCATTTATCAGAAAAGTTGGTGGGTTCCAAGATCACCTGGAATTTCTCTTGCTTATTTGCTACAGTTTGATGAAAATTGATGTGTTAAAGACCTACTATTTCTCTTTAATTCCATTATACATGTAAACCTGTATAAGAGGCAATTTCAACGCGTATGGATATAAAACATAAAGCTTTCTTTACTTCTTATCGACAGAAATATGACGTTATTCACAAAAACGGAAGTATTAATGATCATTCACAGATATCAACAAATTATAAATCTGCAACAGCCATAACATTGGTGTACTGGATAGCCTGACTGAGACCCATTTATCACACAATATTTGTCCATTGCTATCCGTAAGGAGGGTTTATCTTAGGGAACGAGTGTGGAGATCAGGAAAAAGTTTGAAAGTCAATCCTTTTTTCCTTTCTTTTTTCTTTCTTTTTCATTTCCTTTCCGATATTTGAATGAAAGGGCTACACACTGTTTATGACTTCTTTCAATGATATAAGATCCGTGATTTGCTATTATTTGTCTCTGCCCGGCACATGCAATGCCTTTAGTATTAACTTTCTGATCGAGATTTGCTGGAAGAAACCAAATTCTTTGCCTGCCTACATTTCAAACAAGGCAATCGGAACATTAAGGGGCTCTACGTGCTTGATGTACACTGCATGTGTAACTCTGAACTATACATGCAGGCATATCAAAACACGTATCAGTGCTTTTCGAAATTAGCTTAGACAAGGCCTGGAATGTATGTTGGTTGCAAAACTCGTTGCAAATCTCTGAGTCTCAAATGAACCAGAGACGTCTAAAACCCCATTTCGCCCCCTTCATCTGCTATCTTTACCTTATACTTCACTTCACGGTAAACGCATAGAGCACAAGTAAGGGACCAGAGGTACTCAGGAAAGTATCGTTTGAATGATGTCATTTATTTCTGAAAATCATGCCACATGTAAGCAATTCAATCTGTGTAGTGCATATCTCCTCATGAATTCTGGACCAAGCCACAGACTGCTTCATTGATCAGCATGTCTACGATATCGATGACGATGCTGTTTGAATAATATTGTCCTGCATATACTCCTTCAACATCGCCGGAAATATCTTCATCCGAGAGCGAGAGGTCGGAGGAGTCACTGTCGAAGTCTGTTAAGTCTGTTACTGTTGTAAACACATCGTCGTCATCGCTTTCAAAGTCCTCGTCTTCTGAAGACGTGCGCAGAAGTTCGGAGAGTTCGCTCGGACTGATGGAGGAAAAATCGTCTTCCTCGTCATCACTGTTGTCACCCTGCCTGTCGTGACTTTTCCGTGCATACTCCTCTTCGTCCAGAAGAGACAAATTCGATATATTACTGAAACTCTGGCTGTAAAGACTAATGTCTTCGTTGAAGAGGCACTCGTCGACATCCGAAACGGAACCCCAGAAAGATGTGACAGAGCTCCGCTCATCCCAACGAGAAGCCTCGTGATACTGCAAAGTAATACCAGGACAAGAGCAGAAAGAGTTTGGACTTGAAAGAAAATGTATAATACTTGCAGGTCACTTTATTTGTCATCATTATCGTATAAAATACGAGCCTTACAATAGACTTTTGCTGCTTTTCAAACTTGTTGGACAGAGTTATAGCCATGAAGTGGGAAATGATTATTGTTTGCCAAATGACATTGCCCTAAAATGATTTCTTGTCCATGGTATGAGAAAATATCGTTGATTTCCAGTATATAGTTGCCAATGTGTGTCTGAAGAGCGTCATATCTCAATGACGTGTGGAAACTTACAATTAGAAAAGACAGAAACTTTGTAAAACAAGTGAGAATTGAGGAAGAGAAAACATACAGGACATAAATGAGACGGCCCGTCGTAATGCAAACTCACCATACAGACATCTTTGGCACTCAGGACTGTGCCCTGCTTTCCGTTATGGTTGTCACCAGAACCTTAAGAAAAGCAAGGTCAAAACAGAACAGATTTTAGTTTCCTCAAATATGAAAGTGACATTTTCATTCTCATTCGACAATGTTTGGATAAGATTTATTCTTTCTTGAAATATATTTCTATTCTGGAAATTCTTCTATATGAGTTAGTCGAAAATGGTGATTTTAATTTGATCAACCCCCATCAAATGTGCTGAGAAGAGCGATCATAATTCTGCAATAATCTGAACATTTACTGCTCTCATCACAAAATCTATAGAAGACCTGGATTATCATGCACGGATGGAAAGTGTGGCATGTTGAGATTGTTTGTGCATGCCAGGAAATACATTACCTGCAGTGACACAACACAATTTGCTGAAAGATCTTGTCAGCGAACTACGGAGTCGAGCCCAAAATCGCCGACCGCGAGATAGCTCGGAAAACGTAGACATTTCGATATCAAGCTAAGAGAACACCATCAAAAGTGTACGAATAGCAAGAGGAATTCACTAGGAATGGACAAGTACTGTAGAATTTCGTTGTTATGTAAACAGAAATACTGCGTGCTTGCATTATTTCGTCACAGATATTCACACGTAGCTACGCCGAGTTTAATACGCGCTGCGCGTTTGCAGTAGAATTAATTATGACGAAACACTGAGTAAGCGCATTTGTAACGTCATCGATATTCTGGTAGGCAGCAAATAATGCAAGCACTGGGTGTCCTTCTCTGAACATAATATCTCGCTGTCATTATGTCATGTCGACCTTTTCATGTCATTTATCAGAAAAGTTGGTGGCTTCCAAGATCATCTGGAATTTCTCTTGCTTATTTGCTACAGTTTGATGAAAATTGATGATTTAAAGACCTACTATTTCTCTTTAATTCCATTATACATGTAAACCTGTATAAGAGGCAACTTCAACGCGTATGGATATAAAACATAAAGCTTTCTTTACTTCTTATCCACAGAAATATGACGTTATTCACAAAAACGGAAATATTAATGATCATTCACAGATATCAACAAAGTATAAATCTGCAACAGCCATAACATTGGTGTATTGGATAGCCTGACTGAGACCCATTTATCACACAATGTTTGTCCATTGCTATCCTTATTGAGGGTTTATTTTAGGGAACGAGTGTGGAGATCAGGAAAAAGTTTGAAAGTCAATCCTTTTTTCCTTTCTTTTTTCTTTCTTTTTCATTTCCTTTCCGATATTTGAATGAAAGGGCTACACACTGTTTATGACTTCTTTCAATGATATAAGATCCGTGATTTGCTATTATTTGTCTCTGCCCGGCACATGCAATGCCTTTAGTATTAACTTTCTGATCGAGATTTGCTGGAAGAAACCAAATTCTTTGCCTGCCTACATTTTAAACAAGGCAATCAGAACATTAAGGGGCTCTACGTGCTTGATGTACACTGCATGTGTAACTCTGAACTATACATGCAGGCATATTAAAACACGTATCAGTGCTTTTCGAAATTAGCCTAGACAAGGCCTGGAATGTATGTTGGTTGCAAAACTCGTTGCAAATCTCTGAGTCTCAAATGAACCAGAGACGTCTAAAACCCCATTTCGCCCCCTTCATCTGCTATCTTTACCTTATACTTCACTTCACGGTAAACGCATAGAGCACAAGTAAGGGACCAGAGGTACTCAGGAAAGTATCGTTTGAATGATGTCATTTATTTCTGAAAATCATGCCACATGTAAGCAATTCAATCTGTGTAGTGCATATCTCCTCATGAATTCTGGACCAAGCCACAGACTGCTTCATTGATCAGCATGCCTACGATATCGATGACGATGCTGTTTGAATAATATTGTCCTGCATATACTCCTTCAACATCGCCGGAAATATCTTCATCCGAGAGCGAGAGGTCGGAGGAGTCACTGTCGAAGTCTGTTAAGTCTGTTACTGTTGTAAACACATCGTCGTCATCGCTTTCAAAGTCCTCGTCTTCTGAAGACGTGCGCAGAAGTTCGGAGAGTTCGCTCGGACTGATGGAGGAAAAATCGTCTTCCTCGTCATCACTGTTGTCACCCTGCTTGTCGTGACTTTTCCCTGCATACTCCTCTTCGTCGAGAAGAGACAAATTCGATATATTACTGAAACTCTGGCTGTAAAGACTAATGTCTTCGTTGAAGAGGCACTCGTCGACATCCGAAACGGAACCCCAGAAAGATGTGACAGAGCTCCGCTCATCCCAACGAGAAGCCTCGTGATACTGCAAAGTAATACCAGGACAAGAGCAGAAAGAGTTTGGACTTGAAAGAAAATGTATAATACTTGCAGGTCACGGTATTTGTCATCATTATCGTATAAAATACGAGCCTTACAATAGACTTTTGCTGCTTTTCAAACTTGTTGGACAGAGTTATAGCCATGAAGTGGGAAATGATTATTGTTTGCCAAATGACATTGCCCTAAAATGATTTCTTGTCCATGGTATGAGAAAATATCGTTGATTTCCAGTATATAGTTGCCAATGTGTGTCTGAAGAGCGTCATATCTCAATGACGTGTGGAAACTTACAATTAGAAAAGACAGAAACTTTGTAAAACAAGTGAGAATTGAGGAAGAGAAAACATACAGGACATAAATGAGACGGCCCGTCGTAATGCAAACTCACCATACAGACATCTTTGGCACTCAGGACTGTGCCCTGCTTTCCGTTATGGTTGTCACCAGAACCTTAAGAAAAGCAAGGTCAAAACAGAACAGATTTTAGTTTCCTCAAATATGAAAGTGACATTTTCATTCTCATTCGACAATGTTTGGATAAGATTTATTCTTTCTTGAAATATATTTCTATTCTGGAAATTCTTCTATATGAGTTAGTCGAAAATGGTGATTTTAATTTGATCAACCCCCATCAAATGTTCTGAGAAGAGAGATCATAATTCTGCAATAATCTGAACATTTACTGCTCTCATCACAAAATCTATAGAAGACCTGGATTATCATGCACGGATGGAAAGTGTGGCATGTTGAGATTGTTTGTGCATGCCAGGAAATACATTACCTGCAGTGACACAACACAATTTGCTGAAAGATCTTGTCAGCGAACTACGGAGTCGAGCCCAAAATCGCCGACCGCGAGATAGCTCGGAAAACGTAGACATTTCGATATCAAGCTAAGAGAACACCATCAAAAGTGTATGAATAGCAAGAGGAATTCACTAGGAATGGACAAGTACTGTAGAATTTCGTTGTTATGTAAACAGAAATACTGCGTGCTTGCATTATTTCGTCACAGATATTCACACGTAGCTACGCCGAGTTTAATACGCGCTGCGCGTTTGCAGTAGAATTGATTATGACGAAACACTGAGTAAGCGCATTTGTAACGTCATCGATATTCTGGTAGGCAGCAAATAATGCAAGCACTGGGTGTCCTTCTCTGAACATAATATCTCGCTGTCATTATGTCATGTCGACCTTTTCATGTCATTTATCAGAAAAGTTGGTGGCTTCCAAGATCATCTGGAATTTCTCTTGCTTATTTGCTACAGTTTGATGAAAATTGATGATTTAAAGACCTACTATTTCTCTTTAATTCCATTATACATGTAAACCTGTATAAGAGGCAACTTCAACGCGTATGGATATAAAACATAAAGCTTTCTTTACTTCTTATCCACAGAAATATGACGTTATTCACAAAAACGGAAATATTAATGATCATTCACAGATATCAACAAAGTATAAATCTGCAACAGCCATAACATTGGTGTATTGGATAGCCTGACTGAGACCCATTTATCACACAATGTTTGTCCATTGCTATCCTTATTGAGGGTTTATTTTAGGGACCGAGTGTGGAGATCAGGAAAAAGTTTGAAAGTCAATCCTTTTTTCCTTTCTTTTTTCTTTCTTTTTCATTTCCTTTCCGATATTTGAATGAAAGGGCTACACACTGTTTATGACTTCTTTCAATGATATAAGATCCGTGATTTGCTATTATTTGTCTCTGCCCGGCACATGCAATGCCTTTAGTATTAACTTTCTGATCGAGATTTGCTGGAAGAAACCAAATTCTTTGCCTGCCTACATTTCAAACAAGGCAATCAGAACATTAAGGGGCTCTACGTGCTTGTGTACACTGCATTTGTAACTCTGAACTATACATGCAGGCATATCAAAAACGTATCAGTGCTTTTCGAAATTAACGTAGACAAGGCCTGGAATGTATGTTGGTTGCAAAACTCGTTGCAAATCTCTGAGTCTCAAATGAACCAGAGACGTCTCAAACCCCATTTCGCCCCCTTCATCTGCTATCTTTACCTTATACTTCACTTCACGGTAAACGCATAGAGCACATGTAAGGGACCAGAGGTACTCAGGAAAGTATCGTTTGAATGATGTCATTTATTTCTGAAAATCATGCCACATGTAAGCAATTCAATCTGTGTAGTGCATATCTCCTCATGAATTCTGGACCAATCCACAGACTGCTTCATTGATCAGCATGTCTACGATATCGATGACGATGCTGTTTGAATAATATTGTCCTGCATATACTCCTTCAACATCGCCGGAAATATCTTCATCCGAGAGCGAGAGGTCGGAGGAGTCACTGTCGAAGTCTGTTAAGTCTGTTACTGTTGTAAACACATCGTCGTCATCGCTTTCAAAGTCCTCGTCTTCTGAAGACGTGCGCAGAAGTTCGGAGAGTTCGCTCGGACTGATGGAGGAAAAATCGTCTTCCTCGTCATCACTGTTGTCACCCTGCCTGTCGTGACTTTTCCGTGCATACTCCTCTTCGTCGAGAAGAGACAAATTCGATATATTACTGAAACTCTGGCTGTAAAGACTAATGTCTTCGTTGAAGAGGCACTCGTCGACATCCGAAACGGAACCCCAGAAAGATGTGACAGAGCTCCGCTCATCCCAACGAGAAGCCTCGTGATACTGCAAAGTAATACCAGGACAAGAGCAGAAAGAGTTTGGACTTGAAAGAAAATGTATAATACTTGCAGGTCACGGTATTTGTCATCATTATCGTATAAAATACGAGCCTTACAATAGACTTTTGCTGCTTTTCAAACTTGTTGGACAAAGTTATAGCCATGAAGTGGGAAATGATTATTGTTTGCCAAATGACATTGCCCTAAAATGATTTCTTGTCCATGGTATGAGAAAATATCGTTGATTTCCAGTATATAGTTGCCAATGTGTGTCTGAAGAGCGTCATATCTCAATGACGTGTGGAAACTTACAATTAGAAAAGACAGAAACTTTGTAAAACAAGTGAGAATTGAGGAAGAGAAAACATACAGGACATAAATGAGACGGCCCGTCGTAATGCAAACTCACCATACAGACATCTTTGGCACTCAGGACTGTGCCCTGCTTTCCGTTATGGTTGTCACCAGAACCTTAAGAAAAGCAAGGTCAAAACAGAACAGATTTTAGTTTCCTCAAATATGAAAGTGACATTTTCATTCTCATTCGACAATGTTTGGATAAGATTTATTCTTTCTTGAAATATATTTCTATTCTGGAAATTCTTCTATATGAGTTAGTCGAAAATGGTGATTTTAATTTGATCAACCCCCATGAAATGTGCTGAGAAGAGAGATCATAATTCTGCAATAATCTGAACATTTACTGCTCTCATCACAGAATCTATACAAGACCTGGATTATCATGCACGGATGGAAAGTGTGGCATGTTGAGATTGTTTGTGCATGCCAGGAAATACATTACCTGCAGTGACACAACACAATTTGCTGAAAGATCTTGTCAGCGAACTACGGAGTCGAGCCCAAAATCGCCGACCGCGAGATAGCTCGGAAAACGTAGACATTTCGATATCAAGCTAAGAGAACACCATCAAAAGTGTACGAATAGCAAGAGGAATTCACTAGGAATGGACAAGTACTGTAGAATTTCGTTGTTATGTAAACAGAAATACTGCGTGCTTGCATTATTTCGTCACAGATATTCACACGTAGCTACACCGAGTTTAATACGCGCTGCGCGTTTGCAGTAGAATTGATTATGACGAAACACTGAGTAAGCGCATTTGTAACGTCATCGATATTCTGGTAGGCAGCAAATAATGCAAGCACTGGGTGTCCTTCTCTGAACATAATATCTCGCTGTCATTATGTCATGTCGACCTTTTCATGTCATTTATCAGAAAAGTTGGTGGCTTCCAAGATCATCTGGAATTTCTCTTGCTTATTTGCTACAGTTTGATGAAAATTGATGATTTAAAGACCTACTATTTCTCTTTAATTCCATTATACATGTAAACCTGTATAAGAGGCAACTTCAACGCGTATGGATATAAAACATAAAGCTTTCTTTACTTCTTATCCACAGAAATATGACGTTATTCACAAAAACGGAAATATTAATGATCATTCACAGATATCAACAAAGTATAAATCTGCAACAGCCATAACATTGGTGTATTGGATAGCCTGACTGAGACCCATTTATCACACAATGTTTGTCCATTGCTATCCTTATTGAGGGTTTATTTTAGGGACCGAGTGTGGAGATCAGGAAAAAGTTTGAAAGTCAATCCTTTTTTCCTTTCTTTTTTCTTTCTTTTTCATTTCCTTTCCGATATTTGAATGAAAGGGCTACACACTGTTTATGACTTCTTTCAATGATATAAGATCCGTGATTTGCTATTATTTGTCTCTGCCCGGCACATGCAATGCCTTTAGTATTAACTTTCTGATCGAGATTTGCTGGAAGAAACCAAATTCTTTGCCTGCCTACATTTCAAACAAGGCAATCAGAACATTAAGGGGCTCTACGTGCTTGTGTACACTGCATTTGTAACTCTGAACTATACATGCAGGCATATCAAAAACGTATCAGTGCTTTTCGAAATTAACTTAGACAAGGCCTGGAATGTATGTTGGTTGCAAAACTCGTTGCAAATCTCTGAGTCTCAAATGAACCAGAGACGTCTCAAACCCCATTTCGCCCCCTTCATCTGCTATCTTTACCTTATACTTCACTTCACGGTAAACGCATAGAGCACATGTAAGGGACCAGAGGTACTCAGGAAAGTATCGTTTGAATGATGTCATTTATTTCTGAAAATCATGCCACATGTAAGCAATTCAATCTGTGTAGTGCATATCTCCTCATGAATTCTGGACCAATCCACAGACTGCTTCATTGATCAGCATGTCTACGATATCGATGACGATGCTGTTTGAATAATATTGTCCTGCATATACTCCTTCAACATCGCCGGAAATATCTTCATCCGAGAGCGAGAGGTCGGAGGAGTCACTGTCGAAGTCTGTTAAGTCTGTTACTGTTGTAAACACATCGTCGTCATCGCTTTCAAAGTCCTCGTCTTCTGAAGACGTGCGCAGAAGTTCGGAGAGTTCGCTCGGACTGATGGAGGAAAAATCGTCTTCCTCGTCATCACTGTTGTCACCCTGCCTGTCGTGACTTTTCCGTGCATACTCCTCTTCGTCGAGAAGAGACAAATTCGATATATTACTGAAACTCTGGCTGTAAAGACTAATGTCTTCGTTGAAGAGGCACTCGTCGACATCCGAAACGGAACCCCAGAAAGATGTGACAGAGCTCCGCTCATCCCAACGAGAAGCCTCGTGATACTGCAAAGTAATACCAGGACAAGAGCAGAAAGAGTTTGGACTTGAAAGAAAATGTATAATACTTGCAGGTCACGGTATTTGTCATCATTATCGTATAAAATACGAGCCTTACAATAGACTTTTGCTGCTTTTCAAACTTGTTGGACAAAGTTATAGCCATGAAGTGGGAAATGATTATTGTTTGCCAAATGACATTGCCCTAAAATGATTTCTTGTCCATGGTATGAGAAAATATCGTTGATTTCCAGTATATAGTTGCCAATGTGTGTCTGAAGAGCGTCATATCTCAATGACGTGTGGAAACTTACAATTAGAAAAGACAGAAACTTTGTAAAACAAGTGAGAATTGAGGAAGAGAAAACATACAGGACATAAATGAGACGGCCCGTCGTAATGCAAACTCACCATACAGACATCTTTGGCACTCAGGACTGTGCCCTGCTTTCCGTTATGGTTGTCACCAGAACCTTAAGAAAAGCAAGGTCAAAACAGAACAGATTTTAGTTTCCTCAAATATGAAAGTGACATTTTCATTCTCATTCGACAATGTTTGGATAAGATTTATTCTTTCTTGAAATATATTTCTATTCTGGAAATTCTTCTATATGAGTTAGTCGAAAATGGTGATTTTAATTTGATCAACCCCCATGAAATGTGCTGAGAAGAGAGATCATAATTCTGCAATAATCTGAACATTTACTGCTCTCATCACAGAATCTATACAAGACCTGGATTATCATGCACGGATGGAAAGTGTGGCATGTTGAGATTGTTTGTGCATGCCAGGAAATACATTACCTGCAGTGACACAACACAATTTGCTGAAAGATCTTGTCAGCGAACTACGGAGTCGAGCCCAAAATCGCCGACCGCGAGATAGCTCGGAAAACGTAGACATTTCGATATCAAGCTAAGAGAACACCATCAAAAGTGTACGAATAGCAAGAGGAATTCACTAGGAATGGACAAGTACTGTAGAATTTCGTTGTTATGTAAACAGAAATACTGCGTGCTTGCATTATTTCGTCACAGATATTCACACGTAGCTACACCGAGTTTAATACGCGCTGCGCGTTTGCAGTAGAATTGATTATGACGAAACACTGAGTAAGCGCATTTGTAACGTCATCGATATTCTGGTAGGCAGCAAATAATGCAAGCACTGGGTGTCCTTCTCTGAACATAATATCTCGCTGTCATTATGTCATGTCGACCTTTTCATGTCATTTATCAGAAAAGTTGGTGGCTTCCAAGATCATCTGGAATTTCTCTTGCTTATTTGCTACAGTTTGATGAAAATTGATGTCTTAAAGACCTACTATTTCTCTTTAATTCCATTATACATGTAAACCTGTATAAGAGGCAACTTCAACGCGTATGGATATAAAACATAAAGCTCTCTTTACTTCTTATCCACAGAAATATGACGTTATTCACAAAAACGGAAATATTAATGATCATTCACAGATATCAACAAAGTATAAATCTGCAACAGCCATAACATTGGTGTATTGGATAGCCTGACTGAGACCCATTTATCACACAATGTTTGTCCATTGCTATCCTTATTGAGGGTTTATTTTAGGGACCGAGTGTGGAGATCAGGAAAAAGTTTGAAAGTCAATCCTTTTTTCCTTTCTTTTTTCTTTCTTTTTCATTTCCTTTCCGATATTTGAATGAAAGGGCTACACACTGTTTATGACTTCTTTCAATGATATAAGATCCGTGATTTGCTATTATTTGTCTCTGCCCGGCACATGCAATGCCTTTAGTATTAACTTTCTTGTCGAGATTTGCTGGAAGAAACCAAATTCTTTGCCTGCCTACATTTCAAACAAGGCAATCAGAACATTAAGGGGCTCTACGTGCTTGATGGACTCTGCATGTGTAACTCTGAACTATACATGCAGGCATATCAAAACACGTATCAGTGCTTTTCGAAATTAGCTTAGACAAAGCCTGGAATGTATGTTGGTTGCAAAACTCGTTGCAAATCTCTGAGTCTCAAATGAACCAGAGAAGTCTAAAACCCCATTTCGCCCCCTTCATCTGCTATCTTTACCTTATACTTCACTTCACGGTAAACGCATAGAGCACAAGTAAGGGACCAGAGGTACTCAGGAAAGTATCGTTTGAATGATGTCATTTATTTCTGAAAATCATGCCACATGTAAGCAATTCAATCTGTGTAGTGCATATCTCCTCATGAATTCTGGACCAAGCCACAGACTGCTTCATTGATCAGCATGTCTACGATATCGATGACGATGCTGTTTGAATAATATTGTCCTGCATATACTCCTTCAACATCGCCGGAAATATCTTCATCCGAGAGCGAGAGGTCGGAGGAGTCACTGTCGAAGTCTGTTAAGTCTGTTACTGTTGTAAACACATCGTCGTCATCGCTTTCAAAGTCCTCGTCTTCTGAAGACGTGCGCAGAAGTTCGGAGAGTTCGCTCGGACTGATGGAGGAAAAATCGTCTTCCTCGTCATCACTGTTGTCACCCTGCTTGTCGTGACTTTTCCGTGCATACTCCTCTTCGTCGAGAAGAGACAAATTCGATATATTACTGAAACTCTGGCTGTAAAGACTAATGTCTTCGTTGAAGAGGCACTCGTCGACATCCGAAACGGAACCCCAGAAAGATGTGACAGAGCTCCGCTCATCCCAACGAGAAGCCTCGTGATACTGCAAAGTAATACCAGGACAAGAGCAGAAAGAGTTTGGACTTGAAAGAAAATGTATAATACTTGCAGGTCACGGTATTTGTCATCATTATCGTATAAAATACGAGCCTTACAATAGACTTTTGCTGCTTTTCAAACTTGTTGGACAGAGTTATAGCCATGAAGTGGGAAATGATTATTGTTTGCCAAATGACATTGCCCTAAAATGATTTCTTGTCCATGGTATGAGAAAATATCGTTGATTTCCAGTATATAGTTGCCAATGTGTGTCTGAAGAGCGTCATATCTCAATGACGTGTGGAAACTTACAATTAGAAAAGACAGAAACTTTGTAAAACAAGTGAGAATTGAGGAAGAGAAAACATACAGGACATAAATGAGACGGCCCGTCGTAATGCAAACTCACCATACAGACATCTTTGGCACTCAGGACTGTGCCCTGCTTTCCGTTATGGTTGTCACCAGAACCTTAAGAAAAGCAAGGTCAAAACAGAACAGATTTTAGTTTCCTCAAATATGAAAGTGACATTTTCATTCTCATTCGACAATGTTTGGATAAGATTTATTCTTTCTTGAAATATATTTCTATTCTGGAAATTCTTCTATATGAGTTAGTCGAAAATGGTGATTTTAATTTGATCAACCCCCATCAAATGTGCTGAGAAGAGAGATCATAATTCTGCAATAATCTGAACATTTACTGCTCTCATCACAAAATCTATAGAAGACCTGGATTATCATGCACGGATGGAAAGTGTGGCATGTTGAGATTGTTTGTGCATGCCAGGAAATACATTACCTGCAGTGACACAACACAATTTGCTGAAAGATCTTGTCAGCGAACTACGGAGTCGAGCCCAAAATCGCCGACCGCGAGATAGCTCGGAAAACGTAGACATTTCGATATCAAGCTAAGAGAACACCATCAAAAGTGTATGAATAGCAAGAGGAATTCACTAGGAATGGACAAGTACTGTAGAATTTCGTTGTTATGTAAACAGAAATACTGCGTGCTTGCATTATTTCGTCACAGATATTCACACGTAGCTACGTCGAGTTTAATACGCGCTGCGCGTTTGCAGTAGAATTGATTATGACGAAACACTGAGTAAGCGCATTTGTAACGTCATCGATATTCTGGTAGGCAGCAAATAATGCAAGCACTGGGTGTCCTTCTCTGAACATAATATCTCGCTGTCATTATGTCATGTCGACCTTTTCATGTCATTTATCAGAAAAGTTGGTGGCTTCCAAGATCATCTGGAATTTCTCTTGCTTATTTGCTACAGTTTGATGAAAATTGATGTGTTAAAGACCTACTATTTCTCTTTAATTCCATTATACATGTAAACCTGTATAAGAGGCAACTTCAACGCGTATGGATATAAAACATAAAGCTTTCTTTACTTCTTATCCACAGAAATATGACGTTATTCACAAAAACGGAAATATTAATGATCATTCACAGATATCAACAAAGTATAAATCTGCAACAGCCATAACATTGGTGTATTGGATAGCCTGACTGAGACCCATTTATCACACAATGTTTGTCCATTGCTATCCTGAAGGAGGGTTTATTTTAGGGAACGAGTGTGGAGATCAGGAAAAAGTTTGAAAGTCAATCCTTTTTTCCTTTCTTTTTTCTTTCTTTTTCATTTCCTTTCCGATATTTGAATGAAAGGGCTACACACTGTTTATGACTTCTTTCAATGATATAAGATCCGTGATTTGCTATTATTTGTCTCTGCCCGGCACATGCAATGCCTTTAGTATTAACTTTCTGATCGAGATTTGCTGGAAGAAACCAAATTCTTTGCCTGCCTACATTTCAAACAAGGCAATCAGAACATTAAGGGGCTCTACGTGCTTGTGTACACTGCATTTGTAACTCTGAACTATACATGCAGGCATATCAAAAACGTATCAGTGCTTTTCGAAATTAACTTAGACAAGGCCTGGAATGTATGTTGGTTGCAAAACTCGTTGCAAATCTCTGAGTCTCAAATGAACCAGAGACGTCTCAAACCCCATTTCGCCCCCTTCATCTGCTATCTTTACCTTATACTTCACTTCACGGTAAACGCATAGAGCACATGTAAGGGACCAGAGGTACTCAGGAAAGTATCGTTTGAATGATGTCATTTATTTCTGAAAATCATGCCACATGTAAGCAATTCAATCTGTGTAGTGCATATCTCCTCATGAATTCTGGACCAATCCACAGACTGCTTCATTGATCAGCATGTCTACGATATCGATGACGATGCTGTTTGAATAATATTGTCCTGCATATACTCCTTCAACATCGCCGGAAATATCTTCATCCGAGAGCGAGAGGTCGGAGGAGTCACTGTCGAAGTCTGTTAAGTCTGTTACTGTTGTAAACACATCGTCGTCATCGCTTTCAAAGTCCTCGTCTTCTGAAGACGTGCGCAGAAGTTCGGAGAGTTCGCTCGGACTGATGGAGGAAAAATCGTCTTCCTCGTCATCACTGTTGTCACCCTGCCTGTCGTGACTTTTCCGTGCATACTCCTCTTCGTCGAGAAGAGACAAATTCGATATATTACTGAAACTCTGGCTGTAAAGACTAATGTCTTCGTTGAAGAGGCACTCGTCGACATCCGAAACGGAACCCCAGAAAGATGTGACAGAGCTCCGCTCATCCCAACGAGAAGCCTCGTGATACTGCAAAGTAATACCAGGACAAGAGCAGAAAGAGTTTGGACTTGAAAGAAAATGTATAATACTTGCAGGTCACGGTATTTGTCATCATTATCGTATAAAATACGAGCCTTACAATAGACTTTTGCTGCTTTTCAAACTTGTTGGACAGAGTTATAGCCATGAAGTGGGAAATGATTATTGTTTGCCAAATGACATTGCCCTAAAATGATTTCTTGTCCATGGTATGAGAAAATATCGTTGATTTCCAGTATATAGTTGCCAATGTGTGTCTGAAGAGCGTCATATCTCAATGACGTGTGGAAACTTACAATTAGAAAAGACAGAAACTTTGTAAAACAAGTGAGAATTGAGGAAGAGAAAACATACAGGACATAAATGAGACGGCCCGTCGTAATGCAAACTCACCATACAGACATCTTTGGCACTCAGGACTGTGCCCTGCTTTCCGTTATGGTTGTCACCAGAACCTTAAGAAAAGCAAGGTCAAAACAGAACAGATTTTAGTTTCCTCAAATATGAAAGTGACATTTTCATTCTCATTCGACAATGTTTGGATAAGATTTATTCTTTCTTGAAATATATTTCTATTCTGGAAATTCTTCTATATGAGTTAGTCGAAAATGGTGATTTTAATTTGATCAACCCCCATCAAATGTGCTGAGAAGAGAGATCATAATTCTGCAATAATCTGAACATTTACTGCTCTCATCACAGAATCTATACAAGACCTGGATTATCATGCACGGATGGAAAGTGTGGCATGTTGAGATTGTTTGTGCATGCCAGGAAATACATTACCTGCAGTGACACAACACAATTTGCTGAAAGATCTTGTCAGCGAACTACGGAGTCGAGCCCAAAATCGCCGACCGCGAGATAGCTCGGAAAACGTAGACATTTCGATATCAAGCTAAGAGAACACCATCAAAAGTGTACGAATAGCAAGAGGAATTCACTAGGAATGGACAAGTACTGTAGAATTTCGTTGTTATGTAAACAGAAATACTGCGTGCTTGCATTATTTCGTCACAGATATTCACACGTAGCTACACCGAGTTTAATACGCGCTGCGCGTTTGCAGTAGAATTGATTATGACGAAACACTGAGTAAGCGCATTTGTAACGTCATCGATATTCTGGTAGGCAGCAAATAATGCAAGCACTGGGTGTCCTTCTCTGAACATAATATCTCGCTGTCATTATGTCATGTCGACCTTTTCATGTCATTTATCAGAAAAGTTGGTGGCTTCCAAGATCATCTGGAATTTCTCTTGCTTATTTGCTACAGTTTGATGAAAATTGATGTCTTAAAGACCTACTATTTCTCTTTAATTCCATTATACATGTAAACCTGTATAAGAGGCAACTTCAACGCGTATGGATATAAAACATAAAGCTCTCTTTACTTCTTATCCACAGAAATATGACGTTATTCACAAAAACGGAAATATTAATGATCATTCACAGATATCAACAAAGTATAAATCTGCAACAGCCATAACATTGGTGTATTGGATAGCCTGACTGAGACCCATTTATCACACAATGTTTGTCCATTGCTATCCTTATTGAGGGTTTATTTTAGGGACCGAGTGTGGAGATCAGGAAAAAGTTTGAAAGTCAATCCTTTTTTCCTTTCTTTTTTCTTTCTTTTTCATTTCCTTTCCGATATTTGAATGAAAGGGCTACACACTGTTTATGACTTCTTTCAATGATATAAGATCCGTGATTTGCTATTATTTGTCTCTGCCCGGCACATGCAATGCCTTTAGTATTAACTTTCTTGTCGAGATTTGCTGGAAGAAACCAAATTCTTTGCCTGCCTACATTTCAAACAAGGCAATCAGAACATTAAGGGGCTCTACGTGCTTGATGGACTCTGCATGTGTAACTCTGAACTATACATGCAGGCATATCAAAACACGTATCAGTGCTTTTCGAAATTAGCTTAGACAAAGCCTGGAATGTATGTTGGTTGCAAAACTCGTTGCAAATCTCTGAGTCTCAAATGAACCAGAGAAGTCTAAAACCCCATTTCGCCCCCTTCATCTGCTATCTTTACCTTATACTTCACTTCACGGTAAACGCATAGAGCACAAGTAAGGGACCAGAGGTACTCAGGAAAGTATCGTTTGAATGATGTCATTTATTTCTGAAAATCATGCCACATGTAAGCAATTCAATCTGTGTAGTGCATATCTCCTCATGAATTCTGGACCAAGCCACAGACTGCTTCATTGATCAGCATGTCTACGATATCGATGACGATGCTGTTTGAATAATATTGTCCTGCATATACTCCTTCAACATCGCCGGAAATATCTTCATCCGAGAGCGAGAGGTCGGAGGAGTCACTGTCGAAGTCTGTTAAGTCTGTTACTGTTGTAAACACATCGTCGTCATCGCTTTCAAAGTCCTCGTCTTCTGAAGACGTGCGCAGAAGTTCGGAGAGTTCGCTCGGACTGATGGAGGAAAAATCGTCTTCCTCGTCATCACTGTTGTCACCCTGCTTGTCGTGACTTTTCCGTGCATACTCCTCTTCGTCGAGAAGAGACAAATTCGATATATTACTGAAACTCTGGCTGTAAAGACTAATGTCTTCGTTGAAGAGGCACTCGTCGACATCCGAAACGGAACCCCAGAAAGATGTGACAGAGCTCCGCTCATCCCAACGAGAAGCCTCGTGATACTGCAAAGTAATACCAGGACAAGAGCAGAAAGAGTTTGGACTTGACAGAAAATGTATAATACTTTCAGGTCACGGTATTTGTCATCATTATCGTATAAAATACGAGCCTTACAATAGACTTTTGCTGCTTTTCAAACTTGTTGGACAGAGTTATAGCCATGAAGTGGGAAATAATTATTGTTTGCCAAATGACATTGCCCTAAAATGATTTCTTGTCCATGGTATGAGAAAATATCGTTGATTTCCAGTATATAGTTGCCAATGTGTGTCTGAAGAGCGTCATATCTCAATGACGTGTGGAAACTTACAATTAGAAAAGACAGAAACTTTGTAAAACAAGTGAGAATTGAGGAAGAGAAAACATACAGGACATAAATGAGACGGCCTGTCGTAATGCAAACTCACCATACAGACATCTTTGGCACTCAGGACTGTGCCCTGCTTTCCGTTATGGTTGTCACCAGAACCTTAAGAAAAGCAAAGTCAAAACAGAACAGATTTTAGTTTCCTCAAATATGAAAGTGACATTTTCAATCTCATTCGACAATGTTTAGATAAGATTTATTCTTTCTTGAAATATATTTCTATTCTGGAAATTCTTCTATATGAGTTAGTCTAAAATGGTGATTTTAATTTGATCAACCCCCATCAAATGTGCTGAGAAGAGAGATCATAATTCTGCAATAATCTGAACATTTACTGCTCTCATCACAGAATCTATACAAGACCTGGATTATCATGCACGGATGGAAAGTGTGGCATGTTGAGATTGTTTGTGCATGCCAGGAAATACATTACCTGCAGTGACACAACACAATTTGCTGAAAGATCTTGTCAGCGAACTACGGAGTCGAGCCCAAAATCGCCGACCGCGAGATAGCTCGGAAAACGTAGACATTTCGATATCAAGCTAAGAGAACACCATCAAAAGTGTACGAATAGCAAGAGGAATTCACTAGGAATGGACAAGTACTGTAGAATTTCGTTGTTATGTAAACAGAAATACTGCGTGCTTGCATTATTTCGTCACAGATATTCACATGAAGCTACGCCGAGTTTAATACGCGCTGCGCGTTTGCAGTAGAATTGATTATGACGAAACACTGAGTAAGCGCATTTGTAACGTCATCGATATTCTGGTAGGCAGCAAATAATGCAAGCACTGGGTGTCCTTCTCTGAACATAATATCTCGCTGTCATTATGTCATGTCGACCTTTTCATGTCATTTATCAGAAAAGTTGGTGGCTTCCAAGATCATCTGGAATTTCTCTTGCTTATTTGCTACAGTTTGATGAAAATTGATGTCTTAAAGACCTACTATTTCTCTTTAATTCCATTATACATGTAAACCTGTATAAGAGGCAACTTCAACGCGTATGGATATAAAACATAAAGCTTTCTTTACTTCTTATCCACAGAAATATGACGTTATTCACAAAAACGGAAATATTAATGATCATTCACAGATATCAACAAAGTATAAATCTGCAACAGCCATAACATTGGTGTATTGGATAGTCTGACTGAGACCCATTTATCACACAATGTTTGTCCATTGCTATCCTGAAGGAGGGTTTATTTTAGGGAACGAGTGTGGAGATCAGGAAAAAGTTTGAAAGTCAATCCTTTTTTCCTTTCTTTTTTCTTTCTTTTTCATTTCCTTTCCGATATTTGAATGAAAGGGCTACACACTGTTTATGACTTCTTTCAATGATATAAGATCCGTGATTTGCTATTATTTGTCTCTGCCCGGCACATGCAATGCCTTTAGTATTAACTTTCTGATCGAGATTTGCTGGAAGAAACCAAATTCTTTGCCTGCCTACATTTCAAACAAGGCAATCAGAACATTAAGGGGCTCTACGTGCTTGATGTACACTGCATGTGTAACTCTGAACTATACATGCAGGCATATCAAAATACGTATCAGTGCTTTTCGAAATTAGCTTAGACAAGGCCTGGAATGTATGTTGGTTGCAAAACTCGTTGCAAATCTCTGAGTCTCAAATGAACCAGAGACGTCTCAAAGCCCATTTCGCCCCCTTCATCTGCTATCTTTACCTTATACTTCATTTCACGGTAAACGCATAGAGCACAAGTAAGGGACCAGAGGTACTCAGGAAAGTATCGTTTGAATGATGTCATTTATTTCTGAAAATCATGCCACATGTAAGCAATTCAATCTGTGTAGTGCATATCTCCTCATGAATTCTGGACCAAGCCACAGACTGCTTCATTGATCAGCATGTCTACGATATCGATGACGATGCTGTTTGAATAATATTGTCCTGCATATACTCCTTCAACATCGCCGGAAATATCTTCATCCGAGAGCAAGAGGTCGGAGGAGTCACTGTCGAAGTCTGTTAAGTCTGTTACTGTTGTAAACACATCGTCGTCATCGCTTTCAAAGTCCTCGTCTTCTGAAGACGTGCGCAGAAGTTCGGAGAGTTCGCTCGGACTGATGGAGGAAAAATCGTCTTCCTCGTCATCACTGTTGTCACCCTGCCTGTCGTGACTTTTCCGTGCATACTCCTCTTCGTCGAGAAGAGACAAATTCGATATATTACTGAAACTCTGGCTGTAAAGACTAATGTCTTCGTTGAAGAGGCACTCGTCGACATCCGAAACGGAACCCCAGAAAGATGTGACAGAGCTCCGCTCATCCCAACGAGAAGCCTCGTGATACTGCAAAGTAATACCAGGACAAGAGCAGAAAGAGTTTGGACTTGAAAGAAAATGTATAATACTTGCAGGTCACGGTATTTGTCATCATTATCGTATAAAATACGAGCCTTACAATAGACTTTTGCTGCTTTTCAAACTTGTTGGACAGAGTTATAGCCATGAAGTGGGAAATGATTATTGTTTGCCAAATGACATTGCCCTAAAATGATTTCTTGTCCATGGTATGAGAAAATATCGTTGATTTCCAGTATATAGTTGCCAATGTGTGTCTGAAGAGCGTCATATCTCAATGACGTGTGGAAACTTACAATTAGAAAAGACAGAAACTTTGTAAAACAAGTGAGAATTGAGGAAGAGAAAACATACAGGACATAAATGAGACGGCCCGTCGTAATGCAAACTCACCATACAGACATCTTTGGCACTCAGGACTGTGCCCTGCTTTCCGTTATGGTTGTCACCAGAACCTTAAGAAAAGCAAGGTCAAAACAGAACAGATTTTAGTTTCCTCAAATATGAAAGTGACATTTTCATTCTCATTCGACAATGTTTGGATAAGATTTATTCTTTCTTGAAATATATTTCTATTCTGGAAATTCTTCTATATGAGTTAGTCGAAAATGGTGATTTTAATTTGATCAACCCCCATGAAATGTGCTGAGAAGAGAGATCATAATTCTGCAATAATCTGAACATTTACTACTCTCATCACAGAATCTATACAAGACCTGGATTATCATGCACGGATGGAAAGTGTGGCATGTTGAGATTGTTTGTGCATGCCAGGAAATACATTACCTGCAGTGACACAACACAATTTGCTGAAAGATCTTGTCAGCGAACTACGGAGTCGAGCCCAAAATCGCCGACCGCGAGATAGCTCGGAAAACGTAGACATTTCGATATCAAGCTAAGAGAACACCATCAAAAGTGTACGAATAGCAAGAGGAATTCACTAGGAATGGACAAGTACTGTAGAATTTCGTTGTTATGTAAACAGAAATACTGCGTGCTTGCATTATTTCGTCACAGATATTCACATGTAGCTACGCCGAGTTTAATACGCGCTGCGCGTTTGCAGTAGAATTGATTATGACGAAACACTGAGTAAGCGCATTTGTAACGTCATCGATATTCTGGTAGGCAGCAAATAATGCAAGCACTGGGTGTCCTTCTCTGAACATAATATCTCGCTGTCATTATGTCATGTCGACCTTTTCATGTCATTTATCAGAAAAGTTGGTGGCTTCCAAGATCATCTGGAATTTCTCTTGCTTATTTGCTACAGTTTGATGAAAATTTATGTCTTAAAGACCTACTATTTCTCTTTAATTCCATTATACATGTAAACCTGTATAAGAGGCAACTTCAACGCGTATGGATATAAAACATAAAGCTTTCTTTACTTCTTATCCACAGAAATATGACGTTATTCACAAAAACGGAAATATTAATGATCATTCACAGATATCAACAAAGTATAAATCTGCAACAGCCATAACATTGGTGTATTGGATAGCCTGACTGAGACCCATTTATCACACAATGTTTGTCCATTGCTATCCTGAAGGAGGGTTTATTTTAGGGAACGAGTGTGGAGATCAGGAAAAAGTTTGAAAGTCAATCCTTTTTTCCTTTCTTTTTTCTTTCTTTTTCATTTCCTTTCCGATATTTGAATGAAAGGGCTACACACTGTTTATGACTTCTTTCAATGATATAAGATCCGTGATTTGCTATTATTTGTCTCTGCCCGGCACATGCAATGCCTTTAGTATTAACTTTCTGATCGAGATTTGCTGGAAGAAACCAAATTCTTTGCCTGCCTACATTTCAAACAAGGCAATCAGAACATTAAGGGGCTCTACGTGCTTGATGTACACTGCATGTGTAACTCTGAACTATACATGCAGGCATATCAAAACACGTATCAGTGCTTTTCGAAATTAGCTTAGACAAGGCCTGGAATGTATGTTGGTTGCAAAACTCGTTGCAAATCTCTGAGTCTCAAATGAACCAGAGACGTCTCAAACCCCATTTCGCCCCCTTCATCTGCTATCTTTACCTTATACTTCACTTCACGGTAAACGCATAGAGTACAAGTAAGGGACCACAGGTACTCAGGAAAGTATCGTTTGAATGATGTCATTTATTTCTGAAAATCATGCCACATGTAAGCAATTCAATCTGTGTAGTGCATATCTCCTCATGAATTCTGGACCAAGCCACAGACTGCTTCATTGATCAGCATGTCTACGATATCGATGACGATGCTGTTTGAATAATATTGTCCTGCATATACTCCTTCAACATCGCCGGAAATATCTTCATCCGAGAGCGAGAGGTCGGAGGAGTCACTGTCGAAGTCTGTTAAGTCTGTTACTGTTGTAAACACATCGTCGTCATCGCTTTCAAAGTCCTCGTCTTCTGAAGACGTGCGCACAAGTTCGGAGAGTTCGCTCGGACTGATGGAGGAAAAATCGTCTTCCTCGTCATCACTGTTGTCACCCTGCCTGTCGTGACTTTTCCGTGCATACTCCTCTTCGTCGAGAAGAGACAAATTCGATATATTACTGAAACTCTGGCTGTAAAGACTAATGTCTTCGTTGAAGAGGCACTCGTCGACATCCGAAACGGAACCCCAGAAAGATGTGACAGAGCTCCGCTCATCCCAACGAGAAGCCTCGTGATACTGCAAAGTAATACCAGGACAAGAGCAGAAAGAGTTTGGACTTGAAAGAAAATGTATAATACTTGCAGGTCACTGTATTTGTCATCATTATCGTATAAAATACGAGCCTTACAATAGACTTTTGCTGCTTTTCAAACTTGTTGGACAGAGTTATAGCCATGAAGTGGGAAATGATTATTGTTTGCCAAATGACATTGCCCTAAAATGATTTCTTGTCCATGGTATGAGAAAATATCGTTGATTTCCAGTATATAGTTGCCAATGTGTGTCTGAAGAGCGTCATATCTCAATGACGTGTGGAAACTTACAATTAGAAAAGACAGAAACTTTGTAAAACAAGTGAGAATTGAGGAAGAGAAAACATACAGGACATAAATGAGACGGCCCGTCGTAATGCAAACTCACCATACAGACATCTTTGGCACTCAGGACTGTGCCCTGCTTTCCGTTATGGTTGTCACCAGAACCTTAAGAAAAGCAAGGTCAAAACAGAACAGATTTTAGTTTCCTCAAATATGAAAGTGACATTTTCATTCTCATTCGACAATGTTTGGATAAGATTTATTCTTTCTTGAAATATATTTCTATTCTGGAAATTCTTCTATATGAGTTAGTCGAAAATGGTGATTTTAATTTGATCAACCCCCATCAAATGTGCTGAGAAGAGAGATCATAATTCTGCAATAATCTGAACATTTACTGCTCTCATCACAGAATCTATACAAGACCTGGATTATCATGCACGGATGGAAAGTGTGGCATGTTGAGATTGTTTGTGCATGCCAGGAAATACATTACCTGCAGTGACACAACACAATTTGCTGAAAGATCTTGTCAGCGAACTACGAGTCGAGCCCAAAATCGCCGACCGCGAGATAGCTCGGAAAACGTAGACATTTCGATATCAAGCTAAGAGAACACCATCAAAAGTGTACGAATAGCAAGAGGAATTCACTAGGAATGGACAAGTACTGTAGAATTTCGTTGTTATGTAAACAGAAATACTGCGTGCTTGCATTATTTCGTCACAGATATTCACATGTAGCTACGCCGAGTTTAATACGCGCTGCGCGTTTGCAGTAGAATTGATTATGACGAAACACTGAGTAAGCGCATTTGTAACGTCATCGATATTCTGGTAGGCAGCAAATAATGCAAGCACTGGGTGTCCTTCTCTGAACATAATATCTCGCTGTCATTATGTCATGTCGACCTTTTCATGTCATTTATCAGAAAAGTTGGTGGCTTCCAAGATCACCTGGAATTTCTCTTGCTTATTTGCTACAGTTTGATGAAAATTGATGTCTTAAAGACCTACTATTTCTCTTTAATTCCATTATACATGTAAACCTGTATAAGAGGCAATTTCAACGCGTATGGATATAAAACATAAAGCTTTCTTTACTTCTTATCGACAGAAATATGACGTTATTCACAAAAACGGAAGTATTAATGATCATTCACAGATATCAACAAAGTATAAATCTGCAACAGCCATAACATTGGTGTATTGGATAGCCTGACTGAGACCCATTTATCACACAATATTTGTCCATTGCTATCCTGAAGGAGGGTTTATCTTAGGGAACGAGTGTGGAGATCAGGAAAAAGTTTGAAAGTCAATCCTTTTTTCCTTTCTTTTTTCTTTCTTTTTCATTTCCTTTCCGATATTTGAATGAAAGGGCTACACACTGTTTATGACTTCTTTCAATGATATAAGATCCGTGATTTGCTATTATTTGTCTCTGCCCGGCACATGCAATGCCTTTAGTATTAACTTTCTGATCGAGATTTGCTGGAAGAAACCAAATTCTTTGCCTGCCTACATTTCAAACAAGGCAATCAGAACATTAAGGGGCTCTACGTGCTTGATGTACACTGCATGTGTAACTCTGAACTATACATGCAGGCATATCAAAACACGTATCAGTGCTTTTCGAAATTAGCTTAGACAAGGCCTGGAATGTATGTTGGTTGCAAAACTCGTTGCAAATCTCTGAGTCTCAAATGAACCAGAGACGTCTAAAACCCCATTTCGCCCCCTTCATCTGCTATCTTTACCTTATACTTCATTTCACGGTAAACGCATAGAGCACAAGTAAGGGACCAGAGGTACTCAGGAAAGTATCGTTTGAATGATGTCATTTATTTCTGAAAATCATGCCACATGTAAGCAATTCAATCTGTGTAGTGCATATCTCCTCATGAATTCTGGACCAAGCCACAGACTGCTTCATTGATCAGCATGTCTACGATATCGATGACGATGCTGTTTGAATAATATTGTCCTGCATATACTCCTTCAACATCGCCGGAAATATCTTCATCCGAGAGCGAGAGGTCGGAGGAGTCACTGTCGAAGTCTGTTAAGTCTGTTACTGTTGTAAACACATCGTCGTCATCGCTTTCAAAGTCCTCGTCTTCTGAAGACGTGCGCAGAAGTTCGGAGAGTTCGCTCGGACTGATGGAGGAAAAATCGTCTTCCTCGTCATCACTGTTGTCACCCTGCCTGTCGTGACTTTTCCGTGCATACTCCTCTTCGTCGAGAAGAGACAAATTCGATATATTACTGAAACTCTGGCTGTAAAGACTAATGTGTTCGTTGAAGAGGCACTCGTCGACATCCGAAACGGAACCCCAGAAAGATGTGACAGAGCTCCGCTCATCCCAACGAGAAGCCTCGTGATACTGCAAAGTAATACCAGGACAAGAGCAGAAAGAGTTTGGACTTGAAAGAAAATGTATAATACTTGCAGGTCACGGTATTTGTCATCATTATCGTATAAAATACGAGCCTTACAATAGACTTTTGCTGCTTTTCAAACTTGTTGGACAGAGTTATAGCCATGAAGTGGGAAATGATTATTGTTTGCCAAATGACATTGCCCTAAAATGATTTCTTGTCCATGGTATGAGAAAATATCGTTGATTTCCAGTATATAGTTGCCAATGTGTGTCTGAAGAGCGTCATATCTCAATGACGTGTGGAAACTTACAATTAGAAGAGACAGAAACTTTGTAAAACAAGTGAGAATTGAGGAAGAGAAAACATACAGGACATAAATGAGACGGCCCGTCGTAATGCAAACTCACCATACAGACATCTTTGGCACTCAGGACTGTGCCCTGCTTTCCGTTATGGTTGTCACCAGAACCTTAAGAAAAGCAAGGTCAAAACAGAACAGATTTTAGTTTCCTCAAATATGAAAGTGACATTTTCATTCTCATTCGACAATGTTTGGATAAGATTTATTCTTTCTTGAAATATATTTCTATTCTGGAAATTCTTCTATATGAGTTAGTCGAAAATGGTGATTTTAATTTGATCAACCCCCATCAAATGTGCTGAGAAGAGAGATCATAATTCTGCAATAATCTGAACATTTACTGCTCTCATCACAGAATCTATACAAGACCTGGATTATCATGCACGGATGGAAAGTGTGGCATGTTGAGATTGTTTGTGCATACCAGGAAATACATTACCTGCAGTGACACAACACAATTTGCTGAAAGATCTTGTCAGCGAACTACGAGTCGAGCCCAAAATCGCCGACCGCGAGATAGCTCGGAAAACGTAGACATTTCGATATCAAGCTAAGAGAACACCATCAAAAGTGTACGAATAGCAAGAGGAATTCACTAGGAATGGACAAGTACTGTAGAATTTCGTTGTTATGTAAACAGAAATACTGCGTGCTTGCATTATTTCGTCACAGATATTCACATGTAGCTACGCCGAGTTTAATACGCGCTGCGCGTTTGCAGTAGAATTGATTATGACGAAACACTGAGTAAGCGCATTTGTAACGTCATCGATATTCTGGTAGGCAGCAAATAATGCAAGCACTGGGTGTCCTTCTCTGAACATAATATCTCGCTGTCATTATGTCATGTCGACCTTTTCATGTCATTTATCAGAAAAGTTGGTGGCTTCCAAGATCACCTGGAATTTCTCTTGCTTATTTGCTACAGTTTCATGAAAATTGATGTCTTAAAGACCTACTATTTCTCTTTAATTCCATTATACATGTAAACCTGTATAAGAGGCAATTTCAACGCGTATGGATATAAAACATAAAGCTTTCTTTACTTCTTATCCACAGAAATATGACGTTATTCACAAAAACGGAAGTATTAATGATCATTCACAGATATCAACAAAGTATAAATCTGCAACAGCCATAACATTGGTGTATTGGATAGCCTGACTGAGACCCATTTATCACACAATATTTGTCCATTGCTATCCTTAAGGAGGGTTTATCTTAGGGAACGAGTGTGGAGATCAGGAAAAAGTTTGAAAGTCAATCCTTTTTTCCTTTCTTTTTTCTTTCTTTTTCATTTCCTTTCCGATATTTGAATGAAAGGGCTACACACTGTTTATGACTTCTTTCAATGATATAAGATCCGTGATTTGCTATTATTTGTCTCTGCCCGGCACATGCAATGCCTTTAGTATTAACTTTCTGATCGAGATTTGCTGGAAGAAACCAAATTCTTTGCCTGCCTACATTTCAAACAAGGCAATCGGAACATTAAGGGGCTCTACGTGCTTGATGTACACTGCATGTGTAACTCTGAACTATACATGCAGGCATATCAAAACACGTATCAGTGCTTTTCGAAATTAGCTTAGACAAGGCCTGGAATGTATGTTGGTTGCAAAACTCGTTGCAAATCTCTGAGTCTCAAATGAACCAGAGACGTCTAAAACCCCATTTCGCCCCCTTCATCTGCTATCTTTACCTTATACTTCATTTCACGGTAAACGCATAGAGCACAAGTAAGGGACCAGAGGTACTCAGGAAAGTATCGTTTGAATGATGTCATTTATTTCTGAAAATCATGCCACATGTAAGCAATTCAATCTGTGTAGTGCATATCTCCTCATGAATTCTGGACCAAGCCACAGACTGCTTCATTGATCAGCATGTCTACGATATCGATGACGATGCTGTTTGAATAATATTGTCCTGCATATACTCCTTCAACATCGCCGGAAATATCTTCATCCGAGAGCAAGAGGTCGGAGGAGTCACTGTCGAAGTCTGTTAAGTCTGTTACTGTTGTAAACACATCGTCGTCATCGCTTTCAAAGTCCTCGTCTTCTGAAGACGTGCGCAGAAGTTCGGAGAGTTCGCTCGGACTGATGGAGGAAAAATCGTCTTCCTCGTCATCACTGTTGTCACCCTGCCTGTCGTGACTTTTCCGTGCATACTCCTCTTCGTCGAGAAGAGACAAATTCGATATATTACTGAAACTCTGGCTGTAAAGACTAATGTCTTCGTTGAAGAGGCACTCGTCGACATCCGAAACGGAACCCCAGAAAGATGTGACAGAGCTCCGCTCATCCCAACGAGAAGCCTCGTGATACTGCAAAGTAATACCAGGACAAGAGCAGAAAGAGTTTGGACTTGAAAGAAAATGTATAATACTTGCAGGTCACGGTATTTGTCATCATTATCGTATAAAATACGAGCCTTACAATAGACTTTTGCTGCTTTTCAAACTTGTTGGACAGAGTTATAGCCATGAAGTGGGAAATGATTATTGTTTGCCAAATGACATTGCCCTAAAATGATTTCTTGTCCATGGTATGAGAAAATATCGTTGATTTCCAGTATATAGTTGCCAATGTGTGTCTGAAGAGCGTCATATCTCAATGACGTGTGGAAACTTACAATTAGAAAAGACAGAAACTTTGTAAAACAAGTGAGAATTGAGGAAGAGAAAACATACAGGACATAAATGAGACGGCCCGTCGTAATGCAAACTCACCATACAGACATCTTTGGCACTCAGGACTGTGCCCTGCTTTCCGTTATGGTTGTCACCAGAACCTTAAGAAAAGCAAGGTCAAAACAGAACAGATTTTAGTTTCCTCAAATATGAAAGTGACATTTTCATTCTCATTCGACAATGTTTGGATAAGATTTATTCTTTCTTGAAATATATTTCTATTCTGGAAATTCTTCTATATGAGTTAGTCGAAAATGGTGATTTTAATTTGATCAACCCCCATGAAATGTGCTGAGAAGAGAGATCATAATTCTGCAATAATCTGAACATTTACTACTCTCATCACAGAATCTATACAAGACCTGGATTATCATGCACGGATGGAAAGTGTGGCATGTTGAGATTGTTTGTGCATGCCAGGAAATACATTACCTGCAGTGACACAACACAATTTGCTGAAAGATCTTGTCAGCGAACTACGGAGTCGAGCCCAAAATCGCCGACCGCGAGATAGCTCGGAAAACGTAGACATTTCGATATCAAGCTAAGAGAACACCATCAAAAGTGTACGAATAGCAAGAGGAATTCACTAGGAATGGACAAGTACTGTAGAATTTCGTTGTTATGTAAACAGAAATACTGCGTGCTTGCATTATTTCGTCACAGATATTCACATGTAGCTACGCCGAGTTTAATACGCGCTGCGCGTTTGCAGTAGAATTGATTATGACGAAACACTGAGTAAGCGCATTTGTAACGTCATCGATATTCTGGTAGGCAGCAAATAATGCAAGCACTGGGTGTCCTTCTCTGAACATAATATCTCGCTGTCATTATGTCATGTCGACCTTTTCATGTCATTTATCAGAAAAGTTGGTGGCTTCCAAGATCATCTGGAATTTCTCTTGCTTATTTGCTACAGTTTGATGAAAATTTATGTCTTAAAGACCTACTATTTCTCTTTAATTCCATTATACATGTAAACCTGTATAAGAGGCAACTTCAACGCGTATGGATATAAAACATAAAGCTTTCTTTACTTCTTATCCACAGAAATATGACGTTATTCACAAAAACGGAAATATTAATGATCATTCACAGATATCAACAAAGTATAAATCTGCAACAGCCATAACATTGGTGTATTGGATAGCCTGACTGAGACCCATTTATCACACAATGTTTGTCCATTGCTATCCTGAAGGAGGGTTTATTTTAGGGAACGAGTGTGGAGATCAGGAAAAAGTTTGAAAGTCAATCCTTTTTTCCTTTCTTTTTTCTTTCTTTTTCATTTCCTTTCCGATATTTGAATGAAAGGGCTACACACTGTTTATGACTTCTTTCAATGATATAAGATCCGTGATTTGCTATTATTTGTCTCTGCCCGGCACATGCAATGCCTTTAGTATTAACTTTCTGATCGAGATTTGCTGGAAGAAACCAAATTCTTTGCCTGCCTACATTTCAAACAAGGCAATCAGAACATTAAGGGGCTCTACGTGCTTGATGTACACTGCATGTGTAACTCTGAACTATACATGCAGGCATATCAAAACACGTATCAGTGCTTTTCGAAATTAGCTTAGACAAGGCCTGGAATGTATGTTGGTTGCAAAACTCGTTGCAAATCTCTGAGTCTCAAATGAACCAGAGACGTCTCAAACCCCATTTCGCCCCCTTCATCTGCTATCTTTACCTTATACTTCACTTCACGGTAAACGCATAGAGTACAAGTAAGGGACCACAGGTACTCAGGAAAGTATCGTTTGAATGATGTCATTTATTTCTGAAAATCATGCCACATGTAAGCAATTCAATCTGTGTAGTGCATATCTCCTCATGAATTCTGGACCAAGCCACAGACTGCTTCATTGATCAGCATGTCTACGATATCGATGACGATGCTGTTTGAATAATATTGTCCTGCATATACTCCTTCAACATCGCCGGAAATATCTTCATCCGAGAGCGAGAGGTCGGAGGAGTCACTGTCGAAGTCTGTTAAGTCTGTTACTGTTGTAAACACATCGTCGTCATCGCTTTCAAAGTCCTCGTCTTCTGAAGACGTGCGCACAAGTTCGGAGAGTTCGCTCGGACTGATGGAGGAAAAATCGTCTTCCTCGTCATCACTGTTGTCACCCTGCCTGTCGTGACTTTTCCGTGCATACTCCTCTTCGTCGAGAAGAGACAAATTCGATATATTACTGAAACTCTGGCTGTAAAGACTAATGTCTTCGTTGAAGAGGCACTCGTCGACATCCGAAACGGAACCCCAGAAAGATGTGACAGAGCTCCGCTCATCCCAACGAGAAGCCTCGTGATACTGCAAAGTAATACCAGGACAAGAGCAGAAAGAGTTTGGACTTGAAAGAAAATGTATAATACTTGCAGGTCACTGTATTTGTCATCATTATCGTATAAAATACGAGCCTTACAATAGACTTTTGCTGCTTTTCAAACTTGTTGGACAGAGTTATAGCCATGAAGTGGGAAATGATTATTGTTTGCCAAATGACATTGCCCTAAAATGATTTCTTGTCCATGGTATGAGAAAATATCGTTGATTTCCAGTATATAGTTGCCAATGTGTGTCTGAAGAGCGTCATATCTCAATGACGTGTGGAAACTTACAATTAGAAAAGACAGAAACTTTGTAAAACAAGTGAGAATTGAGGAAGAGAAAACATACAGGACATAAATGAGACGGCCCGTCGTAATGCAAACTCACCATACAGACATCTTTGGCACTCAGGACTGTGCCCTGCTTTCCGTTATGGTTGTCACCAGAACCTTAAGAAAAGCAAGGTCAAAACAGAACAGATTTTAGTTTCCTCAAATATGAAAGTGACATTTTCATTCTCATTCGACAATGTTTGGATAAGATTTATTCTTTCTTGAAATATATTTCTATTCTGGAAATTCTTCTATATGAGTTAGTCGAAAATGGTGATTTTAATTTGATCAACCCCCATCAAATGTGCTGAGAAGAGAGATCATAATTCTGCAATAATCTGAACATTTACTGCTCTCATCACAGAATCTATACAAGACCTGGATTATCATGCACGGATGGAAAGTGTGGCATGTTGAGATTGTTTGTGCATGCCAGGAAATACATTACCTGCAGTGACACAACACAATTTGCTGAAAGATCTTGTCAGCGAACTACGAGTCGAGCCCAAAATCGCCGACCGCGAGATAGCTCGGAAAACGTAGACATTTCGATATCAAGCTAAGAGAACACCATCAAAAGTGTACGAATAGCAAGAGGAATTCACTAGGAATGGACAAGTACTGTAGAATTTCGTTGTTATGTAAACAGAAATACTGCGTGCTTGCATTATTTCGTCACAGATATTCACATGTAGCTACGCCGAGTTTAATACGCGCTGCGCGTTTGCAGTAGAATTGATTATGACGAAACACTGAGTAAGCGCATTTGTAACGTCATCGATATTCTGGTAGGCAGCAAATAATGCAAGCACTGGGTGTCCTTCTCTGAACATAATATCTCGCTGTCATTATGTCATGTCGACCTTTTCATGTCATTTATCAGAAAAGTTGGTGGCTTCCAAGATCACCTGGAATTTCTCTTGCTTATTTGCTACAGTTTGATGAAAATTGATGTCTTAAAGACCTACTATTTCTCTTTAATTCCATTATACATGTAAACCTGTATAAGAGGCAATTTCAACGCGTATGGATATAAAACATAAAGCTTTCTTTACTTCTTATCGACAGAAATATGACGTTATTCACAAAAACGGAAGTATTAATGATCATTCACAGATATCAACAAAGTATAAATCTGCAACAGCCATAACATTGGTGTATTGGATAGCCTGACTGAGACCCATTTATCACACAATATTTGTCCATTGCTATCCTGAAGGAGGGTTTATCTTAGGGAACGAGTGTGGAGATCAGGAAAAAGTTTGAAAGTCAATCCTTTTTTCCTTTCTTTTTTCTTTCTTTTTCATTTCCTTTCCGATATTTGAATGAAAGGGCTACACACTGTTTATGACTTCTTTCAATGATATAAGATCCGTGATTTGCTATTATTTGTCTCTGCCCGGCACATGCAATGCCTTTAGTATTAACTTTCTGATCGAGATTTGCTGGAAGAAACCAAATTCTTTGCCTGCCTACATTTCAAACAAGGCAATCAGAACATTAAGGGGCTCTACGTGCTTGATGTACACTGCATGTGTAACTCTGAACTATACATGCAGGCATATCAAAACACGTATCAGTGCTTTTCGAAATTAGCTTAGACAAGGCCTGGAATGTATGTTGGTTGCAAAACTCGTTGCAAATCTCTGAGTCTCAAATGAACCAGAGACGTCTAAAACCCCATTTCGCCCCCTTCATCTGCTATCTTTACCTTATACTTCATTTCACGGTAAACGCATAGAGCACAAGTAAGGGACCAGAGGTACTCAGGAAAGTATCGTTTGAATGATGTCATTTATTTCTGAAAATCATGCCACATGTAAGCAATTCAATCTGTGTAGTGCATATCTCCTCATGAATTCTGGACCAAGCCACAGACTGCTTCATTGATCAGCATGTCTACGATATCGATGACGATGCTGTTTGAATAATATTGTCCTGCATATACTCCTTCAACATCGCCGGAAATATCTTCATCCGAGAGCGAGAGGTCGGAGGAGTCACTGTCGAAGTCTGTTAAGTCTGTTACTGTTGTAAACACATCGTCGTCATCGCTTTCAAAGTCCTCGTCTTCTGAAGACGTGCGCAGAAGTTCGGAGAGTTCGCTCGGACTGATGGAGGAAAAATCGTCTTCCTCGTCATCACTGTTGTCACCCTGCCTGTCGTGACTTTTCCGTGCATACTCCTCTTCGTCGAGAAGAGACAAATTCGATATATTACTGAAACTCTGGCTGTAAAGACTAATGTGTTCGTTGAAGAGGCACTCGTCGACATCCGAAACGGAACCCCAGAAAGATGTGACAGAGCTCCGCTCATCCCAACGAGAAGCCTCGTGATACTGCAAAGTAATACCAGGACAAGAGCAGAAAGAGTTTGGACTTGAAAGAAAATGTATAATACTTGCAGGTCACGGTATTTGTCATCATTATCGTATAAAATACGAGCCTTACAATAGACTTTTGCTGCTTTTCAAACTTGTTGGACAGAGTTATAGCCATGAAGTGGGAAATGATTATTGTTTGCCAAATGACATTGCCCTAAAATGATTTCTTGTCCATGGTATGAGAAAATATCGTTGATTTCCAGTATATAGTTGCCAATGTGTGTCTGAAGAGCGTCATATCTCAATGACGTGTGGAAACTTACAATTAGAAGAGACAGAAACTTTGTAAAACAAGTGAGAATTGAGGAAGAGAAAACATACAGGACATAAATGAGACGGCCCGTCGTAATGCAAACTCACCATACAGACATCTTTGGCACTCAGGACTGTGCCCTGCTTTCCGTTATGGTTGTCACCAGAACCTTAAGAAAAGCAAGGTCAAAACAGAACAGATTTTAGTTTCCTCAAATATGAAAGTGACATTTTCATTCTCATTCGACAATGTTTGGATAAGATTTATTCTTTCTTGAAATATATTTCTATTCTGGAAATTCTTCTATATGAGTTAGTCGAAAATGGTGATTTTAATTTGATCAACCCCCATCAAATGTGCTGAGAAGAGAGATCATAATTCTGCAATAATCTGAACATTTACTGCTCTCATCACAGAATCTATACAAGACCTGGATTATCATGCACGGATGGAAAGTGTGGCATGTTGAGATTGTTTGTGCATACCAGGAAATACATTACCTGCAGTGACACAACACAATTTGCTGAAAGATCTTGTCAGCGAACTACGAGTCGAGCCCAAAATCGCCGACCGCGAGATAGCTCGGAAAACGTAGACATTTCGATATCAAGCTAAGAGAACACCATCAAAAGTGTACGAATAGCAAGAGGAATTCACTAGGAATGGACAAGTACTGTAGAATTTCGTTGTTATGTAAACAGAAATACTGCGTGCTTGCATTATTTCGTCACAGATATTCACATGTAGCTACGCCGAGTTTAATACGCGCTGCGCGTTTGCAGTAGAATTGATTATGACGAAACACTGAGTAAGCGCATTTGTAACGTCATCGATATTCTGGTAGGCAGCAAATAATGCAAGCACTGGGTGTCCTTCTCTGAACATAATATCTCGCTGTCATTATGTCATGTCGACCTTTTCATGTCATTTATCAGAAAAGTTGGTGGGTTCCAAGATCACCTGGAATTTCTCTTGCTTATTTGCTACAGTTTCATGAAAATTGATGTCTTAAAGACCTACTATTTCTCTTTAATTCCATTATACATGTAAACCTGTATAAGAGGCAATTTCAACGCGTATGGATATAAAACATAAAGCTTTCTTTACTTCTTATCCACAGAAATATGACGTTATTCACAAAAACGGAAGTATTAATGATCATTCACAGATATCAACAAAGTATAAATCTGCAACAGCCATAACATTGGTGTATTGGATAGCCTGACTGAGACCCATTTATCACACAATATTTGTCCATTGCTATCCTTAAGGAGGGTTTATCTTAGGGAACGAGTGTGGAGATCAGGAAAAAGTTTGAAAGTCAATCCTTTTTTCCTTTCTTTTTTCTTTCTTTTTCATTTCCTTTCCGATATTTGAATGAAAGGGCTACACACTGTTTATGACTTCTTTCAATGATATAAGATCCGTGATTTGCTATTATTTGTCTCTGCCCGGCACATGCAATGCCTTTAGTATTAACTTTCTGATCGAGATTTGCTGGAAGAAACCAAATTCTTTGCCTGCCTACATTTCAAACAAGGCAATCGGAACATTAAGGGGCTCTACGTGCTTGATGTACACTGCATGTGTAACTCTGAACTATACATGCAGGCATATCAAAACACGTATCAGTGCTTTTCGAAATTAGCTTAGACAAGGCCTGGAATGTATGTTGGTTGCAAAACTCGTTGCAAATCTCTGAGTCTCAAATGAACCAGAGACGTCTAAAACCCCATTTCGCCCCCTTCATCTGCTATCTTTACCTTATACTTCATTTCACGGTAAACGCATAGAGCACAAGTAAGGGACCAGAGGTACTCAGGAAAGTATCGTTTGAATGATGTCATTTATTTCTGAAAATCATGCCACATGTAAGCAATTCAATCTGTGTAGTGCATATCTCCTCATGAATTCTGGACCAATCCACAGACTGCTTCATTGATCAGCATGTCTACGATATCGATGACGATGCTGTTTGAATAATATTGTCCTGCATATACTCCTTCAACATCGCCGGAAATATCTTCATCCGAGAGCGAGAGGTCGGAGGAGTCACTGTCGAAGTCTGTTAAGTCTGTTACTGTTGTAAACACATCGTCGTCATCGCTTTCAAAGTCCTCGTCTTCTGAAGACGTGCGCAGAAGTTCGGAGAGTTCGCTCGGACTGATGGAGGAAAAATCGTCTTCCTCGTCATCACTGTTGTCACCCTGCCTGTCGTGACTTTTCCGTGCATACTCCTCTTCGTCCAGAAGAGACAAATTCGATATATTACTGAAACTCTGGCTGTAAAGACTAATGTCTTCGTTGAAGAGGCACTCGTCGACATCCGAAACGGAACCCCAGAAAGATGTGACAGAGCTCCGCTCATCCCAACGAGAAGCCTCGTGATACTGCAAAGTAATACCAGGACAAGAGCAGAAAGAGTTTGGACTTGAAAGAAAATGTATAATACTTGCAGGTCACGGTATTTGTCATCATTATCGTATAAAATACGAGCCTTACAATAGACTTTTGCTGCTTTTCAAACTTGTTGGACAGAGTTATAGCCATGAAGTGGGAAATGATTATTGTTTGCCAAATGACATTGCCCTAAAATGATTTCTTGTCCATGGTATGAGAAAATATCGTTGATTTCCAGTATATAGTTGCCAATGTGTGTCTGAAGAGCGTCATATCTCAATGACGTGTGGAAACTTACAATTAGAAAAGACAGAAACTTTGTAAAACAAGTGAGAATTGAGGAAGAGAAAACATACAGGACATAAATGAGACGGCCCGTCGTAATGCAAACTCACCATACAGACATCTTTGGCACTCAGGACTGTGCCCTGCTTTCCGTTATGGTTGTCACCAGAACCTTAAGAAAAGCAAGGTCAAAACAGAACAGATTTTAGTTTCCTCAAATATGAAAGTGACATTTTCATTCTCATTCGACAATGTTTGGATAAGATTTATTCTTTCTTGAAATATATTTCTATTCTGGAAATTCTTCTATATGAGTTAGTCGAAAATGGTGATTTTAATTTGATCAACCCCCATCAAATGTGCTGAGAAGAGAGATCATAATTCTGCAATAATCTGAACATTTACTGCTCTCATCACAGAATCTATACAAGACCTGGATTATCATGCACGGATGGAAAGTGTGGCATGTTGAGATTGTTTGTGCATACCAGGAAATACATTACCTGCAGTGACACAACACAATTTGCTGAAAGATCTTGTCAGCGAACTACGGAGTCCAGCCCAAAATCGCCGACCGCGAGATAGCTCGGAAAACGTAGACATTTCGATATCAAGCTAAGAGAACACCATCAAAAGTGTACGAATAGCAAGAGGAATTCACTAGGAATGGACAAGTACTGTAGAATTTCGTTGTTATGTAAACAGAAATACTGCGTGCTTGCATTATTTCGTCACAGATATTCACATGAAGCTACGCCGAGTTTAATACGCGCTGCGCGTTT
This sequence comes from Diadema antillarum, assembly GCF_040938485.1. Lineage (NCBI taxonomy): Eukaryota > Metazoa > Echinodermata > Echinoidea > Diadematoida > Diadematidae > Diadema > Diadema antillarum. The sequence goes on along the minus strand of NW_027271126.1, from coordinate 99,428 downwards.
GCAGTAGAATTGATTATGACGAAACACTGAGTAAGGGCATTTGTAACGTCATCGATATTCTGGTAGGCAGCAAATAATGCAAGCACTGGGTGTCCTTCTCTGAACATAATATCTCGCTGTCATTATGTCATGTCGACCTTTTCATGTCATTTATCAGAAAAGTTGGTGGCTTCCAAGATCATCTGGAATTTCTCTTGCTTATTTGCTACAGTTTGATGAAAATTGATGTCTTAAAGACCTACTATTTCTCTTTAATTCCATTATACATGTAAACCTGTATAAGAGGCAACTTCAACGCGTATGGATATAAAACATAAAGCTTTCTTTACTTCTTATCCACAGAAATATGACGTTATTCACAAAAACGGAAATATTAATGATCATTCACAGATATCAACAAAGTATAAATCTGCAACAGCCATAACATTGGTGTATTGGATAGCCTGACTGAGACCCATTTATCACACAATGTTTGTCCATTGCTATCCTTAAGAAGGGTTTATTTTAGGGAACGAGTGTGGAGATCAGGAAAAAGTTTGAAAGTCAATCCTTTTTTCCTTTCTTTTTTCTTTCTTTTTCATTTCCTTTCCGATATTTGAATGAAAGGGCTACACACTGTTTATGACTTCTTTCAATGATATAAGATCCGTGATTTGCTATTATTTGTCTCTGCCCGGCACATGCAATGCCTTTAGTATTAACTTTCTGATCGAGATTTGCTGGAAGAAACCAAATTCTTTGCCTGCCTACATTTCAAACAAGGCAATCAGAACATTAAGGGGCTCTACGTGCTTGATGTACACTGCATGTGTAACTCTGAACTATACATGCAGGCATATCAAAACACGTATCAGTGCTTTTCGAAATTAGCTTAGACAAGGCCTGGAATGTATGTTGGTTGCAAAACTCGTTGCAAATCTCTGAGTCTCAAATGAACCAGAGACGTCTCAAAGCCCATTTCGCCCCCTTCATCTGCTATCTTTACCTTATACTTCATTTCACGGTAAACGCATAGAGCACAAGTAAGGGACCAGAGGTACTCAGGAAAGTATCGTTTGAATGATGTCATTTATTTCTGAAAATCATGCCACATGTAAGCAATTCAATCTGTGTAGTGCATATCCCCTTATGAATTCTGGACCAAGCCACAGACTACTTCATTGATCAGCATGTCTACGATATCGATGACGATGCTGTTTGAATAATATTGTCCTGCATATACTCCTTCAACATCGCCGGAAATATCTTCATCCGAGAGCGAGAGGTCGGAGGAGTCACTGTCGAAGTCTGTTAAGTCTGTTACTGTTGTAAACACATCGTCGTCATCGCTTTCAAAGTCCTCGTCTTCTGAAGACGTGCGCAGAAGTTCGGAGAGTTCGCTCGGACTGATGGAGGAAAAATCGTCTTCCTCGTCATCACTGTTGTCACCCTGCCTGTCGTGACTTTTCCGTGCATACTCCTCTTCGTCGAGAAGAGACAAATTCGATATATTACTGAAACTCTGGCTGTAAAGACTAATGTCTTCGTTGAAGAGGCACTCGTCGACATCCGAAACGGAACCCCAGAAAGATGTGACAGAGCTCCGCTCATCCCAACGAGAAGCCTCGTGATACTGCAAAGTAATACCAGGACAAGAGCAGAAAGAGTTTGGACTTGAAAGAAAATGTATAATACTTGCAGGTCACGGTATTTGTCATCATTATCGTATAAAATACGAGCCTTACAATAGACTTTTGCTGCTTTTCAAACTTGTTGGACAGAGTTATAGCCATGAAGTGGGAAATGATTATTGTTTGCCAAATGACATTGCCCTAAAATGATTTCTTGTCCATGGTATGAGAAAATATCGTTGATTTCCAGTATATAGTTGCCAATGTGTGTCTGAAGAGCGTCATATCTCAATGACGTGTGGAAACTTACAATTAGAAAAGACAGAAACTTTGTAAAACAAGTGAGAATTGAGGAAGAGAAAACATACAGGACATAAATGAGACGGCCCGTCGTAATGCAAACTCACCATACAGACATCTTTGGCACTCAGGATTGTGCCCTGCTTTCCGTTATGGTTGTCACCAGAACCTTAAGAAAAGCAAGGTCAAAACAGAACAGATTTTAGTTTCCTCAAATATGAAAGTGACATTTTCATTCTCATTCGACAATGTTTGGATAAGATTTATTCTTTCTTGAAATATATTTCTATTCTGGAAATTCTTCTATATGAGTTAGTCGAAAATGGTGATTTTAATTTGATCAACCCCCATCAAATGTGCTGAGAAGAGAGATCATAATTCTGCAATAATCTGAACATTTACTGCTATCATCACAGAATCTATACAAGACCTGGATTATCATGCACGGATGGAAAGTGTGGCATGTTGAGATTGTTTGTGCATGCCAGGAAATACATTACCTGCAGTGACACAACACAATTTGCTGAAAGATCTTGTCAGCGAACTACGGAGTCGAGCCCAAAATCGCCGACCGCGAGATAGCTCGGAAAACGTAGACATTTCGATATCAAGCTAAGAGAACACCATCAAAAGTGTACGAATAGCAAGAGGAATTCACTAGGAATGGACAAGTACTGTAGAATTTCGTTGTTATGTAAACAGAAATACTGCGTGCTTGCATTATTTCGTCACAGATATTCACACGTAGCTACGCCGAGTTTAATACGCGCTGCGCGTTTGCAGTAGAATTGATTATGACGAAACACTGAGTAAGCGCATTTGTAACGTCATCGATATTCTGGTAGGCAGCAAATAATGCAAGCACTGGGTGTCCTTCTCTGAACATAATATCTCGCTGTCATTATGTCATGTCGACCTTTTCATGTCATTTATCAGAAAAGTTGATGGCTTCCAAGATCATCTGGAATTTCTCTTGCTTATTTGCTACAGTTTGATGAAAATTGATGTGTTAAAGACCTACTATTTCTCTTTAATTCCATTATACATGTAAACCTGTATAAGAGACAACTTCAACGCGTATGGATATAAAACATAAAGCTTTCTTTACTTCTTATCCACAGAAATATGACGTTATTCACAAAAACGGAAATATTAATGATCATTCACAGATATCAACAAAGTATAAATCTGCAACAGCCATAACATTGGTGTATTGGATAGCCTGACTGAGACCCATTTATCACACAATGTTTGTCCATTGCTATCCTGAAGGAGGGTTTATTTTAGGGAACGAGTGTGGAGATCAGGAAAAAGTTTGAAAGTCAATCCTTTTTTCCTTTCTTTTTTCTTTCTTTTTCATTTCCTTTCCGATATTTCAATGAAAGGGCTACACACTGTTTATGACTTCTTTCAATGATATAAGATCCGTGATTTGCTATTATTTGTCTCTGCCCGGCACATGCAATGCCTTTAGTATTAACTTTCTGATCGAGATTTGCTGGAAGAAACCAAATTCTTTGCCTGCCTACATTTCAAACAAGGCAATCAGAACATTAAGGGGCTCTACGTGCTTGATGTACACTGCATGTGTAACTCTGAACTATACATGCAGGCATATCAAAACACGTATCAGTGCTTTTCGAAATTAGCTTAGACAAGGCCTGGAATGTATGTTGGTTGCAAAACTCGTTGCAAATCTCTGAGTCTCAAATGAACCAGAGACGTCTCAAAGCCCATTTCGCCCCCTTCATCTGCTATCTTTACCTTATACTTCATTTCACGGTAAACGCATAGAGCACAAGTAAGGGACCAGAGGTACTCAGGAAAGTATCGTTTGAATGATGTCATTTATTTCTGAAAATCATGCCACATGTAAGCAATTCAATCTGTGTAGTGCATATCTCCTCATGAATTCTGGACCAAGCCACAGACTGCTTCATTGATCAGCATGTCTACGATATCGATGACGATGCTGTTTGAATAATATTGTCCTGCATATACTCCTTCAACATCGCCGGAAATATCTTCATCCGAGAGCGAGAGGTCGGAGGAGTCACTGTCGAAGTCTGTTAAGTCTGTTACTGTTGTAAACACATCGTCGTCATCGCTTTCAAAGTCCTCGTCTTCTGAAGACGTGCGCAGAAGTTCGGAGAGTTCGCTCGGACTGATGGAGGAAAAATCGTCTTCCTCGTCATCACTGTTGTCACCCTGCCTGTCGTGACTTTTCCGTGCATACTCCTCTTCGTCCAGAAGAGACAAATTCGATATATTACTGAAACTCTGGCTGTAAAGACTAATGTCTTCGTTGAAGAGGCACTCGTCGACATCCGAAACGGAACCCCAGAAAGATGTGACAGAGCTCCGCTCATCCCAACGAGAAGCCTCGTGATACTGCAAAGTAATACCAGGACAAGAGCAGAAAGAGTTTGGACTTGAAAGAAAATGTATAATACTTGCAGGTCACGGTATTTGTCATCATTATCGTATAAAATACGAGCCTTACAATAGACTTTTGCTGCTTTTCAAACTTGTTGGACAGAGTTATAGCCATGAAGTGGGAAATGATTATTGTTTGCCAAATGACATTGCCCTAAAATGATTTCTTGTCCATGGTATGAGAAAATATCGTTGATTTCCAGTATATAGTTGCCAATGTGTGTCTGAAGAGCGTCATATCTCAATGACGTGTGGAAACTTACAATTAGAAAAGACAGAAACTTTGTAAAACAAGTGAGAATTGAGGAAGAGAAAACATACAGGACATAAATGAGACGGCCCGTCGTAATGCAAACTCACCATACAGACATCTTTGGCACTCAGGACTGTGCCCTGCTTTCCGTTATGGTTGTCACCAGAACCTTAAGAAAAGCAAGGTCAAAACAGAACAGATTTTAGTTTCCTCAAATATGAAAGTGACATTTTCATTCTCATTCGACAATGTTTGGATAAGATTTATTCTTTCTTGAAATATATTTCTATTCTGGAAATTCTTCTATATGAGTTAGTCGAAAATGGTGATTTTAATTTGATCAACCCCCATCAAATGTGCTGAGAAGAGAGATCATAATTCTGCAATAATCTGAACATTTACTGCTCTCATCACAGAATCTATACAAGACCTGGATTATCATGCACGGATGGAAAGTGTGGCATGTTGAGATTGTTTGTGCATGCCAGGAAATACATTACCTGCAGTGACACAACACAATTTGCTGAAAGATCTTGTCAGCGAACTACGAGTCGAGCCCAAAATCGCCGACCGCGAGATAGCTCGGAAAACGTAGACATTTCGATATCAAGCTAAGAGAACACCATCAAAAGTGTACGAATAGCAAGAGGAATTCACTAGGAATGGACAAGTACTGTAGAATTTCGTTGTTATGTAAACAGAAATACTGCGTGCTTGCATTATTTCGTCACAGATATTCACATGTAGCTACGCCGAGTTTAATACGCGCTGCGCGTTTGCAGTAGAATTGATTATGACGAAACACTGAGTAAGCGCATTTGTAACGTCATCGATATTCTGGTAGGCAGCAAATAATGCAAGCACTGGGTGTCCTTCTCTGAACATAATATCTCGCTGTCATTATGTCATGTCGACCTTTTCATGTCATTTATCAGAAAAGTTGGTGGGTTCCAAGATCACCTGGAATTTCTCTTGCTTATTTGCTACAGTTTGATGAAAATTGATGTGTTAAAGACCTACTATTTCTCTTTAATTCCATTATACATGTAAACCTGTATAAGAGGCAATTTCAACGCGTATGGATATAAAACATAAAGCTTTCTTTACTTCTTATCAACAGAAATATGACGTTATTCACAAAAACGGAAATATTAATGATCATTCACAGATATCAACAAAGTATAAATCTGCAACAGCCATAACATTGGTGTATTGGATAGCCTGACTGAGACCCATTTATCACACAATATTTGTCCATTGCTATCCTTAAGGAGGGTTTATCTTAGTTAACGAGTGTGGAGATCAGGAAAAAGTTTGAAAGTCAATCCTTTTTTCCTTTCTTTTTTCTTTCTTTTTCATTTCCTTTCCGATATTTGAATGAAAGGGCTACACACTGTTTATGACTTCTTTCAATGATATAAGATCCGTGATTTGCTATTATTTGTCTCTGCCCGGCACATGCAATGCCTTTAGTATTAACTTTCTGATCGAGATTTGCTGGAAGAAACCAAATTCTTTGCCTGCCTACATTTCAAACAAGGCAATCGGAACATTAAGGGGCTCTACGTGCTTGATGTACACTGCATGTGTAACTCTGAACTATACATGCAGGCATATCAAAACACGTATCAGTGCTTTTCGAAATTAGCTTAGACAAGGCCTGGAATGTATGTTGGTTGCAAAACTCGTTGCAAATCTCTGAGTCTCAAATGAACCAGAGACGTCTAAAACCCCATTTCGCCCCCTTCATCTGCTATCTTTACCTTATACTTCACTTCACGGTAAACGCATAGAGCACAAGTAAGGGACCAGAGGTACTCAGGAAAGTATCGTTTGAATGATGTCATTTATTTCTGAAAATCATGCCACATGTAAGCAATTCAATCTGTGTAGTGCATATCTCCTCATGAATTCTGGACCAAGCCACAGACTGCTTCATTGATCAGCATGTCTACGATATCGATGACGATGCTGTTTGAATAATATTGTCCTGCATATACTCCTTCAACATCGCCGGAAATATCTTCATCCGAGAGCGAGAGGTCGGAGGAGTCACTGTCGAAGTCTGTTAAGTCTGTTACTGTTGTAAACACATCGTCGTCATCGCTTTCAAAGTCCTCGTCTTCTGAAGACGTGCGCAGAAGTTCGGAGAGTTCGCTCGGACTGATGGAGGAAAAATCGTCTTCCTCGTCATCACTGTTGTCACCCTGCCTGTCGTGACTTTTCCGTGCATACTCCTCTTCGTCGAGAAGAGACAAATTCGATATATTACTGAAACTCTGGCTGTAAAGACTAATGTCTTCGTTGAAGAGGCACTCGTCGACATCCGAAACGGAACCCCAGAAAGATGTGACAGAGCTCCGCTCATCCCAACGAGAAGCCTCGTGATACTGCAAAGTAATACCAGGACAAGAGCAGAAAGAGTTTGGACTTGAAAGAAAATGTATAATACTTGCAGGTCACGGTATTTGTCATCATTATCGTATAAAATACGAGCCTTACAATAGACTTTTGCTGCTTTTCAAACTTGTTGGACAGAGTTATAGCCATGAAGTGGGAAATGATTATTGTTTGCCAAATGACATTGCCCTAAAATGATTTCTTGTCCATGGTATGAGAAAATATCGTTGATTTCCAGTATATAGTTGCCAATGTGTGTCTGAAGAGCGTCATATCTCAATGACGTGTGGAAACTTACAATTAGAAAAGACAGAAACTTTGTAAAACAAGTGAGAATTGAGGAAGAGAAAACATACAGGACATAAATGAGACGGCCCGTCGTAATGCAAACTCACCATACAGACATCTTTGGCACTCAGGACTGTGCCCTGCTTTCCGTTATGGTTGTCACCAGAACCTTAAGAAAAGCAAGGTCAAAACAGAACAGATTTTAGTTTCCTCAAATATGAAAGTGACATTTTCATTCTCATTCGACAATGTTTGGATAAGATTTATTCTTTCTTGAAATATATTTCTATTCTGGAAATTCTTCTATATGAGTTAGTCGAAAATGGTGATTTTAATTTGATCAACCCCCATCAAATGTGCTGAGAAGAGAGATCATAATTCTGCAATAATCTGAACATTTACTGCTCTCATCACAAAATCTATACAAGACCTGGATTATCATGCACGGATGGAAAGTGTGGCATGTTGAGATTGTTTGTGCATGCCAGGAAATCCATTACCTGCAGTGACACAACACAATTTGCTGAAAGATCTTGTCAGCGAACTACGGAGTCGAGCCCAAAATCGGCGACCGCGAGATAGCTCGGAAAACGTAGACATTTCGATATCAAGCTAAGAGAACACCATCAAAAGTGTACGAATAGCAAGAGGAATTCACTAGGAATGGACAAGTACTGTAGAATTTCGTTGTTATGTAAACAGAAATACTGCGTGCTTGCATTATTTCGTCACAGATATTCACATGTAGCTACGCCGAGTTTAATACGCGCTGCGCGTTTGCAGTAGAATTGATTATGACGAAACACTGAGTAAGCGCATTTGTAACGTCATCGATATTCTGGTAGGCAGCAAATAATGCAAGCACTGGGTGTCCTTCTCTGAACATAATATCTCGCTGTCATTATGTCATGTCGACCTTTTCATGTCATTTATCAGAAAAGTTGGTGGGTTCCAAGATCACCTGGAATTTCTCTTGCTTATTTGCTACAGTTTCATGAAAATTGATGTGTTAAAGACCTACTATTTCTCTTTAATTCCATTATACATGTAAACCTGTATAAGAGGCAACTTCAACGCGTATGGATATAAAGCATAAAGCTTTCTTTACTTCTTATCCACAGAAATATGACGTTATTCACAAAAACGGAAGTATTAATGATCATTCACAGATATCAACAAAGTATAAATCTGCAACAGCCATAACATTGGTGTATTGGATAGCCTGACTGAGACCCATTTATCACACAATATTTGTCCATTGCTATCCTTAAGGAGGGTTTATCTTAGGGAACGAGTGTGGAGATCAGGAAAAAGTTTGAAAGTCAATCCTTTTTTCCTTTCTTTTTTCTTTCTTTTTCATTTCCTTTCCGATATTTGAATGAAAGGGCTACACACTGTTTATGACTTCTTTCAATGATATAAGATCCGTGATTTGCTATTATTTGTCTCTGCCCGGCACATGCAATGCCTTTAGTATTAACTTTCTGATCGAGATTTGCTGGAAGAAACCAAATTCTTTGCCTGCCTACATTTCAAACAAGGCAATCAGAACATTAAGGGGCTCTACGTGCTTGATGTACACTGCATGTGTAACTCTGAACTATACATGCAGGCATATCAAAACACGTATCAGTGCTTTTCGAAATTAGCTTAGACAAGGCCTGGAATGTATGTTGGTTGCAAAACTCGTTGCAAATCTCTGAGTCTCAAATGAACCAGAGACGTCTAAAACCCAATTTCGCCCCCTTCATCTGCTATCTTTACCTTATACTTCACTTCACGGTAAACGCATAGAGCACAAGTAAGGGACCAGAGGTACTCAGGAAAGTATCGTTTGAATGATGTCATTTATTTCTGAAAATCATGCCACATGTAAGCAATTCAATCTGTGTAGTGCATATCTCCTCATGAATTCTGGACCAAGCCACAGACTGCTTCATTGATCAGCATGTCTACGATATCGATGACGATGCTGTTTGAATAATATTGTCCTGCATATACTCCTTCAACATCGCCGGAAATATCTTCATCCGAGAGCGAGAGGTCGGAGGAGTCACTGTCGAAGTCTGTTAAGTCTGTTACTGTTGTAAACACATCGTCGTCATCGCTTTCAAAGTCCTCGTCTTCTGAAGACGTGCGCAGAAGTTCGGAGAGTTCGCTCGGACTGATGGAGGAAAAATCGTCTTCCTCGTCATCACTGTTGTCACCCTGCCTGTCGTGACTTTTCCGTGCATACTCCTCTTCGTCGAGAAGAGACAAATTCGATATATTACTGAAACTCTGGCTGTAAAGACTAATGTGTTCGTTGAAGAGGCACTCGTCGACATCCGAAACGGAACCCCAGAAAGATGTGACAGAGCTCCGCTCATCCCAACGAGAAGCCTCGTGATACTGCAAAGTAATACCAGGACAAGAGCAGAAAGAGTTTGGACTTGAAAGAAAATGTATAATACTTGCAGGTCACGGTATTTGTCATCATTATCGTATAAAATACGAGCCTTACAATAGACTTTTGCTGCTTTTCAAACTTGTTGGACAGAGTTATAGCCATGAAGTGGGAAATGATTATTGTTTGCCAAATGACATTGCCCTAAAATGATTTCTTGTCCATGGTATGAGAAAATATCGTTGATTTCCAGTATATAGTTGCCAATGTGTGTCTGAAGAGCGTCATATCTCAATGACGTGTGGAAACTTACAATTAGAAAAGACAGAAACTTTGTAAAACAAGTGAGAATTGAGGAAGAGAAAACATACAGGACATAAATGAGACGGCCCGTCGTAATGCAAACTCACCATACAGACATCTTTGGCACTCAGGACTGTGCCCTGCTTTCCGTTATGGTTGTCACCAGAACCTTAAGAAAAGCAAGGTCAAAACAGAACAGATTTTAGTTTCCTCAAATATGAAAGTGACATTTTCATTCTCATTCGACAATGTTTGGATAAGATTTATTCTTTCTTGAAATATATTTCTATTCTGGAAATTCTTCTATATGAGTTAGTAGAAAATGGTGATTTTAATTTGATCAACCCCCATCAAATGTGCTGAGAAGAGAGATCATAATTCTGCAATAATCTGAACATTTACTGCTCTCATCACAGAATCTATACAAGACCTGGATTATCATGCACGGATGGAAAGTGTGGCATGTTGAGATTGTTTGTGCATGCCAGGAAATACATTACCTGCAGTGACACAACACAATTTGCTGAAAGATCTTGTCAGCGAACTTCGAGTCGAGCCCAAAATCGCCGACCGCGAGATAGCTCGGAAAACGTAGACATTTCGATATCAAGCTAAGAGAACACCATCAAAAGTGTACGAATAGCAAGAGGAATTCACTAGGAATGGACAAGTACTGTAGAATTTCGTTGTTATGTAAACAGAAATACTGCGTGCTTGCATTATTTCGTCACAGATATTCACATGTAGCTACGCCGAGTTTAATACGCGCTGCGCGTTTGCAGTAGAATTGATTATGACGAAACACTGAGTAAGCGCATTTGTAACGTCATCGATATTCTGGTAGGCAGCAAATAATGCAAGCACTGGGTGTCCTTCTCTGAACATAATATCTCGCTGTCATTATGTCATGTCGACCTTTTCATGTCATTTATCAGAAAACTTGGTGGGTTCCAAGATCACCTGGAATTTCTCTTGCTTATTTGCTACAGTTTCATGAAAATTGATGTGTTAAAGACCTACTATTTCTCTTTAATTCCATTATACATGTAAACCTGTATAAGAGGCAACTTCAACGCGTATGGATATAAAACATAAAGCTTTCTTTACTTCTTATCCACAGAAATATGACGTTATTCACAAAAACGGAAATATTAATGATCATTCACAGATATCAACAAAGTATAAATCTGCAACAGCCATAACATTGGTGTATTGGATAGCCTGACTGAGACCCATTTATCACACAATATTTGTCCATTGCTATCCTTAAGGAGGGTTTATCTTAGGGAACGAGTGTGGAGATCAGGAAAAAGTTTGAAAGTCAATCCTTTTTTCCTTTCTTTTTTCTTTCTTTTTCATTTCCTTTCCGATATTTGAATGAAAGGGCTACACACTGTTTATGACTTCTTTCAATGATATAAGATCCGTGATTTGCTATTATTTGTCTCTGCCCGGCACATGCAATGCCTTTAGTATTAACTTTCTGATCGAGATTTGCTGGAAGAAACCAAATTCTTTGCCTGCCTACATTTCAAACAAGGCAATCAGAACATTAAGGGGCTCTACGTGCTTGATGTACACTGCATGTGTAACTCTGAACTATACATGCAGGCATATCAAAACACGTATCAGTGCTTTTCGAAATTAGCTTAGACAAGGCCTGGAATGTATGTTGGTTGCAAAACTCGTTGCAAATCTCTGAGTCTCAAATGAACCAGAGACGTCTAAAACCCAATTTCGCCCCCTTCATCTGCTACCTTTACCTTATACTTCACTTCACGGTAAACGCATAGAGCACAAGTAAGGGACCAGAGGTACTCAGGAAAGTATCGTTTGAATGATGTCATTTATTTCTGAAAATCATGCCACATGTAAGCAATTCAATCTGTGTAGTGCATATCTCCTCATGAATTCTGGACCAAGCCACAGACTGCTTCATTGATCAGCATGTCTACGATATCGATGACGATGCTGTTTGAATAATATTGTCCTGCATATACTCCTTCAACATCGCCGGAAATATCTTCATCCGAGAGCGAGAGGTCGGAGGAGTCACTGTCGAAGTCTGTTAAGTCTGTTACTGTTGTAAACACATCGTCGTCATCGCTTTCAAAGTCCTCGTCTTCTGAAGACGTGCGCAGAAGTTCGGAGAGTTCGCTCGGACTGATGGAGGAAAAATCGTCTTCCTCGTCATCACTGTTGTCACCCTGCCTGTCGTGACTTTTCCGTGCATACTCCTCTTCGTCGAGAAGAGACAAATTCGATATATTACTGAAACTCTGGCTGTAAAGACTAATGTCTTCGTTGAAGAGGCACTCGTCGACATCCGAAACGGAACCCCAGAAAGATGTGACAGAGCTCCGCTCATCCCAACGAGAAGCCTCGTGATACTGCAAAGTAATACCAGGACAAGAGCAGAAAGAGTTTGGACTTGAAAGAAAATGTATAATACTTGCAGGTCACGGTATTTGTCATCATTATCGTATGAAATACGAGCCTTACAATAGACTTTTGCTGCTTTTCAAACTTGTTGGACAGAGTTATAGCCATGAAGTGGGAAATGATTATTGTTTGCCAAATGACATTGCCCTAAAATGATTTCTTGTCCATGGTATGAGAAAATATCGTTGATTTCCAGTATATAGTTGCCAATGTGTGTCTGAAGAGCGTCATATCTCAATGACGTGTGGAAACTTACAATTAGAAAAGACAGAAACTTTGTAAAACAAGTGAGAATTGAGGAAGAGAAAACATACAGGACATAAATGAGACGGCCCGTCGTAATGCAAACTCACCATACAGACATCTTTGGCACTCAGGACTGTGCCCTGCTTTCCGTTATGGTTGTCACCAGAACCTTAAGAAAAGCAAGGTCAAAACAGAACAGATTTTAGTTTCCTCAAATATGAAAGTGACATTTTCATTCTCATTCGACAATGTTTGGATAAGATTTATTCTTTCTTGAAATATATTTCTATTCTGGAAATTCTTCTATATGAGTTAGTCGAAAATGGTGATTTTAATTTGATCAACCCCCATCAAATGTGCTGAGAAGAGAGATCATAATTCTGCAATAATCTGAACATTTACTGGTCTCATCACAAAATCTATAGAAGACCTGGATTATCATGCACGGATGGAAAGTGTGGCATGTTGAGATTGTTTGTGCATGCCAGGAAATACATTACCTGCAGTGACACAACACAATTTGCTGAAAGATCTTGTCAGCGAACTACGGAGTCGAGCCCAAAATCGCCGACCGCGAGATAGCTCGGAAAACGTAGACATTTCGATATCAAGCTAAGAGAACACCATCAAAAGTGTACGAATAGCAAGAGGAATTCACTAGGAATGGACAAGTACTGTAGAATTTCGTTGTTATGTAAACAGAAATACTGCGTGCTTGCATTATTTCGTCACAGATATTCACATGTAGCTACGCCGAGTTTAATACGCGCTGCGCGTTTGCAGTAGAATTGATTATGACGAAACACTGAGTAAGCGCATTTGTAACGTCATCGATATTCTGGTAGGCAGCAAATAATGCAAGCACTGGGTGTCCTTCTCTGAACATAATATCTCGCTGTCATTATGTCATGTCGACCTTTTCATGTCATTTATCAGAAAAGTTGGTGGGTTCCAAGATCACCTGGAATTTCTCTTGCTTATTTGCTACAGTTTCATGAAAATTGATGTGTTAAAGACCTACTATTTCTCTTTAATTCCATTATACATGTAAACCTGTATAAGAGGCAATTTCAACGCGTATGGATATAAAGCATAAAGCTTTCTTTACTTCTTATCCACAGAAATATGACGTTATTCACAAAAACGAAAGTATTAATGATCATTCACAGATATCAACAAAGTATAAATCTGCAACAGCCATAACATTGGTGTATTGGATAGCCTGACTGAGACCCATTTATCACACAATATTTGTCCATTGCTATCCTTAAGGAGGGTTTATCTTAGGGAACGAGTGTGGAGATCAGGAAAAAGTTTGAAAGTCAATCCTTTTTTCCTTTCTTTTTTCTTTCTTTTTCATTTCCTTTCCGATATTTGAATGAAAGGGCTACACACTGTTTATGACTTCTTTCAATGATATAAGATCCGTGATTTGCTATTATTTGTCTCTGCCCGGCACATGCAATGCCTTTAGTATTAACTTTCTGATCGAGATTTGCTGGAAGAAACCAAATTCTTTGCCTGCCTACATTTCAAACAAGGCAATCGGAACACTAAGGGGCTCTACGTGCTTGATGTACACTGCATGTGTAACTCTGAACTATACATGCAGGCATATCAAAACACGTATCAGTGCTTTTCGAAATTAGCTTAGACAAGGCCTGGAATGTATGTTGGTTGCAAAACTCGTTGCAAATCTCTGAGTCTCAAATGAACCAGAGACGTCTAAAACCCCATTTCGCCCCCTTCATCTGCTATCTTTACCTTATACTTCACTTCACGGTAAACGCATAGAGCACAAGTAAGGGACCAGAGGTACTCAGGAAAGTATCGTTTGAATGATGTCATTTATTTCTGAAAATCATGCCACATGTAAGCAATTCAATCTGTGTAGTGCATATCTCCTCATGAATTCTGGACCAAGCCACAGACTGCTTCATTGATCAGCATGTCTACGATATCGATGACGATGCTGTTTGAATAATATTGTCCTGCATATACTCCTTCAACATCGCCGGAAATATCTTCATCCGAGAGCGAGAGGTCGGAGGAGTCACTGTCGAAGTCTGTTAAGTCTGTTACTGTTGTAAACACATCGTCGTCATCGCTTTCAAAGTCCTCGTCTTCTGAAGACGTGCGCAGAAGTTCGGAGAGTTCGCTCGGACTGATGGAGGAAAAATCGTCTTCCTCGTCATCACTGTTGTCACCCTGCCTGTCGTGACTTTTCCGTGCATACTCCTCTTCGTCGAGAAGAGACAAATTCGATATATTACTGAAACTCTGGCTGTAAAGACTAATGTCTTCGTTGAAGAGGCACTCGTCGACATCCGAAACGGAACCCCAGAAAGATGTGACAGAGCTCCGCTCATCCCAACGAGAAGCCTCGTGATACTGCAAAGTAATACCAGGACAAGAGCAGAAAGAGTTTGGACTTGAAAGAAAATGTATAATACTTGCAGGTCACGGTATTTGTCATCATTATCGTATAAAATACGAGCCTTACAATAGACTTTTGCTGCTTTTCAAACTTGTTGGACAGAGTTATAGCCATGAAGTGGGAAATGATTATTGTTTGCCAAATGACATTGCCCTAAAATGATTTCTTGTCCATGGTATGAGAAAATATCGTTGATTTCCAGTATATAGTTGCCAATGTGTGTCTGAAGAGCGTCATATCTCAATGACGTGTGGAAACTTACAATTAGAAAAGACAGAAACTTTGTAAAACAAGTGAGAATTGAGGAAGAGAAAACATACAGGACATAAATGAGACGGCCCGTCGTAATGCAAACTCACCATACAGACATCTTTGGCACTCAGGACTGTGCCCTGCTTTCCGTTATGGTTGTCACCAGAACCTTAAGAAAAGCAAGGTCAAAACAGAACAGATTTTAGTTTCCTCAAATATGAAAGTGACATTTTCATTCTCATTCGACAATGTTTGGATAAGATTTATTCTTTCTTGAAATATATTTCTATTCTGGAAATTCTTCTATATGAGTTAGTCGAAAATGGTGATTTTAATTTGATCAACCCCCATCAAATGTTCTGAGAAGAGAGATCATAATTCTGCAATAATCTGAACATTTACTGCTCTCATCACAAAATCTATAGAAGACCTGGATTATCATGCACGGATGGAAAGTGTGGCATGTTGAGATTGTTTGTGCATGCCAGGAAATACATTACCTGCAGTGACACAACACAATTTGCTGAAAGATCTTGTCAGCGAACTACGGAGTCGAGCCCAAAATCGCCGACCGCGAGATAGCTCGGAAAACGTAGACATTTCGATATCAAGCTAAGAGAACACCATCAAAAGTGTATGAATAGCAAGAGGAATTCACTAGGAATGGACAAGTACTGTAGAATTTCGTTGTTATGTAAACAGAAATACTGCGTGCTTGCATTATTTCGTCACAGATATTCACACGTAGCTACGCCGAGTTTAATACGCGCTGCGCGTTTGCAGTAGAATTGATTATGACGAAACACTGAGTAAGCGCATTTGTAACGTCATCGATATTCTGGTAGGCAGCAAATAATGCAAGCACTGGGTGTCCTTCTCTGAACATAATATCTCGCTGTCATTATGTCATGTCGACCTTTTCATGTCATTTATCAGAAAAGTTGGTGGCTTCCAAGATCATCTGGAATTTCTCTTGCTTATTTGCTACAGTTTGATGAAAATTGATGATTTAAAGACCTACTATTTCTCTTTAATTCCATTATACATGTAAACCTGTATAAGAGGCAACTTCAACGCGTATGGATATAAAACATAAAGCTTTCTTTACTTCTTATCCACAGAAATATGACGTTATTCACAAAAACGGAAATATTAATGATCATTCACAGATATCAACAAAGTATAAATCTGCAACAGCCATAACATTGGTGTATTGGATAGCCTGACTGAGACCCATTTATCACACAATGTTTGTCCATTGCTATCCTTATTGAGGGTTTATTTTAGGGACCGAGTGTGGAGATCAGGAAAAAGTTTGAAAGTCAATCCTTTTTTCCTTTCTTTTTTCTTTCTTTTTCATTTCCTTTCCGATATTTGAATGAAAGGGCTACACACTGTTTATGACTTCTTTCAATGATATAAGATCCGTGATTTGCTATTATTTGTCTCTGCCCGGCACATGCAATGCCTTTAGTATTAACTTTCTGATCGAGATTTGCTGGAAGAAACCAAATTCTTTGCCTGCCTACATTTCAAACAAGGCAATCAGAACATTAAGGGGCTCTACGTGCTTGTGTACACTGCATTTGTAACTCTGAACTATACATGCAGGCATATCAAAAACGTATCAGTGCTTTTCGAAATTAACTTAGACAAGGCCTGGAATGTATGTTGGTTGCAAAACTCGTTGCAAATCTCTGAGTCTCAAATGAACCAGAGACGTCTCAAACCCCATTTCGCCCCCTTCATCTGCTATCTTTACCTTATACTTCACTTCACGGTAAACGCATAGAGCACATGTAAGGGACCAGAGGTACTCAGGAAAGTATCGTTTGAATGATGTCATTTATTTCTGAAAATCATGCCACATGTAAGCAATTCAATCTGTGTAGTGCATATCTCCTCATGAATTCTGGACCAATCCACAGACTGCTTCATTGATCAGCATGTCTACGATATCGATGACGATGCTGTTTGAATAATATTGTCCTGCATATACTCCTTCAACATCGCCGGAAATATCTTCATCCGAGAGCGAGAGGTCGGAGGAGTCACTGTCGAAGTCTGTTAAGTCTGTTACTGTTGTAAACACATCGTCGTCATCGCTTTCAAAGTCCTCGTCTTCTGAAGACGTGCGCAGAAGTTCGGAGAGTTCGCTCGGACTGATGGAGGAAAAATCGTCTTCCTCGTCATCACTGTTGTCACCCTGCCTGTCGTGACTTTTCCGTGCATACTCCTCTTCGTCGAGAAGAGACAAATTCGATATATTACTGAAACTCTGGCTGTAAAGACTAATGTCTTCGTTGAAGAGGCACTCGTCGACATCCGAAACGGAACCCCAGAAAGATGTGACAGAGCTCCGCTCATCCCAACGAGAAGCCTCGTGATACTGCAAAGTAATACCAGGACAAGAGCAGAAAGAGTTTGGACTTGAAAGAAAATGTATAATACTTGCAGGTCACGGTATTTGTCATCATTATCGTATAAAATACGAGCCTTACAATAGACTTTTGCTGCTTTTCAAACTTGTTGGACAAAGTTATAGCCATGAAGTGGGAAATGATTATTGTTTGCCAAATGACATTGCCCTAAAATGATTTCTTGTCCATGGTATGAGAAAATATCGTTGATTTCCAGTATATAGTTGCCAATGTGTGTCTGAAGAGCGTCATATCTCAATGACGTGTGGAAACTTACAATTAGAAAAGACAGAAACTTTGTAAAACAAGTGAGAATTGAGGAAGAGAAAACATACAGGACATAAATGAGACGGCCCGTCGTAATGCAAACTCACCATACAGACATCTTTGGCACTCAGGACTGTGCCCTGCTTTCCGTTATGGTTGTCACCAGAACCTTAAGAAAAGCAAGGTCAAAACAGAACAGATTTTAGTTTCCTCAAATATGAAAGTGACATTTTCATTCTCATTCGACAATGTTTGGATAAGATTTATTCTTTCTTGAAATATATTTCTATTCTGGAAATTCTTCTATATGAGTTAGTCGAAAATGGTGATTTTAATTTGATCAACCCCCATGAAATGTGCTGAGAAGAGAGATCATAATTCTGCAATAATCTGAACATTTACTGCTCTCATCACAGAATCTATACAAGACCTGGATTATCATGCACGGATGGAAAGTGTGGCATGTTGAGATTGTTTGTGCATGCCAGGAAATACATTACCTGCAGTGACACAACACAATTTGCTGAAAGATCTTGTCAGCGAACTACGGAGTCGAGCCCAAAATCGCCGACCGCGAGATAGCTCGGAAAACGTAGACATTTCGATATCAAGCTAAGAGAACACCATCAAAAGTGTACGAATAGCAAGAGGAATTCACTAGGAATGGACAAGTACTGTAGAATTTCGTTGTTATGTAAACAGAAATACTGCGTGCTTGCATTATTTCGTCACAGATATTCACACGTAGCTACACCGAGTTTAATACGCGCTGCGCGTTTGCAGTAGAATTGATTATGACGAAACACTGAGTAAGCGCATTTGTAACGTCATCGATATTCTGGTAGGCAGCAAATAATGCAAGCACTGGGTGTCCTTCTCTGAACATAATATCTCGCTGTCATTATGTCATGTCGACCTTTTCATGTCATTTATCAGAAAAGTTGGTGGCTTCCAAGATCATCTGGAATTTCTCTTGCTTATTTGCTACAGTTTGATGAAAATTGATGTCTTAAAGACCTACTATTTCTCTTTAATTCCATTATACATGTAAACCTGTATAAGAGGCAACTTCAACGCGTATGGATATAAAACATAAAGCTCTCTTTACTTCTTATCCACAGAAATATGACGTTATTCACAAAAACGGAAATATTAATGATCATTCACAGATATCAACAAAGTATAAATCTGCAACAGCCATAACATTGGTGTATTGGATAGCCTGACTGAGACCCATTTATCACACAATGTTTGTCCATTGCTATTCTTAAGGAGGGTTTATTTTAGGGAACGAGTGTGGAGATCAGGAAAAAGTTTGAAAGTCAATCCTTTTTTCCTTTCTTTTTTCTTTCTTTTTCATTTCCTTTCCGATATTTGAATGAAAGGGCTACACACTGTTTATGACTTCTTTCAATGATATAAGATCCGTGATTTGCTATTATTTGTCTCTGCCCGGCACATGCAATGCCTTTAGTATTAACTTTCTGATCGAGATTTGCTGGAAGAAACCAAATTCTTTGCCTGTCTACATTTTAAACAAGGCAATCAGAACATTAAGGGGCTCTACGTGCTTGATGTACACTGCATGTGTAACTCTGAACTATACATGCAGGCATATCAAAACACGTATCAGTGCTTTTCGAAATTAGCCTAGACAAGGCCTGGAATGTATGTTGGTTGCAAAACTCGTTGCAAATCTCTGAGTCTCAAATGAACCAGAGACGTCTAAAACCCCATTTCGCCCCCTTCATCTGCTATCTTTACCTTATACTTCACTTCACGGTAAACGCATAGAGCACAAGTAAGGGACCAGAGGTACTCAGGAAAGTATCGTTTGAATGATGTCATTTATTTCTGAAAATCATGCCACATGTAAGCAATTCAATCTGTGTAGTGCATATCTCCTCATGAATTCTGGACCAAGCCACAGACTGCTTCATTGATCAGCATGTCTACGATATCGATGACGATGCTGTTTGAAGAATATTGTCCTGCATATACTCCTTCAACATCGCCGGAAATATCTTCATCCGAGAGCGAGAGGTCGGAGGAGTCACTGTCGAAGTCTGTTAAGTCTGTTACTGTTGTAAACACATCGTCGTCATCGCTTTCAAAGTCCTCGTCTTCTGAAGACGTGCGCAGAAGTTCGGAGAGTTCGCTCGGACTGATGGAGGAAAAATCGTCTTCCTCGTCATCACTGTTGTCACCCTGCCTGTCGTGACTTTTCCGTGCATACTCCTCTTCGTCGAGAAGAGACAAATTCGATATATTACTGAAACTCTGGCTGTAAAGACTAATGTCTTCGTTGAAGAGGCACTCGTCGACATCCGAAACGGAACCCCAGAAAGATGTGACAGAGCTCCGCTCATCCCAACGAGAAGCCTCGTGATACTGCAAAGTAATACCAGGACAAGAGCAGAAAGAGTTTGGACTTGAAAGAAAATGTATAATACTTGCAGGTCACGGTATTTGTCATCATTATCGTATAAAATACGAGCCTTACAATAGACTTTTGCTGCTTTTCAAACTCGTTGGACAGAGTTATAGCCATGAAGTGGGAAATGATTATTGTTTGCCAAATGACATTGCCCTAAAATGATTTCTTGTCCATGGTATGAGAAAATATCGTTGATTTCCAGTATATAGTTGCCAATGTGTGTCTGAAGAGCGTCATATCTCAATGACGTGTGGAAACTTACAATTAGAAAAGACAGAAACTTTGTAAAACAAGTGAGAATTGAGGAAGAGAAAACATACAGGACATAAATGAGACGGCCCGTCGTAATGCAAACTCACCATACAGACATCTTTGGCACTCAGGACTGTGCCCTGCTTTCCGTTATGGTTGTCACCAGAACCTTAAGAAAAGCAAGGTCAAAACAGAACAGATTTTAGTTTCCTCAAATATGAAAGTGACATTTTCATTCTCATTCGACAATGTTTGGATAAGATTTATTCTTTCTTGAAATATATTTCTATTCTGGAAATTCTTCTATATGAGTTAGTCGAAAATGGTGATTTTAATTTGATCAACCCCCATCAAATGTGCTGAGAAGAGAGATCATAATTCTGCAATAATCTGAACATTTACTGCTCTCATCACAAAATCTATAGAAGACCTGGATTATCATGCACGGATGGAAAGTGTGGCATGTTGAGATTGTTTGTGCATGCCAGGAAATACATTACCTGCAGTGACACAACACAATTTGCTGAAAGATCTTGTCAGCGAACTACGGAGTCGAGCCCAAAATCGCCGACCGCGAGATAGCTCGGAAAACGTAGACATTTCGATATCAAGCTAAGAGAACACCATCAAAAGTGTATGAATAGCAAGAGGAATTCACTAGGAATGGACAAGTACTGTAGAATTTCGTTGTTATGTAAACAGAAATACTGCGTGCTTGCATTATTTCGTCACAGATATTCACACGTAGCTACGTCGAGTTTAATACGCGCTGCGCGTTTGCAGTAGAATTGATTATGACGAAACACTGAGTAAGCGCATTTGTAACGTCATCGATATTCTGGTAGGCAGCAAATAATGCAAGCACTGGGTGTCCTTCTCTGAACATAATATCTCGCTGTCATTATGTCATGTCG
Organism: Diadema antillarum; assembly: GCF_040938485.1. Taxonomy (NCBI): domain Eukaryota; kingdom Metazoa; phylum Echinodermata; class Echinoidea; order Diadematoida; family Diadematidae; genus Diadema; species Diadema antillarum. The sequence continues at coordinate 77,785 of NW_027271126.1, read as the reverse complement.
ACCTTTTCATGTCATTTATCAGAAAAGTTGGTGGCTTCCAAGATCATCTGGAATTTCTCTTGCTTATTTGCTACAGTTTGATGAAAATTGATGTGTTAAAGACCTACTATTTCTCTTTAATTCCATTATACATGTAAACCTGTATAAGAGGCAACTTCAACGCGTATGGATATAAAACATAAAGCTTTCTTTACTTCTTATCCACAGAAATATGACGTTATTCACAAAAACGGAAATATTAATGATCATTCACAGATATCAACAAAGTATAAATCTGCAACAGCCATAACATTGGTGTATTGGATAGCCTGACTGAGACCCATTTATCACACAATGTTTGTCCATTGCTATCCTGAAGGAGGGTTTATTTTAGGGAACGAGTGTGGAGATCAGGAAAAAGTTTGAAAGTCAATCCTTTTTTTCCTTTCTTTTTTCTTTCTTTTTCATTTCCTTTCCGATATTTGAATGAAAGGGCTACACACTGTTTATGACTTCTTTCAATGATATAAGATCCGTGATTTGCTATTATTTGTCTCTGCCCGGCACATGCAATGCCTTTAGTATTAACTTTCTGATCGAGATTTGCTGGAAGAAACCAAATTCTTTGCCTGCCTACATTTCAAACAAGGCAATCAGAACATTAAGGGGCTCTACGTGCTTGTGTACACTGCATTTGTAACTCTGAACTATACATGCAGGCATATCAAAAACGTATCAGTGCTTTTCGAAATTAACTTAGACAAGGCCTGGAATGTATGTTGGTTGCAAAACTCGTTGCAAATCTCTGAGTCTCAAATGAACCAGAGACGTCTCAAACCCCATTTCGCCCCCTTCATCTGCTATCTTTACCTTATACTTCACTTCACGGTAAACGCATAGAGCACATGTAAGGGACCAGAGGTACTCAGGAAAGTATCGTTTGAATGATGTCATTTATTTCTGAAAATCATGCCACATGTAAGCAATTCAATCTGTGTAGTGCATATCTCCTCATGAATTCTGGACCAATCCACAGACTGCTTCATTGATCAGCATGTCTACGATATCGATGACGATGCTGTTTGAATAATATTGTCCTGCATATACTCCTTCAACATCGCCGGAAATATCTTCATCCGAGAGCGAGAGGTCGGAGGAGTCACTGTCGAAGTCTGTTAAGTCTGTTACTGTTGTAAACACATCGTCGTCATCGCTTTCAAAGTCCTCGTCTTCTGAAGACGTGCGCAGAAGTTCGGAGAGTTCGCTCGGACTGATGGAGGAAAAATCGTCTTCCTCGTCATCACTGTTGTCACCCTGCCTGTCGTGACTTTTCCGTGCATACTCCTCTTCGTCGAGAAGAGACAAATTCGATATATTACTGAAACTCTGGCTGTAAAGACTAATGTCTTCGTTGAAGAGGCACTCGTCGACATCCGAAACGGAACCCCAGAAAGATGTGACAGAGCTCCGCTCATCCCAACGAGAAGCCTCGTGATACTGCAAAGTAATACCAGGACAAGAGCAGAAAGAGTTTGGACTTGAAAGAAAATGTATAATACTTGCAGGTCACGGTATTTGTCATCATTATCGTATAAAATACGAGCCTTACAATAGACTTTTGCTGCTTTTCAAACTTGTTGGACAGAGTTATAGCCATGAAGTGGGAAATGATTATTGTTTGCCAAATGACATTGCCCTAAAATGATTTCTTGTCCATGGTATGAGAAAATATCGTTGATTTCCAGTATATAGTTGCCAATGTGTGTCTGAAGAGCGTCATATCTCAATGACGTGTGGAAACTTACAATTAGAAAAGACAGAAACTTTGTAAAACAAGTGAGAATTGAGGAAGAGAAAACATACAGGACATAAATGAGACGGCCCGTCGTAATGCAAACTCACCATACAGACATCTTTGGCACTCAGGACTGTGCCCTGCTTTCCGTTATGGTTGTCACCAGAACCTTAAGAAAAGCAAGGTCAAAACAGAACAGATTTTAGTTTCCTCAAATATGAAAGTGACATTTTCATTCTCATTCGACAATGTTTGGATAAGATTTATTCTTTCTTGAAATATATTTCTATTCTGGAAATTCTTCTATATGAGTTAGTCGAAAATGGTGATTTTAATTTGATCAACCCCCATCAAATGTGCTGAGAAGAGAGATCATAATTCTGCAATAATCTGAACATTTACTGCTCTCATCACAGAATCTATACAAGACCTGGATTATCATGCACGGATGGAAAGTGTGGCATGTTGAGATTGTTTGTGCATGCCAGGAAATACATTACCTGCAGTGACACAACACAATTTGCTGAAAGATCTTGTCAGCGAACTACGGAGTCGAGCCCAAAATCGCCGACCGCGAGATAGCTCGGAAAACGTAGACATTTCGATATCAAGCTAAGAGAACACCATCAAAAGTGTACGAATAGCAAGAGGAATTCACTAGGAATGGACAAGTACTGTAGAATTTCGTTGTTATGTAAACAGAAATACTGCGTGCTTGCATTATTTCGTCACAGATATTCACACGTAGCTACACCGAGTTTAATACGCGCTGCGCGTTTGCAGTAGAATTGATTATGACGAAACACTGAGTAAGCGCATTTGTAACGTCATCGATATTCTGGTAGGCAGCAAATAATGCAAGCACTGGGTGTCCTTCTCTGAACATAATATCTCGCTGTCATTATGTCATGTCGACCTTTTCATGTCATTTATCAGAAAAGTTGGTGGCTTCCAAGATCATCTGGAATTTCTCTTGCTTATTTGCTACAGTTTGATGAAAATTGATGTCTTAAAGACCTACTATTTCTCTTTAATTCCATTATACATGTAAACCTGTATAAGAGGCAACTTCAACGCGTATGGATATAAAACATAAAGCTCTCTTTACTTCTTATCCACAGAAATATGACGTTATTCACAAAAACGGAAATATTAATGATCATTCACAGATATCAACAAAGTATAAATCTGCAACAGCCATAACATTGGTGTATTGGATAGCCTGACTGAGACCCATTTATCACACAATGTTTGTCCATTGCTATCCTTATTGAGGGTTTATTTTAGGGACCGAGTGTGGAGATCAGGAAAAAGTTTGAAAGTCAATCCTTTTTTCCTTTCTTTTTTCTTTCTTTTTCATTTCCTTTCCGATATTTGAATGAAAGGGCTACACACTGTTTATGACTTCTTTCAATGATATAAGATCCGTGATTTGCTATTATTTGTCTCTGCCCGGCACATGCAATGCCTTTAGTATTAACTTTCTTGTCGAGATTTGCTGGAAGAAACCAAATTCTTTGCCTGCCTACATTTCAAACAAGGCAATCAGAACATTAAGGGGCTCTACGTGCTTGATGGACTCTGCATGTGTAACTCTGAACTATACATGCAGGCATATCAAAACACGTATCAGTGCTTTTCGAAATTAGCTTAGACAAAGCCTGGAATGTATGTTGGTTGCAAAACTCGTTGCAAATCTCTGAGTCTCAAATGAACCAGAGAAGTCTAAAACCCCATTTCGCCCCCTTCATCTGCTATCTTTACCTTATACTTCACTTCACGGTAAACGCATAGAGCACAAGTAAGGGACCAGAGGTACTCAGGAAAGTATCGTTTGAATGATGTCATTTATTTCTGAAAATCATGCCACATGTAAGCAATTCAATCTGTGTAGTGCATATCTCCTCATGAATTCTGGACCAAGCCACAGACTGCTTCATTGATCAGCATGTCTACGATATCGATGACGATGCTGTTTGAAGAATATTGTCCTGCATATACTCCTTCAACATCGCCGGAAATATCTTCATCCGAGAGCGAGAGGTCGGAGGAGTCACTGTCGAAGTCTGTTAAGTCTGTTACTGTTGTAAACACATCGTCGTCATCGCTTTCAAAGTCCTCGTCTTCTGAAGACGTGCGCAGAAGTTCGGAGAGTTCGCTCGGACTGATGGAGGAAAAATCGTCTTCCTCGTCATCACTGTTGTCACCCTGCTTGTCGTGACTTTTCCGTGCATACTCCTCTTCGTCGAGAAGAGACAAATTCGATATATTACTGAAACTCTGGCTGTAAAGACTAATGTCTTCGTTGAAGAGGCACTCGTCGACATCCGAAACGGAACCCCAGAAAGATGTGACAGAGCTCCGCTCATCCCAACGAGAAGCCTCGTGATACTGCAAAGTAATACCAGGACAAGAGCAGAAAGAGTTTGGACTTGAAAGAAAATGTATAATACTTGCAGGTCACGGTATTTGTCATCATTATCGTATAAAATACGAGCCTTACAATAGACTTTTGCTGCTTTTCAAACTCGTTGGACAGAGTTATAGCCATGAAGTGGGAAATGATTATTGTTTGCCAAATGACATTGCCCTAAAATGATTTCTTGTCCATGGTATGAGAAAATATCGTTGATTTCCAGTATATAGTTGCCAATGTGTGTCTGAAGAGCGTCATATCTCAATGACGTGTGGAAACTTACAATTAGAAAAGACAGAAACTTTGTAAAACAAGTGAGAATTGAGGAAGAGAAAACATACAGGACATAAATGAGACGGCCCGTCGTAATGCAAACTCACCATACAGACATCTTTGGCACTCAGGACTGTGCCCTGCTTTCCGTTATGGTTGTCACCAGAACCTTAAGAAAAGCAAGGTCAAAACAGAACAGATTTTAGTTTCCTCAAATATGAAAGTGACATTTTCATTCTCATTCGACAATGTTTGGATAAGATTTATTCTTTCTTGAAATATATTTCTATTCTGGAAATTCTTCTATATGAGTTAGTCGAAAATGGTGATTTTAATTTGATCAACCCCCATCAAATGTGCTGAGAAGAGAGATCATAATTCTGCAATAATCTGAACATTTACTGCTCTCATCACAAAATCTATAGAAGACCTGGATTATCATGCACGGATGGAAAGTGTGGCATGTTGAGATTGTTTGTGCATGCCAGGAAATACATTACCTGCAGTGACACAACACAATTTGCTGAAAGATCTTGTCAGCGAACTACGGAGTCGAGCCCAAAATCGCCGACCGCGAGATAGCTCGGAAAACGTAGACATTTCGATATCAAGCTAAGAGAACACCATCAAAAGTGTATGAATAGCAAGAGGAATTCACTAGGAATGGACAAGTACTGTAGAATTTCGTTGTTATGTAAACAGAAATACTGCGTGCTTGCATTATTTCGTCACAGATATTCACACGTAGCTACGTCGAGTTTAATACGCGCTGCGCGTTTGCAGTAGAATTGATTATGACGAAACACTGAGTAAGCGCATTTGTAACGTCATCGATATTCTGGTAGGCAGCAAATAATGCAAGCACTGGGTGTCCTTCTCTGAACATAATATCTCGCTGTCATTATGTCATGTCGACCTTTTCATGTCATTTATCAGAAAAGTTGGTGGCTTCCAAGATCATCTGGAATTTCTCTTGCTTATTTGCTACAGTTTGATGAAAATTGATGTGTTAAAGACCTACTATTTCTCTTTAATTCCATTATACATGTAAACCTGTATAAGAGGCAACTTCAACGCGTATGGATGTAAAACATAAAGCTTTCTTTACTTCTTATCCACAGAAATATGACGTTATTCACAAAAACGGAAATATTAATGATCATTCACAGATATCAACAAAGTATAAATCTGCAACAGCCATAACATTGGTGTATTGGATAGCCTGACTGAGACCCATTTATCACACAATGTTTGTCCATTGCTATCCTGAAGGAGGGTTTATTTTAGGGAACGAGTGTGGAGATCAGGAAAAAGTTTGAAAGTCAATCCTTTTTTCCTTTCTTTTTTCTTTCTTTTTCATTTCCTTTCCGATATTTGAATGAAAGGGCTACACACTGTTTATGACTTCTTTCAATGATATAAGATCCGTGATTTGCTATTATTTGTCTCTGCCCGGCACATGCAATGCCTTTAGTATTAACTTTCTGATCGAGATTTGCTGGAAGAAACCAAATTCTTTGCCTGCCTACATTTCAAACAAGGCAATCAGAACATTAAGGGGCTCTACGTGCTTGTGTACACTGCATTTGTAACTCTGAACTATACATGCAGGCATATCAAAAACGTATCAGTGCTTTTCGAAATTAACTTAGACAAGGCCTGGAATGTATGTTGGTTGCAAAACTCGTTGCAAATCTCTGAGTCTCAAATGAACCAGAGACGTCTCAAACCCCATTTCGCCCCCTTCATCTGCTATCTTTACCTTATACTTCACTTCACGGTAAACGCATAGAGCACATGTAAGGGACCAGAGGTACTCAGGAAAGTATCGTTTGAATGATGTCATTTATTTCTGAAAATCATGCCACATGTAAGCAATTCAATCTGTGTAGTGCATATCTCCTCATGAATTCTGGACCAATCCACAGACTGCTTCATTGATCAGCATGTCTACGATATCGATGACGATGCTGTTTGAATAATATTGTCCTGCATATACTCCTTCAACATCGCCGGAAATATCTTCATCCGAGAGCGAGAGGTCGGAGGAGTCACTGTCGAAGTCTGTTAAGTCTGTTACTGTTGTAAACACATCGTCGTCATCGCTTTCAAAGTCCTCGTCTTCTGAAGACGTGCGCAGAAGTTCGGAGAGTTCGCTCGGACTGATGGAGGAAAAATCGTCTTCCTCGTCATCACTGTTGTCACCCTGCCTGTCGTGACTTTTCCGTGCATACTCCTCTTCGTCGAGAAGAGACAAATTCGATATATTACTGAAACTCTGGCTGTAAAGACTAATGTCTTCGTTGAAGAGGCACTCGTCGACATCCGAAACGGAACCCCAGAAAGATGTGACAGAGCTCCGCTCATCCCAACGAGAAGCCTCGTGATACTGCAAAGTAATACCAGGACAAGAGCAGAAAGAGTTTGGACTTGAAAGAAAATGTATAATACTTGCAGGTCACGGTATTTGTCATCATTATCGTATAAAATACGAGCCTTACAATAGACTTTTGCTGCTTTTCAAACTTGTTGGACAGAGTTATAGCCATGAAGTGGGAAATGATTATTGTTTGCCAAATGACATTGCCCTAAAATGATTTCTTGTCCATGGTATGAGAAAATATCGTTGATTTCCAGTATATAGTTGCCAATGTGTGTCTGAAGAGCGTCATATCTCAATGACGTGTGGAAACTTACAATTAGAAAAGACAGAAACTTTGTAAAACAAGTGAGAATTGAGGAAGAGAAAACATACAGGACATAAATGAGACGGCCCGTCGTAATGCAAACTCACCATACAGACATCTTTGGCACTCAGGACTGTGCCCTGCTTTCCGTTATGGTTGTCACCAGAACCTTAAGAAAAGCAAGGTCAAAACAGAACAGATTTTAGTTTCCTCAAATATGAAAGTGACATTTTCATTCTCATTCGACAATGTTTGGATAAGATTTATTCTTTCTTGAAATATATTTCTATTCTGGAAATTCTTCTATATGAGTTAGTCGAAAATGGTGATTTTAATTTGATCAACCCCCATCAAATGTGCTGAGAAGAGAGATCATAATTCTGCAATAATCTGAACATTTACTGCTCTCATCACAGAATCTATACAAGACCTGGATTATCATGCACGGATGGAAAGTGTGGCATGTTGAGATTGTTTGTGCATGCCAGGAAATACATTACCTGCAGTGACACAACACAATTTGCTGAAAGATCTTGTCAGCGAACTACGGAGTCGAGCCCAAAATCGCCGACCGCGAGATAGCTCGGAAAACGTAGACATTTCGATATCAAGCTAAGAGAACACCATCAAAAGTGTACGAATAGCAAGAGGAATTCACTAGGAATGGACAAGTACTGTAGAATTTCGTTGTTATGTAAACAGAAATACTGCGTGCTTGCATTATTTCGTCACAGATATTCACACGTAGCTACACCGAGTTTAATACGCGCTGCGCGTTTGCAGTAGAATTGATTATGACGAAACACTGAGTAAGCGCATTTGTAACGTCATCGATATTCTGGTAGGCAGCAAATAATGCAAGCACTGGGTGTCCTTCTCTGAACATAATATCTCGCTGTCATTATGTCATGTCGACCTTTTCATGTCATTTATCAGAAAAGTTGGTGGCTTCCAAGATCATCTGGAATTTCTCTTGCTTATTTGCTACAGTTTGATGAAAATTGATGTCTTAAAGACCTACTATTTCTCTTTAATTCCATTATACATGTAAACCTGTATAAGAGGCAACTTCAACGCGTATGGATATAAAACATAAAGCTCTCTTTACTTCTTATCCACAGAAATATGACGTTATTCACAAAAACGGAAATATTAATGATCATTCACAGATATCAACAAAGTATAAATCTGCAACAGCCATAACATTGGTGTATTGGATAGCCTGACTGAGACCCATTTATCACACAATGTTTGTCCATTGCTATCCTTATTGAGGGTTTATTTTAGGGACCGAGTGTGGAGATCAGGAAAAAGTTTGAAAGTCAATCCTTTTTTCCTTTCTTTTTTCTTTCTTTTTCATTTCCTTTCCGATATTTGAATGAAAGGGCTACACACTGTTTATGACTTCTTTCAATGATATAAGATCCGTGATTTGCTATTATTTGTCTCTGCCCGGCACATGCAATGCCTTTAGTATTAACTTTCTTGTCGAGATTTGCTGGAAGAAACCAAATTCTTTGCCTGCCTACATTTCAAACAAGGCAATCAGAACATTAAGGGGCTCTACGTGCTTGATGGACTCTGCATGTGTAACTCTGAACTATACATGCAGGCATATCAAAACACGTATCAGTGCTTTTCGAAATTAGCTTAGACAAAGCCTGGAATGTATGTTGGTTGCAAAACTCGTTGCAAATCTCTGAGTCTCAAATGAACCAGAGAAGTCTAAAACCCCATTTCGCCCCCTTCATCTGCTATCTTTACCTTATACTTCACTTCACGGTAAACGCATAGAGCACAAGTAAGGGACCAGAGGTACTCAGGAAAGTATCGTTTGAATGATGTCATTTATTTCTGAAAATCATGCCACATGTAAGCAATTCAATCTGTGTAGTGCATATCTCCTCATGAATTCTGGACCAAGCCACAGACTGCTTCATTGATCAGCATGTCTACGATATCGATGACGATGCTGTTTGAATAATATTGTCCTGCATATACTCCTTCAACATCGCCGGAAATATCTTCATCCGAGAGCGAGAGGTCGGAGGAGTCACTGTCGAAGTCTGTTAAGTCTGTTACTGTTGTAAACACATCGTCGTCATCGCTTTCAAAGTCCTCGTCTTCTGAAGACGTGCGCAGAAGTTCGGAGAGTTCGCTCGGACTGATGGAGGAAAAATCGTCTTCCTCGTCATCACTGTTGTCACCCTGCTTGTCGTGACTTTTCCGTGCATACTCCTCTTCGTCGAGAAGAGACAAATTCGATATATTACTGAAACTCTGGCTGTAAAGACTAATGTCTTCGTTGAAGAGGCACTCGTCGACATCCGAAACGGAACCCCAGAAAGATGTGACAGAGCTCCGCTCATCCCAACGAGAAGCCTCGTGATACTGCAAAGTAATACCAGGACAAGAGCAGAAAGAGTTTGGACTTGAAAGAAAATGTATAATACTTGCAGGTCACGGTATTTGTCATCATTATCGTATAAAATACGAGCCTTACAATAGACTTTTGCTGCTTTTCAAACTTGTTGGACAGAGTTATAGCCATGAAGTGGGAAATGATTATTGTTTGCCAAATGACATTGCCCTAAAATGATTTCTTGTCCATGGTATGAGAAAATATCGTTGATTTCCAGTATATAGTTGCCAATGTGTGTCTGAAGAGCGTCATATCTCAATGACGTGTGGAAACTTACAATTAGAAAAGACAGAAACTTTGTAAAACAAGTGAGAATTGAGGAAGAGAAAACATACAGGACATAAATGAGACGGCCCGTCGTAATGCAAACTCACCATACAGACATCTTTGGCACTCAGGACTGTGCCCTGCTTTCCGTTATGGTTGTCACCAGAACCTTAAGAAAAGCAAGGTCAAAACAGAACAGATTTTAGTTTCCTCAAATATGAAAGTGACATTTTCATTCTCATTCGACAATGTTTGGATAAGATTTATTCTTTCTTGAAATATATTTCTATTCTGGAAATTCTTCTATATGAGTTAGTCGAAAATGGTGATTTTAATTTGATCAACCCCCATGAAATGTGCTGAGAAGAGAGATCATAATTCTGCAATAATCTGAACATTTACTGCTCTCATCACAAAATCTATAGAAGACCTGGATTATCATGCACGGATGGAAAGTGTGGCATGTTGAGATTGTTTGTGCATGCCAGGAAATACATTACCTGCAGTGACACAACACAATTTGCTGAAAGATCTTGTCAGCGAACTACGGAGTCGAGCCCAAAATCGCCGACCGCGAGATAGCTCGGAAAACGTAGACATTTCGATATCAAGCTAAGAGAACACCATCAAAAGTGTATGAATAGCAAGAGGAATTCACTAGGAATGAACAAGTACTGTAGAATTTCGTTGTTATGTAAACAGAAATACTGCGTGCTTGCATTATTTCGTCACAGATATTCACACGTAGCTACGTCGAGTTTAATACGCGCTGCGCGTTTGCAGTAGAATTGATTATGACGAAACACTGAGTAAGCGCATTTGTAACGTCATCGATATTCTGGTAGGCAGCAAATAATGCAAGCACTGGGTGTCCTTCTCTGAACATAATATCTCGCTGTCATTATGTCATGTCGACCTTTTCATGTCATTTATCAGAAAAGTTGGTGGCTTCCAAGATCATCTGGAATTTCTCTTGCTTATTTGCTACAGTTTGATGAAAATTGATGTCTTAAAGACCTACTATTTCTCTTTAATTCCATTATACATGTAAACCTGTATAAGAGGCAACTTCAACGCGTATGGATATAAAACATAAAGCTTTCTTTACTTCTTATCCACAGAAATATGACGTTATTCACAAAAACGGAAATATTAATGATCATTCACAGATATCAACAAAGTATAAATCTGCAACAGCCATAACATTGGTGTATTGGATAGCCTGACTGAGACCCATTTATCACACAATGTTTGTCCATTGCTATCCTGAAGGAGGGTTTATTTTAGGGAACGAGTGTGGAGATCAGGAAAAAGTTTGAAAGTCAATCCTTTTTTCCTTTCTTTTTTCTTTCTTTTTCATTTCCTTTCCGATATTTGAATGAAAGGGCTACACACTGTTTATGACTTCTTTCAATGATATAAGATCCGTGATTTGCTATTATTTGTCTCTGCCCGGCACATGCAATGCCTTTAGTATTAACTTTCTTGTCGAGATTTGCTGGAAGAAACCAAATTCTTTGCCTGCCTACATTTCAAACAAGGCAATCAGAACATTAAGGGGCTCTACGTGCTTGATGGACTCTGCATGTGTAACTCTGAACTACACATGCAGGCATATCAAAACACGTATCAGTGCTTTTCGAAATTAGCTTAGACAAAGCCTGGAATGTATGTTGGTTGCAAAACTCGTTGCAAATCTCTGAGTCTCAAATGAACCAGAGAAGTCTAAAACCCCATTTCGCCCCCTTCATCTGCTATCTTTACCTTATACTTCACTTCACGGTAAACGCATAGAGCACAAGTAAGGGACCAGAGGTACTCAGGAAAGTATCGTTTGAATGATGTCATTTATTTCTGAAAATCATGCCACATGTAAGCAATTCAATCTGTGTAGTGCATATCTCCTCATGAATTCTGGACCAAGCCACAGACTGCTTCATTGATCAGCATGTCTACGATATCGATGACGATGCTGTTTGAATAATATTGTCCTGCATATACTCCTTCAACATCGCCGGAAATATCTTCATCCGAGAGCGAGAGGTCGGAGGAGTCACTGTCGAAGTCTGTTAAGTCTGTTACTGTTGTAAACACATCGTCGTCATCGCTTTCAAAGTCCTCGTCTTCTGAAGACGTGCGCAGAAGTTCGGAGAGTTCGCTCGGACTGATGGAGGAAAAATCGTCTTCCTCGTCATCACTGTTGTCACCCTGCTTGTCGTGACTTTTCCGTGCATACTCCTCTTCGTCGAGAAGAGACAAATTCGATATATTACTGAAACTCTGGCTGTAAAGACTAATGTCTTCGTTGAAGAGGCACTCGTCGACATCCGAAACGGAACCCCAGAAAGATGTGACAGAGCTCCGCTCATCCCAACGAGAAGCCTCGTGATACTGCAAAGTAATACCAGGACAAGAGCAGAAAGAGTTTGGACTTGAAAGAAAATGTATAATACTTGCAGGTCACGGTATTTGTCATCATTATCGTATAAAATACGAGCCTTACAATAGACTTTTGCTGCTTTTCAAACTTGTTGGACAGAGTTATAGCCATGAAGTGGGAAATGATTATTGTTTGCCAAATGACATTGCCCTAAAATGATTTCTTGTCCATGGTATGAGAAAATATCGTTGATTTCCAGTATATAGTTGCCAATGTGTGTCTGAAGAGCGTCATATCTCAATGACGTGTGGAAACTTACAATTAGAAAAGACAGAAACTTTGTAAAACAAGTGAGAATTGAGGAAGAGAAAACATACAGGACATAAATGAGACGGCCCGTCGTAATGCAAACTCACCATACAGACATCTTTGGCACTCAGGACTGTGCCCTGCTTTCCGTTATGGTTGTCACCAGAACCTTAAGAAAAGCAAGGTCAAAACAGAACAGATTTTAGTTTCCTCAAATATGAAAGTGACATTTTCATTCTCATTCGACAATGTTTGGATAAGATTTATTCTTTCTTGAAATATATTTCTATTCTGGAAATTCTTCTATATGAGTTAGTCGAAAATGGTGATTTTAATTTGATCAACCCCCATGAAATGTGCTGAGAAGAGAGATCATAATTCTGCAATAATCTGAACATTTACTGCTCTCATCACAAAATCTATAGAAGACCTGGATTATCATGCACGGATGGAAAGTGTGGCATGTTGAAATTGTTTGTGCATGCCAGGAAATACATTACCTGCAGTGACACAACACAATTTGCTGAAAGATCTTGTCAGCGAACTACGGAGTCGAGCCCAAAATCGCCGACCGCGAGATAGCTCGGAAAACGTAGACATTTCGATATCAAGCTAAGAGAACACCATCAAAAGTGTATGAATAGCAAGAGGAATTCACTAGGAATGAACAAGTACTGTAGAATTTCGTTGTTATGTAAACAGAAATACTGCGTGCTTGCATTATTTCGTCACAGATATTCACACGTAGCTACGTCGAGTTTAATACGCGCTGCGCGTTTGCAGTAGAATTGATTATGACGAAACACTGAGTAAGCGCATTTGTAACGTCATCGATATTCTGGTAGGCAGCAAATAATGCAAGCACTGGGTGTCCTTCTCTGAACATAATATCTCGCTGTCATTATGTCATGTCGACCTTTTCATGTCATTTATCAGAAAAGTTGGTGGCTTCCAAGATCATCTGGAATTTCTCTTGCTTATTTGCTACAGTTTGATGAAAATTGATGTGTTAAAGACCTACTATTTCTCTTTAATTCCATTATACATGTAAACCTGTATAAGAGGCAACTTCAACGCGTATGGATATAAAACATAAAGCTTTCTTTACTTCTTATCCACAGAAATATGACGTTATTCACAAAAACGGAAATATTAATGATCATTCACAGATATCAACAAAGTATAAATCTGCAACAGCCATAACATTGGTGTATTGGATAGCCTGACTGAGACCCATTTATCACACAATGTTTGTCCATTGCTATCCTGAAGGAGGGTTTATTTTAGGGAACGAGTGTGGAGATCAGGAAAAAGTTTGAAAGTCAATCCTTTTTTCCTTTCTTTTTTCTTTCTTTTTCATTTCCTTTCCGATATTTGAATGAAAGGGCTACACACTGTTTATGACTTCTTTCAATGATATAAGATCCGTGATTTGCTATTATTTGTCTCTGCCCGGCACATGCAATGCCTTTAGTATTAACTTTCTTGTCGAGATTTGCTGGAAGAAACCAAATTCTTTGCCTGCCTACATTTCAAACAAGGCAATCAGAACATTAAGGGGCTCTACGTGCTTGATGGACTCTGCATGTGTAACTCTGAACTATACATGCAGGCGTATCAAAACACGTATCAGTGCTTTTCGAAATTAGCTTAGACAAAGCCTGGAATGTATGTTGGTTGCAAAACTCGTTGCAAATCTCTGAGTCTCAAATGAACCAGAGAAGTCTAAAACCCCATTTCGCCCCCTTCATCTGCTATCTTTACCTTATACTTCACTTCACGGTAAACGCATAGAGCACAAGTAAGGGACCAGAGGTACTCAGGAAAGTATCGTTTGAATGATGTCATTTATTTCTGAAAATCATGCCACATGTAAGCAATTCAATCTGTGTAGTGCATATCTCCTCATGAATTCTGGACCAAGCCACAGACTGCTTCATTGATCAGCATGTCTACGATATCGATGACGATGCTGTTTGAATAATATTGTCCTGCATATACTCCTTCAACATCGCCGGAAATATCTTCATCCGAGAGCGAGAGGTCGGAGGAGTCACTGTCGAAGTCTGTTAAGTCTGTTACTATTGTAAACACATCGTCGTCATCGCTTTCAAAGTCCTCGTCTTCTGAAGACGTGCGCAGAAGTTCGGAGAGTTCGCTCGGACTGATGGAGGAAAAATCGTCTTCCTCGTCATCACTGTTGTCACCCTGCCTGTCGTGACTTTTCCGTGCATACTCCTCTTCGTCGAGAAGAGACAAATTCGATATATTACTGAAACTCTGGCTGTAAAGACTAATGTCTTCGTTGAAGTGGCACTCGTCGACATCCGAAACGGAACCCCAGAAAGATGTGACAGAGCTCCGCTCATCCCAACGAGAAGCCTCGTGATACTGCAAAGTAATACCAGGACAAGAGCAGAAAGAGTTTGGACTTGACAGAAAATGTATAATACTTTCAGGTCACGGTATTTGTCATCATTATCGTATAAAATACGAGCCTTACAATAGACTTTTGCTGCTTTTCAAACTTGTTGGACAGAGTTATAGCCATGAAGTGGGAAATAATTATTGTTTGCCAAATGACATTGCCCTAAAATGATTTCTTGTCCATGGTATGAGAAAATATCGTTGATTTCCAGTATATAGTTGCCAATGTGTGTCTGAAGAGCGTCATATCTCAATGACGTGTGGAAACTTACAATTAGAAAAGACAGAAACTTTGTAAAACAAGTGAGAATTGAGGAAGAGAAAACATACAGGACATAAATGAGACGGCCTGTCGTAATGCAAACTCACCATACAGACATCTTTGGCACTCAGGACTGTGCCCTGCTTTCCGTTATGGTTGTCACCAGAACCTTAAGAAAAGCAAAGTCAAAACAGAACAGATTTTAGTTTCCTCAAATATGAAAGTGACATTTTCAATCTCATTCGACAATGTTTAGATAAGATTTATTCTTTCTTGAAATATATTTCTATTCTGGAAATTCTTCTATATGAGTTAGTCTAAAATGGTGATTTTAATTTGATCAACCCCCATCAAATGTGCTGAGAAGAGAGATCATAATTCTGCAATAATCTGAACATTTACTGCTCTCATCACAGAATCTATACAAGACCTGGATTATCATGCACGGATGGAAAGTGTGGCATGTTGAGATTGTTTGTGCATGCCAGGAAATACATTACCTGCAGTGACACAACACAATTTGCTGAAAGATCTTGTCAGCGAACTACGGAGTCGAGCCCAAAATCGCCGACCGCGAGATAGCTCGGAAAACGTAGACATTTCGATATCAAGCTAAGAGAACACCATCAAAAGTGTACGAATAGCAAGAGGAATTCACTAGGAATGGACAAGTACTGTAGAATTTCGTTGTTATGTAAACAGAAATACTGCGTGCTTGCATTATTTCGTCACAGATATTCACATGAAGCTACGCCGAGTTTAATACGCGCTGCGCGTTTGCAGTAGAATTGATTATGACGAAACACTGAGTAAGCGCATTTGTAACGTCATCGATATTCTGGTAGGCAGCAAATAATGCAAGCACTGGGTGTCCTTCTCTGAACATAATATCTCGCTGTCATTATGTCATGTCGACCTTTTCATGTCATTTATCAGAAAAGTTGGTGGCTTCCAAGATCATCTGGAATTTCTCTTGCTTATTTGCTACAGTTTGATGAAAATTGATGTCTTAAAGACCTACTATTTCTCTTTAATTCCATTATACATGTAAACCTGTATAAGAGGCAACTTCAACGCGTATGGATATAAAACATAAAGCTTTCTTTACTTCTTATCCACAGAAATATGACGTTATTCACAAAAACGGAAATATTAATGATCATTCACAGATATCAACAAAGTATAAATTTGCAACAGCCATAACATTGGTGTATTGGATAGTCTGACTGAGACCCATTTATCACACAATGTTTGTCCATTGCTATCCTGAAGGAGGGTTTATTTTAGGGAACGAGTGTGGAGATCAGGAAAAAGTTTGAAAGTCAATCCTTTTTTCCTTTCTTTTTTCTTTCTTTTTCATTTCCTTTCCGATATTTGAATGAAAGGGCTACACACTGTTTATGACTTCTTTCAATGATATAAGATCCGTGATTTGCTATTATTTGTCTCTGCCCGGCACATGCAATGCCTTTAGTATTAACTTTCTGATCGAGATTTGCTGGAAGAAACCAAATTCTTTGCCTGCCTACATTTCAAACAAGGCAATCAGAACATTAAGGGGCTCTACGTGCTTGATGTACACTGCATGTGTAACTCTGAACTATACATGCAGGCATATCAAAATACGTATCAGTGCTTTTCGAAATTAGCTTAGACAAGGCCTGGAATGTATGTTGGTTGCAAAACTCGTTGCAAATCTCTGAGTCTCAAATGAACCAGAGACGTCTCAAAGCCCATTTCGCCCCCTTCATCTGCTATCTTTACCTTATACTTCATTTCACGGTAAACGCATAGAGCACAAGTAAGGGACCAGAGGTACTCAGGAAAGTATCGTTTGAATGATGTCATTTATTTCTGAAAATCATGCCACATGTAAGCAATTCAATCTGTGTAGTGCATATCTCCTCATGAATTCTGGACCAAGCCACAGACTGCTTCATTGATCAGCATGTCTACGATATCGATGACGATGCTGTTTGAATAATATTGTCCTGCATATACTCCTTCAACATCGCCGGAAATATCTTCATCCGAGAGCAAGAGGTCGGAGGAGTCACTGTCGAAGTCTGTTAAGTCTGTTACTGTTGTAAACACATCGTCGTCATCGCTTTCAAAGTCCTCGTCTTCTGAAGACGTGCGCAGAAGTTCGGAGAGTTCGCTCGGACTGATGGAGGAAAAATCGTCTTCCTCGTCATCACTGTTGTCACCCTGCCTGTCGTGACTTTTCCGTGCATACTCCTCTTCGTCGAGAAGAGACAAATTCGATATATTACTGAAACTCTGGCTGTAAAGACTAATGTCTTCGTTGAAGAGGCACTCGTCGACATCCGAAACGGAACCCCAGAAAGATGTGACAGAGCTCCGCTCATCCCAACGAGAAGCCTCGTGATACTGCAAAGTAATACCAGGACAAGAGCAGAAAGAGTTTGGACTTGAAAGAAAATGTATAATACTTGCAGGTCACGGTATTTGTCATCATTATCGTATAAAATACGAGCCTTACAATAGACTTTTGCTGCTTTTCAAACTTGTTGGACAGAGTTATAGCCATGAAGTGGGAAATGATTATTGTTTGCCAAATGACATTGCCCTAAAATGATTTCTTGTCCATGGTATGAGAAAATATCGTTGATTTCCAGTATATAGTTGCCAATGTGTGTCTGAAGAGCGTCATATCTCAATGACGTGTGGAAACTTACAATTAGAAAAGACAGAAACTTTGTAAAACAAGTGAGAATTGAGGAAGAGAAAACATACAGGACATAAATGAGACGGCCCGTCGTAATGCAAACTCACCATACAGACATCTTTGGCACTCAGGACTGTGCCCTGCTTTCCGTTATGGTTGTCACCAGAACCTTAAGAAAAGCAAGGTCAAAAGAGAACAGATTTTAGTTTCCTCAAATATGAAAGTGACATTTTCATTCTCATTCGACAATGTTTGGATAAGATTTATTCTTTCTTGAAATATATTTCTATTCTGGAAATTCTTCTATATGAGTTAGTCGAAAATGGTGATTTTAATTTGATCAACCCCCATGAAATGTGCTGAGAAGAGAGATCATAATTCTGCAATAATCTGAACATTTACTACTCTCATCACAGAATCTATACAAGACCTGGATTATCATGCACGGATGGAAAGTGTGGCATGTTGAGATTGTTTGTGCATGCCAGGAAATACATTACCTGCAGTGACACAACACAATTTGCTGAAAGATCTTGTCAGCGAACTACGGAGTCGAGCCCAAAATCGCCGACCGCGAGATAGCTCGGAAAACGTAGACATTTCGATATCAAGCTAAGAGAACACCATCAAAAGTGTACGAATAGCAAGAGGAATTCACTAGGAATGGACAAGTACTGTAGAATTTCGTTGTTATGTAAACAGAAATACTGCGTGCTTGCATTATTTCGTCACAGATATTCACATGTAGCTACGCCGAGTTTAATACGCGCTGCGCGTTTGCAGTAGAATTGATTATGACGAAACACTGAGTAAGCGCATTTGTAACGTCATCGATATTCTGGTAGGCAGCAAATAATGCAAGCACTGGGTGTCCTTCTCTGAACATAATATCTCGCTGTCATTATGTCATGTCGACCTTTTCATGTCATTTATCAGAAAAGTTGGTGGCTTCCAAGATCATCTGGAATTTCTCTTGCTTATTTTCTACAGTTTGATGAAAATTGATGTCTTAAAGACCTACTATTTCTCTTTAATTCCATTATACATGTAAACCTGTATAAGAGGCAACTTCAACGCGTATGGATATAAAACATAAAGCTTTCTTTACTTCTTATCCACAGAAATATGACGTTATTCACAAAAACGGAAATATTAATGATCATTCACAGATATCAACAAAGTATAAATCTGCAACAGCCATAACATTGGTGTATTGGATAGCCTGACTGAGACCCATTTATCACACAATGTTTGTCCATTGCTATCCTTATTGAGGGTTTATTTTAGGGAACGAGTGTGGAGATCAGGAAAAAGTTTGAAAGTCAATCCTTTTTTCCTTTCTTTTTTCTTTCTTTTTCATTTCCTTTCCGATATTTGAATGAAAGGGCTACACACTGTTTATGACTTCTTTCAATGATATAAGATCCGTGATTTGCTATTATTTGTCTCTGCCCGGCACATGCAATGCCTTTAGTATTAACTTTCTGATCGAGATTTGCTGGAAGAAACCAAATTCTTTGCCTGCCTACATTTCAAACAAGGCAATCAGAACATTAAGGGGCTCTACGTGCTTGATGTACACTGCATGTGTAACTCTGAACTATACATGCAGGCATATCAAAACACGTATCAGTGCTTTTCGAAATTAGCTTAGACAAGGCCTGGAATGTATGTTGGTTGCAAAACTCGTTGCAAATCTCTGAGTCTCAAATGAACCAGAGACGTCTCAAACCCCATTTCGCCCCCTTCATCTGCTATCTTTACCTTATACTTCACTTCACGGTAAACGCATAGAGTACAAGTAAGGGACCACAGGTACTCAGGAAAGTATCGTTTGAATGATGTCATTTATTTCTGAAAATCATGCCACATGTAAGCAATTCAATCTGTGTAGTGCATATCTCCTCATGAATTCTGGACCAAGCCACAGACTGCTTCATTGATCAGCATGTCTACGATATCGATGACGATGCTGTTTGAATAATATTGTCCTGCATATACTCCTTCAACATCGCCGGAAATATCTTCATCCGAGAGCGAGAGGTCGGAGGAGTCACTGTCGAAGTCTGTTAAGTCTGTTACTGTTGTAAACACATCGTCGTCATCGCTTTCAAAGTCCTCGTCTTCTGAAGACGTGCGCACAAGTTCGGAGAGTTCGCTCGGACTGATGGAGGAAAAATCGTCTTCCTCGTCATCACTGTTGTCACCCTGCCTGTCGTGACTTTTCCGTGCATACTCCTCTTCGTCGAGAAGAGACAAATTCGATATATTACTGAAACTCTGGCTGTAAAGACTAATGTCTTCGTTGAAGAGGCACTCGTCGACATCCGAAACGGAACCCCAGAAAGATGTGACAGAGCTCCGCTCATCCCAACGAGAAGCCTCGTGATACTGCAAAGTAATACCAGGACAAGAGCAGAAAGAGTTTGGACTTGAAAGAAAATGTATAATACTTGCAGGTCACTGTATTTGTCATCATTATCGTATAAAATACGAGCCTTACAATAGACTTTTGCTGCTTTTCAAACTTGTTGGACAGAGTTATAGCCATGAAGTGGGAAATGATTATTGTTTGCCAAATGACATTGCCCTAAAATGATTTCTTGTCCATGGTATGAGAAAATATCGTTGATTTCCAGTATATAGTTGCCAATGTGTGTCTGAAGAGCGTCATATCTCAATGACGTGTGGAAACTTACAATTAGAAAAGACAGAAACTTTGTAAAACAAGTGAGAATTGAGGAAGAGAAAACATACAGGACATAAATGAGACGGCCCGTCGTAATGCAAACTCACCATACAGACATCTTTGGCACTCAGGACTGTGCCCTGCTTTCCGTTATGGTTGTCACCAGAACCTTAAGAAAAGCAAGGTCAAAACAGAACAGATTTTAGTTTCCTCAAATATGAAAGTGACATTTTCATTCTCATTCGACAATGTTTGGATAAGATTTATTCTTTCTTGAAATATATTTCTATTCTGGAAATTCTTCTATATGAGTTAGTCGAAAATGGTGATTTTAATTTGATCAACCCCCATCAAATGTGCTGAGAAGAGAGATCATAATTCTGCAATAATCTGAACATTTACTGCTCTCATCACAGAATCTATAGAAGACCTGGATTATCATGCACGGATGGAAAGTGTGGCATGTTGAGATTGTTTGTGCATGCCAGGAAATACATTACCTGCAGTGACACAACACAATTTGCTGAAAGATCTTGTCAGCGAACTACGAGTCGAGCCCAAAATCGCCGACCGCGAGATAGCTCGGAAAACGTAGACATTTCGATATCAAGCTAAGAGAACACCATCAAAAGTGTACGAATAGCAAGAGGAATTCACTAGGAATGGACAAGTACTGTAGAATTTCGTTGTTATGTAAACAGAAATACTGCGTGCTTGCATTATTTCGTCACAGATATTCACATGTAGCTACGCCGAGTTTAATACGCGCTGCGCGTTTGCAGTAGAATTGATTATGACGAAACACTGAGTAAGCGCATTTGTAACGTCATCGATATTCTGGTAGGCAGCAAATAATGCAAGCACTGGGTGTCCTTCTCTGAACATAATATCTCGCTGTCATTATGTCATGTCGACCTTTTCATGTCATTTATCAGAAAAGTTGGTGGCTTCCAAGATCACCTGGAATTTCTCTTGCTTATTTGCTACAGTTTGATGAAAATTGATGTCTTAAAGACCTACTATTTCTCTTTAATTCCATTATACATGTAAACCTGTATAAGAGGCAATTTCAACGCGTATGGATATAAAACATAAAGCTTTCTTTACTTCTTATCGACAGAAATATGACGTTATTCACAAAAACGGAAGTATTAATGATCATTCACAGATATCAACAAAGTATAAATCTGCAACAGCCATAACATTGGTGTATTGGATAGCCTGACTGAGACCCATTTATCACACAATATTTGTCCATTGCTATCCTTAAGGAGGGTTTATCTTAGGGAACGAGTGTGGAGATCAGGAAAAAGTTTGAAAGTCAATCCTTTTTTCCTTTCTTTTTTCTTTCTTTTTCATTTCCTTTCCGATATTTGAATGAAAGGGCTACACACTGTTTATGACTTCTTTCAATGATATAAGATCCGTGATTTGCTATTATTTGTCTCTGCCCGGCACATGCAATGCCTTTAGTATTAACTTTCTGATCGAGATTTGCTGGAAGAAACCAAATTCTTTGCCTGCCTACATTTCAAACAAGGCAATCAGAACATTAAGGGGCTCTACGTGCTTGATGTACACTGCATGTGTAACTCTGAACTATACATGCAGGCATATCAAAACACGTATCAGTGCTTTTCGAAATTAGCTTAGACAAGGCCTGGAATGTATGTTGGTTGCAAAACTCGTTGCAAATCTCTGAGTCTCAAATGAACCAGAGACGTCTAAAACCCCATTTCGCCCCCTTCATCTGCTATCTTTACCTTATACTTCATTTCACGGTAAACGCATAGAGCACAAGTAAGGGACCAGAGGTACTCAGGAAAGTATCGTTTGAATGATGTCATTTATTTCTGAAAATCATGCCACATGTAAGCAGTTCAATCTGTGTAGTGCATATCTCCTCATGAATTCTGGACCAAGCCACAGACTGCTTCATTGATCAGCATGTCTACGATATCGATGACGATGCTGTTTGAATAATATTGTCCTGCATATACTCCTTCAACATCGCCGGAAATATCTTCATCCGAGAGCGAGAGGTCGGAGGAGTCACTGTCGAAGTCTGTTAAGTCTGTTACTGTTGTAAACACATCGTCGTCATCGCTTTCAAAGTCCTCGTCTTCTGAAGACGTGCGCAGAAGTTCGGAGAGTTCGCTCGGACTGATGGAGGAAAAATCGTCTTCCTCGTCATCACTGTTGTCACCCTGCCTGTCGTGACTTTTCCGTGCATACTCCTCTTCGTCCAGAAGAGACAAATTCGATATATTACTGAAACTCTGGCTGTAAAGACTAATGTCTTCGTTGAAGAGGCACTCGTCGACATCCGAAACGGAACCCCAGAAAGATGTGACAGAGCTCCGCTCATCCCAACGAGAAGCCTCGTGATACTGCAAAGTAATACCAGGACAAGAGCAGAAAGAGTTTGGACTTGAAAGAAAATGTATAATACTTGCAGGTCACGGTATTTGTCATCATTATCGTATAAAATACGAGCCTTACAATAGACTTTTGCTGCTTTTCAAACTTGTTGGACAGAGTTATAGCCATGAAGTGGGAAATGATTATTGTTTGCCAAATGACATTGCCCTAAAATGATTTCTTGTCCATGGTATGAGAAAATATCGTTGATTTCCAGTATATAGTTGCCAATGTGTGTCTGAAGAGCGTCATATCTCAATGACGTGTGGAAACTTACAATTAGAAAAGACAGAAACTTTGTAAAACAAGTGAGAATTGAGGAAGAGAAAACATACAGGACATAAATGAGACGGCCCGTCGTAATGCAAACTCACCATACAGACATCTTTGGCACTCAGGACTGTGCCCTGCTTTCCGTTATGGTTGTCACCAGAACCTTAAGAAAAGCAAGGTCAAAACAGAACAGATTTTAGTTTCCTCAAATATGAAAGTGACATTTTCATTCTCATTCGACAATGTTTGGATAAGATTTATTCTTTCTTGAAATATATTTCTATTCTGGAAATTCTTCTATATGAGTTAGTCGAAAATGGTGATTTTAATTTGATCAACCCCCATCAAATGTGCTGAGAAGAGAGATCATAATTCTGCAATAATCTGAACATTTACTGCTCTCATCACAGAATCTATACAAGACCTGGATTATCATGCACGGATGGAAAGTGTGGCATGTTGAGATTGTTTGTGCATACCAGGAAATACATTACCTGCAGTGACACAACACAATTTGCTGAAAGATCTTGTCAGCGAACTACGAGTCGAGCCCAAAATCGCCGACCGCGAGATAGCTCGGAAAACGTAGACATTTCGATATCAAGCTAAGAGAACACCATCAAAAGTGTACGAATAGCAAGAGGAATTCACTAGGAATGGACAAGTACTGTAGAATTTCGTTGTTATGTAAACAGAAATACTGCGTGCTTGCATTATTTCGTCACAGATATTCACATGTAGCTACGCCGAGTTTAATACGCGCTGCGCGTTTGCAGTAGAATTGATTATGACGAAACACTGAGTAAGCGCATTCGTAACGTCATCGATATTCTGGTAGGCAGCAAATAATGCAAGCACTGGGTGTCCTTCTCTGAACATAATATCTCGCTGTCATTATGTCATGTCGACCTTTTCATGTCATTTATCAGAAAAGTTGGTGGGTTCCAAGATCACCTGGAATTTCTCTTGCTTATTTGCTACAGTTTGATGAAAATTGATGTCTTAAAGACCTACTATTTCTCTTTAATTCCATTATACAGTCAGACCATTATGTTATGTTACTCCCGCACGCAGTGCGCACGGGGCTGCTTCGTGCGGCTGCGTGCAGGTTCGTGCGATCTCGCACGGGAGCGTATGGCTCCGTGCGCCCCTGTACGCGCCCGTGCGTAGTCGTGCACCTCCGTGCGGATCTGCACGCCCCCGTGCAGATCCGCACGCCTGCGTGCGAATCTGTACGCCCGCGTGCGGATCCATACTCCCTCGCACGGGCCCGTGCGAGTGTGGCGCACGGACCCGTGCAGCTCTGCCGCACGGACCCGTGCGGCTTTGGGGTGCGATTTCGCACGGCCCCGTGCCGCCAGTGCTTGGTTCCCGCATGATCCCATCCCAACCTCCCTGGTTCCCGCGCAGTGCTTACATGGTACATGTACAGTACGTGTGTGTTATCAGGCGTGTACCGCGTGCGAGTCCATGCGCCATTCCCCTCGGTCGGCATAATTATGAAATGAGACGATTCCCGACAATATGTGCGTACAAGGGTTGTTATTTGCGCATTGCCAGTCAGTTGGCAAGCCGAAAACCCCGTCTAGAATATCCAAGTTCTCGCACGCGTGACCACGAGTTGACCCCGCAGAAGATGATCAGTGAATTACGTTTTCACATGATTTTTTTTTTTTTTTTTGATTTGACAGGTTACGGTTAGAACCTGAATGCAATACTGTTCAAATTTTCCACGAACGACATGAAAGACCATCAACTTCGAGCATGGCAATTACATTGTATTCATTACCGATGTACGGCACCGGAAATTATGGGTTCTCGTACTCGTCTAAAATTCTCCCACAAGTCTTCTTTTTCATCGTAGGGCACCAACGAACGTATATAGTAACATGTAAACGGAAGATTATGTAAGATGATACCTACAAGGTGTGACGTGCGTGATGATTAGATGGGTCAACAGCCAGCTGAAATCATAGGGATATCGGGATATCATGCCTTTACTCTGCACGAAATCGCGAAAATATCGTACTGTCCCACATATAGAAATTGACGTTTTCTGGATGCCCTTGTTTGTGTGTTATGAGCGACCCCAGCGTAACTGACATGGTCAGTTATAAGCGTCTACTAGCTGTGATATACTGTACTTGTGTCTGTGGTTGGGCATTATGTACAAGTAGCCTACTGCCTCTTTCTTGGCCTCTCTCTCTCTCTTTCTCTCTCTCTCTCTTTCTTCGATTGTTTGTCTTCCCTTGATCTTGTAATTCATAATACATTGTATGTTTATTTGGTTTGTTTTTGTCAATCCTGATGATTTCTTCGACTGGAAGTGCTGTCTGATTCTCAGTTTCTTTCTCCACGGTGAAAATCCAATTGAATTCCCACTGAAAATAATGCCACCAATCATTCAGTCCACCCTCTCTCAATTCAAAGCATCCTAGGCATACACTCAATTACCAGTATACTATAACTACTAGTTATACCGTTCACTTCCGTGAACACAGTTACATTACCCGTATATCGAAATTCCGCTTACATTATCCACTCTGTTATTGTTTTTTGTTTTGTTTGTTTTTTCTCGGTGAAAACAACATTTTGACGTAGCAAAAGAAAACTGCTGATCCCAAGGACTGGTACTATGGGAGGCCATTGTATCTATTCTCACTACATTAGTAGGCCTACATATGAAACTAGGCAAAGAACCTTTGATACATCATTACACATACCTTTATCATTATTTAGTAAAATACCAGTACATTCTTTTTCATTATTATTATTAATAACAGAGAAAGGAGCACAATCGACGAGTTGTTTTCCTTTATAAATGTATATACATACACGTGTATCCATATATTTATTACATGTAGGTGTTGAAAGAACTACATTGTAGTAAAGTTTCAAGGTATCCATCAATCTTCATGGCAATGTATCATACCAGTACACATAACAAAAATATGTATAGTATGTTACCAAAAGTAAGAGCTGTATAAGCAGTTTTTCTTACTCTTTAGCAGCATAGTCAAATGTGGTTTATACTATTTTATTCATTAATTGATTTACTCATCTATGTATTTATTCATTCATTTATTTTTGTTGATTAATTTTTTGGTGGTGGCCTTGGTCTCAGTCTCCAGCTAAGTCACATGTAAGACCCTTATGCAATTAAGGTACAACTGTCGGCGATCTTGTGAGTAGGAATGCGAGTAGGAACAGTCTGTCTCGACTACGACAGTGATGTACAGTGAACATAAAAAAAAAAAAAAAAAAAAATATATATATATATATATATATATATATATATACACCGTGTATATATTCGTCTGGTGCAGCTCATGTAAAAGGCAAAGGCATGTACCAGCTAGTTTGAACAATTGCAGAGCTACACTGTGTCAAGCAGATCTATGCAAATAATTTGCCATCAAGTTTTCACACTGGCAATAAACTACACTATATCATGTTACACAAACAGGATTCTGAATATTGCTTGAATATTTGTAAGTGAAAAATAAAGCTAGAATATCACAAATGCTTTTGAGGCAATACCATGTAAATTACAACATTGTACATGCCATCTGCACTTTTGGCAAGGTTTTACTTAATTGAGACAGAGATAACTTCAATAACAGTCCAAACTGCATAAAGGTTTGAGGGGGTAAAAATGCCCTTGAGTACTCTGAAGGCAGGTATGTGTATCTACTAGTACAGTGTATTCACACCCCCAAGGTTACACATATACATCAAATAGAGGGTCACATAAACCAACAGCTGCAAAAGAAATTTGAAGATGTGCATGACTACATATGAAGTGTATTTACTGTAAAAAAAATAAAACATGTTCAAAAAATATGAACTTCATCAACAGTCCAAACAGCAAAGAATTTTTGAAGGTGTTGTCTGTAATATGAAGCATGCTTATTGGAAACAAAACGGATATAACTTTGAATACACTTCAAAACATCGATAATTACTAGAAATCAAAGGAGAAAAATTTCAGTACAAGTGACCCTTATACGTGTAGCACCTGGCAAAATATTTATGTGAAGAGATCTTTCATCCCAACTTTACCATTATACTGTACACAATCTTATCTGAAATGTCCATAGGCAATCTAATCGTCCAAACATCTGTATTAACTGAATACACATGTACTGTTAAAGTGAAAATTTTGTGGTTCGAAATGTACACGCTTTCCGCGCAACCAGAAACTAGCGCGAAAATAAAAGCATGCAAATATTTTTGCTTGCCATATGTTTCTGTGCCTGATGTCCTGATTCCACAGATTTAAAAACACGTGAAGCTCTTCTTATCCGGCCAAATGCGAACAATATGTCGCTAAAAAATATATATCCACTTTTACAGTATCAGTACATGTGGACAAGCAGTATCAGACACATTTAAAATACATGTATACATGTACACAATGAATGTGTGTCATTTTTTCATGGACCTTATGAATAAGTGAATGATATTTGACCCCGTTACCAGTAACAACACTCGACTTGTGGAGTATTAATTGGCCTACATAACTGATAAGAACAAGTTCGTTCATGCGAACATACAGGCAGATTTGGTGGAAACTTTTTGTACACATTTGCACATGTAATGTATTATCATCTGTCTAACTGCTGTGTCAGAATCTTCATTTTCCTTATCCCTTCTTGACCGTTCAATTCCTTTTGGTGACAGACCTTGTGTATTTACCTGTTAAAAAACAGAATTCTTACATCTTTGAAACCTCTTCTGAAATGGGTCAGAACCCAGATATCAACAATACAAGATGAATACTCACTAAACCTCTTATAGTGCTTCATTGGTGATGTACAAACATACCTTCAGCGGCAATTAAGACATGCCCCCTGTTGAGTATTGGCTGGAAGTGCAGCTACTACTTCATATACAGTAATGTACTCGCTTTCATAACGTTTATCAAGGATATCATAGTTCCATGCATTGAATATCTGTAATGGTCGAACTTCACATTTACTACAACACCCTTTTGCTTTTCAAAGGACATAAATGTACCATCGTCTTTACTAAAAATTTGAAAAAAAAAGTAAAATAAATGTTCTTGTAAAGATGAATGAAGAATTAAGTTGATAGAACATATATGTTTTATCAATTTCATTCTTCTTGTTGTATCATACCACATATTTAGCACCTTTGTGAGGTAGATTATCGTGATCACA
Organism: Diadema antillarum; assembly: GCF_040938485.1. NCBI lineage: Eukaryota > Metazoa > Echinodermata > Echinoidea > Diadematoida > Diadematidae > Diadema > Diadema antillarum. Next base: position 49,313 of record NW_027271126.1, on the reverse strand, counting down.
TACTGTTCATGGCCGGTGCAGCCATGGGGGCCGTGGGGGCTCAGTTTTTGTGCACCATACAGAAGGTGTCAGCACTTTGGGCCCCACACTTTTTTCAACCCGGAAATAGGTACCGGTAAGTGGCACTAAGAAAAATATAGATACACCTTGAAGTATGGTGGTGGTAAGGTTATGTTCTTTCTCTGAATAGCTTTTTCTTGCTTGTCAGGCGAAAACACCTGGAAGTGGACTGGTAGAGGTGAGCCGAGGACCTTTTTTTTTTTTTTCGCTTGTCAGCCGAAAAAACCGGAAGTGGATGGTAAGAAAAGATATTGTGTGTTTTTTTTGTCATCTTGTTGTTGGTTGTTTTTTTTTTTTTCCTGCTTGCTAGCTCATGAAACCCGGAAGTGGGCCCCCACACTTTTTTGAAAATGCTGTGCCGGCCATGCTGTTCTAGGTTTTTCAATGAACTGACAAAGTCTCTTAATCAATGTTTCTGTTCTTGTTAGAAAGTCATTAAGCGCTTGCAACAACAGTGCTCTACGGTACTTGATAAAATCTGTCAGAGATTGAATGGTGTTCATCCAGGGAAACAAAATATAGCAGTGTGCAATATGATAAGTAGATCTTCTCGTTTATGTCCTGCAGGTTATCCTGGAGGCCATAAAGAGGAGAATCATCATAAATATGCACGGTCAGGTACCGGTACTGTACTGTGGTAACCGCAGCAGCGACCCCAACGCTACTGGTTACGACGCCCCGCGCCGGGGTTAGTACTGGGGATACCTACATGCAAGTGTACAATGCGACACAAATAGAGAAAGGATTAGAAAATGCATAACAATTTTTCCAACCATTACTCAAAATTAATCATAATTAGATGATATTCTAAACCATTATTCATAATAACATGTCCCTAACATTATGTTGGAGTAAACCCCAATTCAAGCAGAGGCAACTACAGACAGACATTGTACAATGTACATGTACTAAACATGTACACGTACTATACACACATTTACCTACAAGGAGTGTGATCTGAGAATTATCAATCATAACATATTTTTTTTTTTTATCTCAGTGTCATTGACAGCAAAAAAACAATCAAACAAACAAAAGTAATAATTGATAACTCAGCTCACACGCCTTGTAATTGAAACCTCTACCAGAATAATTCAGACTACACTCTCTTAAACCTAATTGTCACAAGTGTGGAAGACTCTACATCTCTATGATTTACTGCAAATATACCGGGTACTTAAAAATTAAAATATGAAAAATTAAAAAAGCCCACCCAGTTCTCAGTCACTATACGTCCATTGCAACAGGGACAGCACTCGATGATTTCCTGAAAATTATCTATACCGTTAGTCAGGGCACCAGCTTGCCACATCTACAGGTAGGACCCAGGTTTCGACGCCCAGCAGATAATTCTTATTAAATTTTATACTCAATACAAACGTCTGACTTCAACAATCAACAAAGTTATCAATCACATTTCTAGTTTTTATAAACCCTGTTTGTCACTTGTCATCCTAATCTGATGGTGGAATATTTAGGGGAAAAGCAACACAGTGTCAGCAGAAATGCTGATATCAGCCATTTTTAGGGGTTCAAAACAATATGATGCATTTTGTATGACAACGCCGTAAAATGAAATTCACTCATGACCATTATTTTACTTTAGTATCAATTTGTTTGCCATATCCTGATGTTTGATTTCTGTAATCGCCTTAAGCAATTGCATGACTGAAATTCGTAATTAATGAGCAAACTTGTAGAAGGCGTTGGCTTTGAGAATGTGGCACCAGATTTCGACAATGAAACAACAAGTTCTTGCGCTGGTGTGATTGCTGGTTTGCGTTTACAATGTAGTGTATGCGTACTGTATGCACCATGTGTTTTATGTGTGATGCGTGCTGCATGATTGTGCGAAAAATCGCTTAAAATTGAACAGGAGCGCATTCAAATGGGAATTTGTTTAAGGCATATCATTATTGGCCTTTTAAATAGCTCAATTTCATATCGAAATTCTCAGGTAAAACGGTGCAGTTTTGATGGTAAACAAGGAAATGTGCTAAAGTGTCGAAAACTAACTACGACAAGCAGCCCCATACGCATCTACGCTGTGCATGATAGAATGGGCTGCCGGTTGCAGTTACGAAAACTGGCACCCTAGCTGTATACTAGTATACAGCGGCAGCGTAATTCTGATCATTCTTTCTTAGTATAGGTGATCCCGATGAGCCGTAAAATCCAATCCATAATCTCAGGGCCGCCAACATTGGAAACTAGTAGTAGATCTAGTTGTAGTTCAGTGTTAGACTCCCATGCTATAATTTGGGTGTCAAAATGAGTGAGATCAATAGAAATGCATGCAAATGAAATGAAGCTTTAGACGTGTAAACTGAGCAGTCAGTCTGAGGATGATGAGGTGAGTGAGCTGTGAGAAAGGACCAAAATGAGCAGAGTTGAGCGAGTCTCACTCTCAATGTGAGTGAGAGTTGCAGTTGGCATGAAATCTAACCTACTACTACTAGTACTAGATTCTAGTACATCTTTGCACACTGTACGGCTAATGAGCAGCGCTAAAGTAATTGTAAATTAGATGTTCGGTCATGCCATCGCCACATAGATTACACATGTATGCAAATATCACACATGATGTCCCCTGTCCCCCTATTCCCACATCCTCTCCCCCTATTCCCAATACTGGCAATAGTCAATTCTGATGTCTGGATGTGGGATGAGCAGTAATTAGGCGTACCAGCCTGTCTGCCTTGCCTTTTTTTTTTTTTTTTTTTTGAACTGACGATACAGTGTAGATGAGGATAGACCTGGAAGCTCGACTGCTGCTATACAGCAATCTTCCAGTATCTTCGGTAAAGGTTTAGTAGGTAAATGATCACGGGCATGGCACCACGGGCCACGGCCATCGCCGGCCACGGAGTTTCATTTGACGAATTAGCAACGCTAATTTCAATGTATGGGACTACCTCCGCACAAATCGTCATCATCAGCAGCAGCACGGATAACTACAATACACAGCAACAGAACGAAAGTTCCATTACGCTGTGGTCAGGTGGAGATTTGACTTACAACTTATTTTAAGCGGCTTTGAATTTATCTGTGGATGGCATTGATGTATCATAGCAAAGGGCAGATCTGATCCAGAGTCCCGTATGGTTTGCTAACGGTGCATTTGCGGTCAGTCCTAAAGTCGACCCGCCTTTTGTTTTAGACGGTACAGATTGGGGACCCTAACTCTAAACCTAACCCTAACCATCAAACCCTAACCCTAACCCTTATCCTAACCCTGGCCATAACCCTAACCCTAACACTCAGACTCTTAGGCCCTAACCCTTAACCCTAAACGCTAACCATAACCCAACGTATTTCCCATAGGTCTAATATGCGCCATGCCCCAATCTGTGCCGTCTAGGGGAAAAAAAAAAAAAAAAAAAAAGCAGGCGGGACACAGAAAAAATGCCTTCGTTCGATCCAACCCGGTACCCGCAGAAATGGTTTGACTGCATGGGGTGGTCGGTTGGACCCTCTGGAACACCCGTAGGCAGTATGTGATTCCAAATTATGGTGTTCATGAAATTTTACAGTCCACTTAGAAGCGACAAGATCAAGATCTTATTGTTCGAAAAAAAGGTCTGCGCATTATAAGACTACTACTGTACACACAACAGTGGTACCCAGTGAACCGTTTTTTTCTTTTTTTTTTCTCTTTTTTTTTTTTGTCCTTGTCGCAATCACTGGCTAGCTATGCGCCCTCACTCGGCTTAGAGCAGTTGATGTAAGAACAGAAAACTGTTGATCCCAACATGGACCTACAGGTCCATGATCCGAAGGACTCCTTTACAAGGTTACAGCTTGTTATTCCAAAGGCTCTTTATTCCTAAAATTCGTTATTCCAAAGGTTCATTGTTCCGAATTTCATTTTCGGATTAACCAATCTTCAGAATAACGAACCTTCGGAATAACGAACAGCACCCCTTTACAATGGGAGGCCGGTACTAGAGTCTATCCATCAATCTTCATGGCAATGTATCACACACATAACAAGAATAATACGTACACTACTGAAAGTAAGAGCTGTATAAGCATTCCACAGTTTTATCTATTTTTTTTTTTAGCAGTATAACCAAGTGTGGTTTAAACTGTTTTTATTGATTGATTGATTGATTGATAGATGATTGATTGATTGGTGATTGATTCATTGATTCATTGATTGATTGATTGATTGATTCATTCATTCATTCATTCATTCTCATTTACTCATTTATGTTTGGTGGTGGTTTGGGGCTCAGTCTCTGGTCAAGGGACATGTAAAAGACCTATGAAAGGTACAACTGTCAGCGGTCTGGTGAATAGGACAGTGTGTCTCAACTACAATAGTACTGAGTAATGTATAGTAAACATTTCAAAAGATAGTTCTTCTAGTGCAGCCCGATGCTATAACACAAAAGAAGAAAACGTTTTGTTCTTGTCTATGCGTGCCACGCGTACATTGAACAGAGCAGAAAAGGACCCTTGAACTATGCCGCCAGTGAGGTGGTACCACACGCACAATGTATATTCCCCAGCTGTGTGTTCGTGTGTTGTTGTCGTCAGTGTTCGTCTCCTAAGTTCGAAGAATAACTGAAGTCATTTAGACATGTAATCGATCAGGGTAACATAATATTATGGCATTAGTATAGAGAGTTGAAGATTGTAGGCCTAGTTATTTCGCTAGAGGCTAAGTATCAGAATAAGGCCATAGGCAGTGTTCGCACCAGCAATAAGTGTATGCACTATTAAAAATCAACGCTGGTTTTCACCCAAAGCCGATTTGGCTCACACTTACTATAAAGCACTTGAAATAATGTATGTGTATGTACTCGTATATGCATATGTATTACTATACATGTATGTGTACATCGTCCATTGTGTTGGACTTGGAATAGCTTTATAAGAAGAGGAAATCTCGAGTAAGGCATTAATTTTGTAGTTCCAGAAAAGTTTCCAATAACAAAACTTTCTAGAAGGCTGGACGCGAATGACGGCTTTCAGAGGCGTAAACCCGCCTTCATACAATGTATCGCACAGGGCGTTCTTTTAGTGAGGGTTAGGTAATATCATTAAGATTGTGTCATTTATTTATTTATTTATTCATTTATTAAGTCTTCTTTAAAAGCAGGTCAAGTAGTCCCATTCAGTGCCACAAAGGCCTGCTTTACAAGGGAGTCCTGTGTCGCTGTACATCGCAACATTACATGTGCACACACGTGGGTAAATTTAACAAAACGAACACACTATAGTAAATGGGATACGGCTAAATAGCAATCGGTTTGTAAGAACATAAAACACATAGGAAAGAACATAAAACGAGCAGAGGAAAAAGATGTATTCAAAGTTCATACACTTTGCTAGTGCAAAGGGTTCATATCAAATGAGACTTGAGAGATTGATGTTGGCGTACACGATTCATAAATGTTTGCAATGAGGAGGCTTTTTGAATACAAATGGGTAACTCATTGAATAATTGTTACTTGCAGCACGTGATAGAACATTTCTTTATTCATATTCATGATTAAGTTTGGGTATATGTAATTGGCAAAAAAGGTATAAAAATATCAAGATTAGTGGCAGAGTCAAGTCAAGAGAATAAGATGAGATCCAGTCTCACGAAAAGCGAACAAAGTAAAGAAGGTTTCAAAGAAAAATAATTTGCGTATATAATGTATGCCCCCCTTTTTTTCATTTGTGCACACTGAACATTGTCATATCTGTCGAAATCATTGATGAATACTTGTGCTGGCTAGGCATATTGTATTTCAAGAAGGATTCATGTTCAAATGGAAGTATTGTCTTGGACAAAGCGCACGTATACATTGGACTGTACATGTAACTTCTCGACGGAACGGAGTGTATAAGAGAGATTCTTGTTTCCTCTCATTTTTTAGAGGGGCAATCCTGACAATTTTTTCAATTTCACATCATGTATGTACATAAATGAACAGATCAATGTGATCCTTGAGCAGATGAGCCTATACTTGGAAAAACAAAAACAAAACAAACCCTAACAAATTACAATGAACAATGTGGGTGACGTATAGACTATAGGCAGATAGGGATGTCTACGCGCAATTCCGAAATGAGAACGCTTGTTCTGTGTGTGATTATGATATGCATAAGAAACTGAAAAACTCGGTTCCTAGCTGAAGTGTCATGTATCCAAAACTAAAAACTAAAACTGCAGTTAATATTTGTATGCCATTACCTTATTGAATGAGCTTATGAAAGAGTGTGGAACACTGACAGACGTGAACAGCGTCATCTCCGCATATAATGGCAAATGCATGTGTTGCGTTGTTGTTGTGTTGGTGTTTTCTTATTCTTGTTTTACCAATTTTGACACTTTTGGGTTTGCCGTTCCGCGTTCCACTGTACAGGATTACATCGTTTTGTAGTGTGCCATAAAGCTTGCTCTTTCATTTTAAAATTTGTGAATGTGCTTGTGTGTGTGTGTGTGTGTATGTGTGTGTGTGTGTGTGTGTATGTGTATGTGTGTGTGTGTGTATGTGTGTTTTTTCGACTGGAAATACAGGTCCTACACAATTATTCGTCATACTTTTAAAGCTTGAAAATCATTCTCAATGATTTTAGAACGCTAAACAGTATCAACTGGTGCGCTATACCGCTAGCGGGAAAATTTCCCAAGTCAGAAAATAGCGCGCTATCTCGAAACATCGGGCTGATGTGAAAACGCCTAGTGTTATCTGATATATAGTTTATGAATTATTAAGAATCACGAGTGGAAGATGTTTTCTGAAACACCTAGTACAAGTTTCCAATGTATTACAGGCACGACAGGCGCACTAGGCAGAAACCCTTGTGTGTAGTAAAGTCTGTGTGCGCCAAGACTATTACACGCTCCACTGCACTGCAGCCGCTCCCAACAAGAAAGAGATAAGATACAATGCACGGTAAACATGATAATAGGCATGAATGTTTATTGATTCATTGAGCTATTAAACATTTTGAATAAAAGTGCACATTTTCCAGAACGACTGAAATCTAAATCTTGCGTAAGCTAATTTTTAATTGAATTCATCGACCCTTGCAGGTTATAGTTGATCATGTGTCTAAGCTCCTTGATGGGCCCATTTGCAAGTATTTTGCTGACATTTTAAAAACTTCAAGTTTGAATCAATCTGTATAATGATGAAAGTGCTAATAACCTACATACGTACGTCTGTAGGATAAGGATGTAGGCTTGTAAGGTGATCTTTGTTTGATTGTTTGATATAATACTATTTATTTTCTGCAAATCAGCATACCTAACTTACATAAGCAGTAACATATTGGAAATAAATGATTATACAAAGTAAATTTAATACAGAGTCGTTTGACTTGCATAAACAATGGTAATAAAAGAAAATTAATGATTTGATTTACTATACAGTATGCAATCCTATGTAGCGGTGATTACAATAACAATGTAGCTAGGAAGCGGTTATGCAGAGGGCCGTCATTCCTTCCGCAATTCTCTGGGTGCTTACATGAAACAGGGAGGCGATTTCCTCTCACCTCCCTGCATGAAACGAGACCTTTTTGCCCGTCGATAAGAGGCAGACAGGTTGGTAATCCAGCTGTGAAGGTAGTCAAGCGGTACATGGCATCCCCCTATCCACGGTCAACTATAACATGTGCCAATGAACGATGGAAATATCGACCGGGTGCGAGGTATGAATAGAGCGTGCGCTGATGAGCCCACAGAATCTTTTGTTCTACACAAAACCAGGTACCTGAAAGAGGTGACTGGGGAACTAAAAGCGAACCCACATATCTAACTGATCTCAGCCTTGATCGCTATGTGCATGTTCGTACGAGTTCACATCAGAACAAGCAAAAAACTAAATCAGGAAAAGGCACATAATACTGTGAAACACGCAATTTTCAAACAGAAAGAGAACAAATGCTAATAGAATTAACTCTAATTTTTTTTATTAAACCCACTTTTCTGAGCATTAAAACACAAAGAAACATGACTTTAGGCCACTAAAGCAGGCACCCTTGTCTTCATTTTGGGAACCTGGTATCAGTTGCTCCCTCGGGAACCTGCCTTACCAGGTTCCAGTTATTCTTCCCTGAAAAGATGACCTGCCCGAGGAAAAAAAAAAAAGTTACGTATACTAGATTCATTCAGCAGAAGGATGGATGAAAAGGACTGAATGAGTGCCTGAGAGCAGGGAGGTGAGAGTGAGTGTTGCGAGTTTGTTAAGGTTTATTTATGAGTAGATATGTCCAGCTTCCAATTCTTACTATGATAAAACTCAATATTCTACACATCAAAAAAAAAAAAAAAAAAAAAAGGGGGGGGGGCAGGAATTTTAATGTTTTTCATTGTTTTTTGGGGGCTACCAAATTTTCTCTCTGTCCACCAAAAATTTGACATTGATGATTTTGGTGGCCCCATCGGGCCACCAAATAAAAAAAAAGTTAGTGTGGAGCCCTGTGTTAGGGCTCTGATCATGGAGTTACCACTGAATAAAAGATGGACGGTGGTTCGAACCCCAGTTTGGGTTTTGCACAACATCTTGTTTTCGTTTTTGCTAAGTTTGTAACGCTGTATTCCGTCAGGCTTAGAGAGAGTAATAAAGTCAAAGACTTGATAGTTATTCTCTATCCAAGTCACCAAGACTAATAAATTCTTTTCCCATACTGGGGAAAACAAAAATCGCGACCCGCACAGTAGCGTGCCAGCTAGAACCTCTTTGGCCAGCACCTAGCGTGTTGACAAGGTCTCGTGGCTGAAGATCGAGTCTAATTCGGCACACCGAGAACTGCGAGAAAACGGATGAACGCAAGAGAGAGTAGCGCTCGGTCTCACCAGGGAGGTGGGTTCCACCTCCCTGGTCTCACGTTCATCCGTTGTCTCGCTGTTATTCACAGCCACAAGGCCTTGCCAAAAAGTCTCGCATTCACCGGTTCTCTCGCAACTAGTCTCTTTCACAGCCACGAGGCCTTGCCAAAAGGCTAGCCAGCACCACGCACGGTAGCCTTTTGTCAAGGCCCTCTCGCTGTATGGTGTAGCGAGCCCAGCCGAGTGGGTTATAGTGGCTATTGATATCATTCAATCATGAAAGAATTTTATTTTTGCGGATAGCCTGTAGTCACCCTAATCATGACTGCAGTGCATACATCGCCGGCAGGTAAGTTGGATAAGTGGATAAGCAACCCACAAGAAGATTGGGAACATCAAGGAGAAAAAATGAAGAACAAAGAACAGGCATACACAAATATAAAAAAAGGACAAATGAGAAGAAAAAGACAGACGGGCTGAGTAGTCCAGTGTTATTGTTCCATTACTCATAGCAGTGGTGGATCTAGAGTAAGTGCGCACACAGAACTCAGTGCTGTGGGTGCACCGGGCGGACACTCCTCTTATTTTTGGTTTAAACAAAAGAAATAAACACGAAGGACCGATGCGACCGCGCCCCTTTAATTTTGCAAAGGCGTGATCCCCTGTATGAAATTCCTGGATCCGCCCCTGAATAGAATTAGTATTTCGAGTGGAAATTCTCATCACGTGTAACTTTAACACTTATCCATTCATGACTTTGATAAACGTTAACGAACATTTTGTTTCTCTTTATAATAGTATATCAAAAGTGTTCATTAGGCAGTATGAACGTACATTAGCGAACAAAATTTGTAGTTCGAATCATTCAATTATTAAATGGTACATGTTCCCAAGATTCAGTCCTCTATGTTTGTTTGTTTGTTTTGTTCTATTTTGTTTGTTCGTTTGTTTGTTTTTCTTTTGCTTTTGGCGTCCGGACATAAGTACCGATTATATAAATAAGCAGTTGAATTGCCGGACGCTGTAGATACACGTGTACGTTCACCTCCATTGTGAGGACGGTAAAGCGTGCTACCTTCTCGCGAGTACACGTAAGACGCGATAATTGATTTATTTTTGTTTTACTCGCTTAGGCTCTTATACTGATGTCGGACACCGAAGAACGTATTCCGAATCACTTACCATTTCAGTGTATTAAAGGGAGAAATAAAGGTGCAGCATCTTAAGTACAGCGCTAATTGACCAGCTTTGGGACCGACTTAAACTAAGACGCTTTTGACTTTTTTTTTTTTTGCTTTGTTTCACCAACCACTCACCAATGAACTTTTATAGTGATGTCGGACACCTAAGAGCGTATTCAAAATCAATGGCCCATTCAGTGTATTAGTATGACGGAGTATAAAAAGTGGAGCTTCAAAGCGCTCATTGTCCAGCTAATTGTTGGCCGTCTTACACGTAAGACGCTATTGATTCTTCATCTCTGCTTTATCCACCTTTTAACAATGGATTTTTCTCGTGATCTCGCACACCTTATAAACAGCGTTTTCAAAGTCAATTGCCCTTTTACTGTATTCGAGGGACAGCGCTAATTGGCCAGCTTGTAAAAGCCAGTGTGACTATAATATGTGTCATTTTCTCAGCTTGTTTAAGCCAGCGTGACAAGTGTATAATTACCGGGATTTTGCTCAGCTTGTAAAAGCCATCGTGACTCGTTTATTATTTACTCAGCTTGCTTAAGCCAGAGTGACTCGTGTATCATTTTCTCAGCTTGTCGCCCAAAGTGACTCGTGTATCATTTTCTCAGCTTGTCGCCCAAAGTGACTCGTGTATCTTGTTTAAGCCAGCGTAACACGTGTATCATTTGCTCAGCTTGTAAAAACCATCGTGACTCTTTTATTATTGGCTCAGCTTGTTTAAGCCAGCGTGACTCGTGTATTATTTTCTCAGCTTGTTTAAGCCAACGTGACTCGTGTATCATTTTCTCAGCTTGTTTCAGCCAGCGTGACACGTGTTTCATTTTCTCAGCTTGTAAAAGCTAACGCGACTCGTGTATAATTTTCTCAACTTGTAAAGAAAAAGCCGGCGTGACTCTTTTTTATTATCTGGAAGTCAGCGTGCCTCGTGGATTATTTTTCCTTGCTCATCGAAAAACGCAGGGCGAGTGACGTGTACTCTGTCGTTTCTATGTTATAAACATACTCTACTTTTATACGTGGCACCGCCATGCCACGTCTGAACAATGCCGACCGTGAGAAGGTCATACACTGGTGGCACGAAGGATTGACGGCCAAAGAGATTTTTCAAAAACTAAGAGAATCCCTGGTCGAAGTGAGCTCAATGACAGTGCGGAGAACCATCAAGAGGTACCTCGCGACCGGGTCAACTGGTGACCGTCCAAAATCCGGTGCACCCTCAAAGTTGACGGAGGTGCACAGGATGCTCATCGACGAAATGATGGGAAAAGATCACGAAACTTCCGCTAAGGAAATTCAGCGTAAGTTGGAAGTTGATTTCGGGGTTCGTGTCGCTGAACAGACAATTAACGAGGCCAGAAAGAAACTTGGCTGGAAGAGGACCCGCCCATGTTATGGTCAATTGATCCGCCAGAAGAACAAGGCTGCGAGATTGTCATACTGCCTGAGAATGGTGGAGACGCAGGAAACTTTCAGCAACGTTGTGTTTACAGACGAATGTACTGTGTACATTGAGAGGAATCGCCCCGGGTCGGGATTTTACTGGCGCAGGGGTACAGAGGCCCCAAGGAAATTTGATCGTCCAAAGCACATGGGCAAGGTGAACATATGGGCAGGAATATCGTACCATGGGGCGACGCGACTGGCAATCTTCACAGGGATAATGAGGAAGGAATTTCTCATCGAGAAGTTATATAGTGAGTAGGCTACCTGCTGCCATTCACCGAGGCAACATTCCCTGACGGGAATTTCCGTCTCGTCCAGGACAACGATCCGAAACATCGGAGCAAAAAGTCCGTCGAATTTCTCCGCACAAACCACATTTCATGGTTCCCTACCCCACCCGAATCTCCTGACCTCAATCCAATTGAGCATGTTTGGGCCCACATGAAGTGGTTTGTGCGGAGACACGTCAAGGCGACAACAGAGGAGGAACTGAAAGTTGGCCTGGAGAGGTACTGGCAGCAGGTACTCACCCAAGAACTCATCGATCGGCAGATCGGGAATTTACGTCATGTAATTCCCGAGGTAATACGATGTGGTGGGGATTCCACCCACTACTAGGAGTGTTTTTTCCTTCATTGTTCCTTGAGAATATTGACGGGGGAGGGGGTGTCCTCATTTTCAATTCTAAGGGACAATTCGCGTAGTTAAACGCATCTACACAATTGTACTTTGCACACATTAACTGACGTGAATCATTTATACTTTTCGTGAATTTTTCTTGTGGAATGTATGATTTTTTGCATACACTTTGTCATGACGTGTTACCGCATTGTAACTTTGTACGCAGTCAAAAGGCTGATGTGAGAAAACTCCGTCGAGTTGCAAGGAATCTTCTAGTTTTTTTCTTTATTATAATTGTTATTGTTGAAATTGATGTCAGTAGTTATGACATTGTGATTTTATGCAATTTTTATCATCAAATTATTAGTATTCTTATCACGTTTATGGTAATTTTGATTCTAATCTTTATTATTCTTATTATTGCCATTGAAAGACGATGTGTATCTTACGAGTTTTCATTACTGTTCTCCTGTACTTTTAATGAACTGTAATATACTTTTATGACGTGATTCAAACTTCATTCGCAGTATGCATTACATGTACGATACCAGCAACGAAGGGTGCGTCCAACAGTGTTTGTAGACGTATATTGTTATACAGTGTAATGAAACATATTTGTTGTTGTAGGGAGGTGGCTCCATATGGATAGATAGAAAGACATAATGTATAGACAGATACACATGTAGCTGTATGTCTTGAACCTGATTAGGAAATTCATGTACACGTGTAGTGCAATATGAATTTCAAGTGTACTTTACAATGTACATGTAGGCCTACGATATACTTCTGCTTTCGAACCTATTGACTGACCAGGAAAAGCGTTTTGTTGAGTTGTAAACTAAACTACGACGTATGACGTGCAGTGTAAGCCTGTACTATAGTGTACAATAAGATGTTCATTGTGGATTGTTGACTTTATACAGCTTACGATGAGTAAAATGTAGTATACTGTGTACATGAACGTGTTATCATTTATGTAGCATTCTTCCATCACTCCTCGAAAATTTGGCATAATTGTCTGTTGAATTTTACAATGCTGCTTTTGCACTTTCGAATCTGTTATGAACGTAATTTTCAGTGAAACATAATGAAACTTTGATACAATTTATTTCGCATGCGATTGATGAATGTGTGGATTGTTTACATTTCTGTACGTTCATGCCCGGGAAACTCAGTATCAGGCTGACCAGGGTAGCTGTGTTTGCATGAGTACCCAACGTTTAGTCCATCAAAATACAGAACATTTCTGTCGGCATGTTACAAGACTTTAGCCATTGACAGGCGGAAGTACTGTACATGTAGAAGTTTCACAACTGCAAACTGTTATGTTTACGTATACATGCAATGAATGACAAGAAATTGCTAAGGTAAACATCAATGCACAAACTACTGCAAAGACTCATCGCATTATACACAAGTACATTCACAATAGTAAAGGTGCACATGAGTTAAGAAGAAGTACCTTTGTGTACATGGAAAAGCCAACGAAATTGCTTTCACGAAATCAAGTTATTTAGCATTAGTCTTGTGTGTTTCTACATTGTACACTGTTCATCTGCGCACGAGCACTGAGGCTACACATGACATGTATATAACAAAACTACTGTACATTTATCGTGGATATCTGTTCGCTATGACACTGAAATTCACATGTATTATTAGATAAAGTAGCACGTGCGGGTTTGAGAGACGAGGTTGGGATGTTGCCCGTACTTGTATTTACTTGTGATAAGTATTGGAATTGCCTATGTCACTTAAATCATATCCTTCATTACGAAACTTTTTCTTACTTTGGATGAGAGACCTGTGCTGCATATTGTATATAATTATGTATCCTCACTTTGAAAATGAAGCAAACCTTTCTTTAACAATATCGATATAAATTTGAGATATAATTCGAAACCTCTTTCGTATAAAGTAACCTGTGAATCGCAATGGTTGTTCCTGAGTTAATGTTTGTGTACATGTAGATACTCACAATTCTTACTAGTGGGTGACTTAGACAGAAGTCCTTTGAAAACATGTTCTATATACTTTTCTTTATTACACTGTAGTTGTTTAATGGACGTTTTATGAAGAAAACATGAACAGAAAATTAACATGCAAGTACATACATGTATGTAGCCTACATGTACAAGTCGAAATGATAATATGTGCATTTGAGATTTCAGGCACATTTCGAATTCATTATGAAATGATATGAGAAAAATAAATACCAATCAACTAAATTGGTGGAGCCAAGAAGAAGGTTTAATAATTACGAGTATACATCTCTGAGTCTGTTGGGTGTAAGGTCGCATGCACTGAATGTCTGATGTGTGTTGTGTGTGTGTGTGTGTGTGTGTGTTGAGGCAAGACGGGGGAATGCTTCATCTATGGTTAACAATGAAGGTTAACATACCGCTGAACGTTATATATATATATATATATATATATATATATATATGAATATATATATATATATACATATATATATCGATACATATATATATAAAGCAGAGTATACGCATACACAGTCATATATGAATACACTATAGGTATTTACATACAAAATTCTCACCCAAATATATATATATATATATATATATATATATATATATATATATATATAATATATAAAGATGAGTAACAAAATTGCAACAAAGTTCATGCTATATTCCCCTACGGTTTATTTCTTGACACAAATTTTCGAGCGTCTCGCCGCCCTTTCTCAAGTGTTGATACTTGAGTGCTAGAAAGGTCAAAATTTGTGTCAAAAAATAAACCATCGGTGAATACAGCATGAACTCTGTTGCAATTTTATTAATTATCTTTTCATCTTCATTTCATTTCATTTCATTTTTATTTCATTTCCGGCCAAAGCATATTATATGACAATTTCATATAAACAAATTTAAAAATTTTGCCAACACGTGGAGTATATATAGTATATATATATATATATATATATATATATATATATATTATATTGTATATATATATGTATGTATACATATATATACATATATGCATACATGTACACATATTGTTGCATACGTATATATATATATATATATATATACACACATCTATATATATATATATATATATATATATATATATGCAGTATCGTCTTCTCGCGATCGCTTGCAGGCAAACAGGCATGGGCACGGAGCCACACGCAGGCGCACACATACTAGTAATGCAGATGCAGATGCAGATGCATTCTTACTCCAAACACCCAGAGTAAAACATGGGTATGGTGATCGTGCTTTTTCCGTTATGGGACCAAAATTGTGGAATCAGTTACCTCTTCAGTTAAGGGAACTGTCATCGACAGAGTCATTCAAATCCAAACTTAAAACTTATCTGTTCCTTTCATACTGAGGACTGTAATTGCTGTATGTCATTAATATTGGATCAATATTGTATTTTTAATTGGTATATGTTGTATTCTTTATTTGGTATATATGGGATTGTTTTTGTTTACCATTTTCTTATTTGTTGAAATGTTTGAATATGTATATGCATGTAAATATATGATATCTTTTCATTTTTGAAGCGCCATGAGCACTGAAAAGTGGACCTGTGCGCTATACAAGTAGCCACTATTATTATTATTAGTAGTAGTAGTAGTCATGATCATGAGCACACACTTACAAAGGGGATATTTATGTACAATGCATGCACGCACGGCCCCCAATGGATTCGCACGCAGGATGCTAGTCCACTACCAGTACCTGGACTGCCTTCGTATACGGTGTGTACTAGTATGGTGTGTATGGTATGAGCAATATCGCACACGGAAATACCGTCGTTGAGGGCGTGTAGTATAAGGAGAGACCCCGTGCAGATCTTTTTTTTTTCGAGGGCATCAATTAGGCCCCCCCCCCCCCCCCCAAAAAAAAAAAAAAAAAAAAAAAAATTGTTGTATTGGCGTAACACACCCGACCCTACTTTCTTTATTATTATTTTTTTTTGCTATCGATATCAAGTATCTTGTTGATTGCGATCACGATCGCAAAAACCCGGAAGTGGAAAAGGCTCTGGGGACATCGGATGTACGAGGAAGAGATCTAGCTTGCGACTCGACTCGCATAGCCTCGCTTGATCAGTACTAAGTACTAGTATGTCATCTGTTTCCCACACGGACGCGTATCTATATATATAATACGCGAAGTTGTTGTTGTTGTCGCGACCTTATGTACATTGTATTTCCTGTTTTATTCCGGCGTTGCTGGTTTGTCTATCTCCTCCCGAGCCGTCGGCTCCGGGCAGCTGCGACCGGTGCCGTCGGCCGCAGGAGAGTATCCTGCATCGAATGGCGCGGGTTTCGTCCCCTCTCAGCCTCCGTGTCGACGTCGAGGATGAAAAAGAAAAATTAATCAGATAGATGCATAATGCATTTTTGTGCGTGACGAAAGAGCCGAATGTTTTAATATTCACCAATCCTGCGCTGGACTCCTACTTTCTCGATACACAGTAGTGCATCTTTTAGCTTGCAGAGACAGTGGGATACTAAAGATAATGGGTGCAGCGAAATTTCTGACATCTTCCGGCGGACACGCAGGCATGCACACAATGTACTCTCGGGTGGGTACGGTATGCCAGTGTGTGGCCTGCGCCTGTGTATGTATTGACGATGGTCACACGAAACACTATCTGGGTGCGCGTGATATGTACACTCATTATGGTATAATACACGGCGCGGTCATACAAGTACAAGGGCATTTACGTACAGCGACGTTCGCCATTATTGGCGTGCCCAAATGAAAACAACGAACGCTGTTATTTTATTGTATTTTGCACAACTGCAGGATACTATGCAGCTCAGGTATGTCATTTTGTTCACTCTCAAGTCGGGTATCATTGTACTCAGACTGTTCAGGACGGCTAAATATCCACTTAAATTTTGTCCTTGCCGATCGTACCCTTCCATATCAGAGTACACGCGCCGCTGTTCTTTCGTTTACTGCATGCATGCATGGCTGCTGTAAACATGAATATTCATGAGACAAGCGGACGCGGGGGAAACCCTCGCTTTGCTGACCGCCAATTTTTGAAGTTACAAGTGGACATCAAATGTGTGGTTCTATGGTGCATCAAACCAAGTTTTGGTGACAAAAATAAAAAAGAGGGAGCAAATGACGACAAAAATATTCTTCTTTCTCCCATAACGTGGGAAAAGAAATATTAAAGAAAAAATATGAGGCCCTGAGACCCACGGATTCCAATGACAATGATCTCTCCCTCCTCAAATATAACAATGATGATTATAATGATGATAATTATCATAATAATAAAAAAAAATGATAATAGTGATAGTTATAATACTAATAATAACAATAATGATGATAATAATGATGATAATGTACAGTCTGAAGCAGAAGAAGAAGGACATTCATGATTATGATAATAATGATAACAAAAATGTACAGTCTGAAGCAGATACGCGGGTGGTTCTATGATCCATCAAACAAAGGTTTGGTGATAAAAACAAAAAGAAGAGAGCAAACGAAGACGAAAATATTTCATTTCTCTCAGCACAATAGTAACAAAAACACTAGGGGTCTATATATGAAGTAGTCCTCAGCACAAGATTACGTATGTTAGTGCAGTGAGCAGTTTTGGACAGTTTGCGCAGGACTGTCTTCAGAAAAGCTTTTTATCAAGAGCAGAAAAATGGGGGATACAGATTTTTACAATTCTTAACAAATTAACATTTCCGCCTCCTTTGGTTGATCATTCCTATGTTATGACTCTACCATCTGTCTACTCTCTCCTCTCCCCTAAATAATATTAATAATTTTAGTAATAATAATGATAATAACAATGACAATAATACACTGAAATAATGATGATAAAACAATAGGCCAATGCAAATGAATGGGGAGGGGATGCTATGATCTATAACTTAAGAGTGGGCGGAAGAGACACAAACAGGTACAGGATTGTTTTGATGTTTAAAATGAATTTGCAATGATAATGAAGCTATTTGAAATGTATATCAGTCGTAGAGTAACCTTGACATGACGGAAAAAAAGATATTCACTATCCTTGACCGATAAACTTTTTTCCTTAATTCCCTTGATTCATCCCCATGTCAATGAATAATATAAAATGATAAAACCGAATGACTATGATCTCCCCTCCCACAAAATAACAATAGCAATAACAAGAACAATAATAATAATAATGATAACTATGATAATGATGGCGGGAACGATCCCAACCAATGGACTGGATCGCAGGGCACGTACTACAAATGTAATATTAAATTTTTGGGAAGGGTGGTCATTTAGAGGACAGCGCGTCACAATTAACGAAATGAGAAAACTTTCCTTTTTCAATTTCTTCAATAAAAATGTACAAAATCGTATCATGAGAAAAAAGAATAAAACCACTCAGACCCGAGGATTTCCACGGGTGCTGCTATAATAATAATAATAATAATAATAATAATAATAACAATAATAATAATAATAACAATAATGATAATAATAACAACAATAATAATAATATAAATCGTAACAATAATAATAATAATTACAGTAATGATAATGTACAGGGTGAAGGAGATAAACGGGTTAGAATATGTAGACATACATATTCATAAGACATGTGCGGACGTGGGGAAAAAAGGGGGGTGTTCTATGATCTATTAAACCAAGGTTTGGTGATAAAAACAAAAAGAAGAGAGCAAATGAAGACGAATATATTTTATTTCTCTCAGTACAATAGCAACAAAAACACTAGGGGTCTATATATGAGGTCCTGCTCAGCTCAGCTATACCGTTTTGCTTTTGTCGTTTTGGTTATTTTTCTCTGAATATTTGTTTTTGTATTTTGTTCGGGGGGGGGGGGGTGGAAATGTGTGTGTGGGGGTGGTGGTCATGGTTAGAAGAGAGCACACTTTACCAACGAAAGGATGAGAAAACTTTTCTTTTATTTCATCAATAGAAATGTCCAAAATCGTATATAATCCTTATTATGAGGGGAAAAAATAATAAAACCCCTAAGACCCGTGGTTTTCCACGGGTGCTGCTAGTTCTATCAAGATTTATACAGTGTATACTTTGCATTCAGACTGCAATGTACTAGTATTGTGCAGCGTTTCGCCATAGGTTCTTCTGTGGAGAACTTACGCGCATCTCTATATGTGGGACTGTATAGAGATCGCCGTGTGCGATGAAAAGATCGTACACATGAGGTCAATTTGCACCTATCTTATCTCATTCAAAATAGTAAAATATGAAGTGATAACATTCAGGATAGGGATTTCAACATCTTTTAATTCTGTGAAGGGGTATAATTCCAGTAAAATCGGCCCCATAAATGATTTGTAGAATAGAGGAACGCAGCACATTCGGTGCGGCAGTTGTGACTGTTTACTGAGCACGAGTTGTACACGTAAAATGCACGTAAAAAAAAAATCAGCCCGCCCGACCCTATTTGAAAATCTCATGTTACGCCAATACAACTTTTCTCTCTCTCTCTCTCTCTCTCTCTCTCTCTCTCTCTCTCTCTTTTTTTTTTGGGGGGGGGGGGGGCCTTAGTGGACTCGCGCGATGCGAGGACTGTCGCGATCGAGAAGACCTCGCGCTACCGCCAATGATGGCGTATGAGAGAATGAGAAAAAAGAAAAGAGTCCCGCATCGGGACTAGCAGGATGCTGGATTCGCACGGATTCGCACGGTAGCGTGCCAACACCACGCACGGTACCGTGCCAACACCTCGCACGGTACCGTGCCACGCACTCGACGGTGGCACGCAGCTGCACGGAGGCGCACTGACTGGCACGCAGCCGCACGGAGGCGCACGAGGGCGCACGAAGGCGCACGAGGTCGCACGGGGTCGCACGGGGGCGTACAGAAGCGCACGCACCCGCACGAGGCCGTACGAAATGGCACGGAGCCGCACGCACCCGTGCGAAACCGCACGAAGCAGCCCCGTGCGCACTGCGTGCGGGAGTAACATAACATAATGGTCTGACTGTACATGTAAACCTGTATAAGAGGCAATTTCAACGCGTATGGATATAAAACATAAAGCTTTCTTTACTTCTTATCCACAGAAATATGACGTTATTCACAAAAACGGAAGTATTAATGATCATTCACAGATATCAACAAAGTATAAATCTGCAACAGCCATAACATTGGTGTATTGGATAGCCTGACTGAGACCCATTTATCACACAATATTTGTCCATTGCTATCCTTAAGGAGGGTTTATCTTAGGGAACGAGTGTGGAGATCAGGAAAAAGTTTGAAAGTCAATCCTTTTTTCCTTTCTTTTTTCTTTCTTTTTCATTTCCTTTCCGATATTTGAATGAAAGGGCTACACACTGTTTATGACTTCTTTCAATGATATAAGATCCGTGATTTGCTATTATTTGTCTCTGCCCGGCACATGCAATGCCTTTAGTATTAACTTTCTGATCGAGATTTGCTGGAAGAAACCAAATTCTTTGCCTGCCTACATTTCAAACAAGGCAATCGGAACATTAAGGGGCTCTACGTGCTTGATGTACACTGCATGTGTAACTCTGAACTATACATGCAGGCATATCAAAACACGTATCAGTGCTTTTCGAAATTAGCTTAGACAAGGCCTGGAATGTATGTTGGTTGCAAAACTCGTTGCAAATCTCTGAGTCTCAAATGAACCAGAGACGTCTAAAACCCCATTTCGCCCCCTTCATCTGCTATCTTTACCTTATACTTCATTTCACGGTAAACGCATAGAGCACAAGTAAGGGACCAGAGGTACTCAGGAAAGTATCGTTTGAATGATGTCATTTATTTCTGAAAATCATGCCACATGTAAGCAATTCAATCTGTGTAGTGCATATCTCCTCATGAATTCTGGACCAAGCCACAGACTGCTTCATTGATCAGCATGTCTACGATATCGATGACGATGCTGTTTGAATAATATTGTCCTGCATATACTCCTTCAACATCGCCGGAAATATCTTCATCCGAGAGCGAGAGGTCGGAGGAGTCACTGTCGAAGTCTGTTAAGTCTGTTACTGTTGTAAACACATCGTCGTCATCGCTTTCAAAGTCCTCGTCTTCTGAAGACGTGCGCAGAAGTTCGGAGAGTTCGCTCGGACTGATGGAGGAAAAATCGTCTTCCTCGTCATCACTGTTGTCACCCTGCCTGTCGTGACTTTTCCGTGCATACTCCTCTTCGTCGAGAAGAGACAAATTCGATATATTACTGAAACTCTGGCTGTAAAGACTAATGTCTTCGTTGAAGAGGCACTCGTCGACATCCGAAACGGAACCCCAGAAAGATGTGACAGAGCTCCGCTCATCCCAACGAGAAGCCTCGTGATACTGCAAAGTACTACCAGGACAAGAGCAGAAAGAGTTTGGACTTGAAAGAAAATGTATAATACTTGCAGGTCACGGTATTTGTCATCATTATCGTATAAAATACGAGCCTTACAATAGACTTTTGCTGCTTTTCAAACTTGTTGGACAGAGTTATAGCCATGAAGTGGGAAATGATTATTGTTTGCCAAATGACATTGCCCTAAAATGATTTCTTGTCCATGGTATGAGAAAATATCGTTGATTTCCAGTATATAGTTGCCAATGTGTGTCTGAAGAGCGTCATATCTCAATGACGTGTGGAAACTTACAATTAGAAAAGACAGAAACTTTGTAAAACAAGTGAGAATTGAGGAAGAGAAAACATACAGGACATAAATGAGACGGCCCGTCGTAATGCAAACTCACCATACAGACATCTTTGGCACTCAGGACTGTGCCCTGCTTTCCGTTATGGTTGTCACCAGAACCTTAAGAAAAGCAAGGTCAAAACAGAACAGATTTTAGTTTCCTCAAATATGAAAGTGACATTTTCATTCTCATTCGACAATGTTTGGATAAGATTTATTCTTTCTTGAAATATATTTCTATTCTGGAAATTCTTCTATATGAGTTAGTAGAAAATGGTGATTTTAATTTGATCAACCCCCATCAAATGTGCTGAGAAGAGAGATCATAATTCTGCAATAATCTGAACATTTACTGCTCTCATCACAGAATCTATACAAGACCTGGATTATCATGCACGGATGGAAAGTGTGGCATGTTGAGATTGTTTGTGCATGCCAGGAAATACATTACCTGCAGTGACACAACACAATTTGCTGAAAGATCTTGTCAGCGAACTACGAGTCGAGCCCAAAATCGCCGACCGCGAGATAGCTCGGAAAACGTAGACATTTCGATATCAAGCTAAGAGAACACCATCAAAAGTGTACGAATAGCAAGAGGAATTCACTAGGAATGGACAAGTACTGTAGAATTTCGTTGTTATGTAAACAGAAATACTGCGTGCTTGCATTATTTCGTCACAGATATTCACATGTAGCTACGCCGAGTTTAATACGCGCTGCGCGTTTGCAGTAGAATTGATTATGACGAAACACTGAGTAAGCGCATTTGTAACGTCATCGATATTCTGGTAGGCAGCAAATAATGCAAGCACTGGGTGTCCTTCTCTGAACATAATATCTCGCTGTCATTATGTCATGTCGACCTTTTCATGTCATTTATCAGAAAAGTTGGTGGGTTCCAAGATCACCTGGAATTTCTCTTGCTTATTTGCTACAGTTTCATGAAAATTGATGTGTTAAAGACCTACTATTTCTCTTTAATTCCATTATACATGTAAACCTGTATAAGAGGCAACTTCAACGCGTATGGATATAAAACATAAAGCTTTCTTTACTTCTTATCCACAGAAATATGACGTTATTCACAAAAACGGAAATATTAATGATCATTCACAGATATCAACAAAGTATAAATCTGCAACAGCCATAACATTGGTGTATTGGATAGCCTGACTGAGACCCATTTATCACACAATATTTGTCCATTGCTATCCTTAAGGAGGGTTTATCTTAGGGAACGAGTGTGGAGATCAGGAAAAAGTTTGAAAGTCAATCCTTTTTTCCTTTCTTTTTTCTTTCTTTTTCATTTCCTTTCCGATATTTGAATGAAAGGGCTACACACTGTTTATGACTTCTTTCAATGATATAAGATCCGTGATTTGCTATTATTTGTCTCTGCCCGGCACATGCAATGCCTTTAGTATTAACTTTCTGATCGAGATTTGCTGGAAGAAACCAAATTCTTTGCCTGCCTACATTTCAAACAAGGCAATCAGAACATTAAGGGGCTCTACGTGCTTGATGTACACTGCATGTGTAACTCTGAACTATACATGCAGGCATATCAAAACACGTATCAGTGCTTTTCGAAATTAGCTTAGACAAGGCCTGGAATGTATGTTGGTTGCAAAACTCGTTGCAAATCTCTGAGTCTCAAATGAACCAGAGACGTCTAAAACCCAATTTCGCCCCCTTCATCTGCTATCTTTACCTTATACTTCACTTCACGGTAAACGCATAGAGCACAAGTAAGGGACCAGAGGTACTCAGGAAAGTATCGTTTGAATGATGTCATTTATTTCTGAAAATCATGCCACATGTAAGCAATTCAATCTGTGTAGTGCATATCTCCTCATGAATTCTGGACCAAGCCACAGACTGCTTCATTGATCAGCATGTCTACGATATCGATGACGATGCTGTTTGAATAATATTGTCCTGCATATACTCCTTCAACATCGCCGGAAATATCTTCATCCGAGAGCGAGAGGTCGGAGGAGTCACTGTCGAAGTCTGTTAAGTCTGTTACTGTTGTAAACACATCGTCGTCATCGCTTTCAAAGTCCTCGTCTTCTGAAGACGTGCGCAGAAGTTCGGAGAGTTCGCTCGGACTGATGGAGGAAAAATCGTCTTCCTCGTCATCACTGTTGTCACCCTGCCTGTCGTGACTTTTCCGTGCATACTCCTCTTCGTCGAGAAGAGACAAATTCGATATATTACTGAAACTCTGGCTGTAAAGACTAATGTCTTCGTTGAAGAGGCACTCGTCGACATCCGAAACGGAACCCCAGAAAGATGTGACAGAGCTCCGCTCATCCCAACGAGAAGCCTCGTGATACTGCAAAGTAATACCAGGACAAGAGCAGAAAGAGTTTGGACTTGAAAGAAAATGTATAATACTTGCAGGTCACGGTATTTGTCATCATTATCGTATAAAATACGAGCCTTACAATAGACTTTTGCTGCTTTTCAAACTTGTTGGACAGAGTTATAGCCATGAAGTGGGAAATGATTATTGTTTGCCAAATGACATTGCCCTAAAATGATTTCTTGTCCATGGTATGAGAAAATATCGTTGATTTCCAGTATATAGTTGCCAATGTGTGTCTGAAGAGCGTCATATCTCAATGACGTGTGGAAACTTACAATTAGAAAAGACAGAAACTTTGTAAAACAAGTGAGAATTGAGGAAGAGAAAACATACAGGACATAAATGAGACGGCCCGTCGTAATGCAAACTCACCATACAGACATCTTTGGCACTCAGGACTGTGCCCTGCTTTCCGTTATGGTTGTCACCAGAACCTTAAGAAAAGCAAGGTCAAAACAGAACAGATTTTAGTTTCCTCAAATATGAAAGTGACATTTTCATTCTCATTCGACAATGTTTGGATAAGATTTATTCTTTCTTGAAATATATTTCTATTCTGGAAATTCTTCTATATGAGTTAGTCGAAAATGGTGATTTTAATTTGATCAACCCCCATCAAATGTGCTGAGAAGAGAGATCATAATTCTGCAATAATCTGAACATTTACTGCTCTCATCACAAAATCTATAGAAGACCTGGATTATCATGCACGGATGGAAAGTGTGGCATGTTGAGATTGTTTGTGCATGCCAGGAAATACATTACCTGCAGTGACACAACACAATTTGCTGAAAGATCTTGTCAGCGAACTACGGAGTCGAGCCCAAAATCGCCGACCGCGAGATAGCTCGGAAAACGTAGACATTTCGATATCAAGCTAAGAGAACACCATCAAAAGTGTACGAATAGCAAGAGGAATTCACTAGGAATGGACAAGTACTGTAGAATTTCGTTGTTATGTAAACAGAAATACTGCGTGCTTGCATTATTTCGTCACAGATATTCACATGTAGCTACGCCGAGTTTAATACGCGCTGCGCGTTTGCAGTAGAATTGATTATGACGAAACACTGAGTAAGCGCATTCGTAACGTCATCGATATTCTGGTAGGCAGCAAATAATGCAAGCACTGGGTGTCCTTCTCTGAACATAATATCTCGCTGTCATTATGTCATGTCGACCTTTTCATGTCATTTATCAGAAAAGTTGGTGGGTTCCAAGATCACCTGGAATTTCTCTTGCTTATTTGCTACAGTTTGATGAAAATTGATGTCTTAAAGACCTACTATTTCTCTTTAATTCCATTATACATGTAAACCTGTATAAGAGGCAATTTCAACGCGTATGGATATAAAGCATAAAGCTTTCTTTACTTCTTATCCACAGAAATATGACGTTATTCACAAAAACGAAAGTATTAATGATCATTCACAGATATCAACAAAGTATAAATCTGCAACAGCCATAACATTGGTGTATTGGATAGCCTGACTGAGACCCATTTATCACACAATATTTGTCCATTGCTATCCTTAAGGAGGGTTTATCTTAGGGAACGAGTGTGGAGATCAGGAAAAAGTTTGAAAGTCAATCCTTTTTTCCTTTCTTTTTTCTTTCTTTTTCATTTCCTTTCCGATATTTGAATGAAAGGGCTACACACTGTTTATGACTTCTTTCAATGATATAAGATCCGTGATTTGCTATTATTTGTCTCTGCCCGGCACATGCAATGCCTTTAGTATTAACTTTCTGATCGAGATTTGCTGGAAGAAACCAAATTCTTTGCCTGCCTACATTTCAAACAAGGCAATCAGAACATTAAGGGGCTCTACGTGCTTGATGTACACTGCATGTGTAACTCTGAACTATACATGCAGGCATATCAAAACACGTATCAGTGCTTTTCGAAATTAGCTTAGACAAGGCCTGGAATGTATGTTGGTTGCAAAACTCGTTGCAAATCTCTGAGTCTCAAATGAACCAGAGACGTCTAAAACCCAATTTCGCCCCCTTCATCTGCTATCTTTACCTTATACTTCACTTCACGGTAAACGCATAGAGCACAAGTAAGGGACCAGAGGTACTCAGGAAAGTATCGTTTGAATGATGTCATTTATTTCTGAAAATCATGCCACATGTAAGCAATTCAATCTGTGTAGTGCATATCTCCTCATGAATTCTGGACCAAGCCACAGACTGCTTCATTGATCAGCATGTCTACGATATCGATGACGATGCTGTTTGAATAATATTGTCCTGCATATACTCCTTCAACATCGCCGGAAATATCTTCATCCGAGAGCGAGAGGTCGGAGGAGTCACTGTCGAAGTCTGTTAAGTCTGTTACTGTTGTAAACACATCGTCGTCATCGCTTTCAAAGTCCTCGTCTTCTGAAGACGTGCGCAGAAGTTCGGAGAGTTCGCTCGGACTGATGGAGGAAAAATCGTCTTCCTCGTCATCACTGTTGTCACCCTGCCTGTCGTGACTTTTCCGTGCATACTCCTCTTCGTCCAGAAGAGACAAATTCGATATATTACTGAAACTCTGGCTGTAAAGACTAATGTCTTCGTTGAAGAGGCACTCGTCGACATCCGAAACGGAACCCCAGAAAGATGTGACAGAGCTCCGCTCATCCCAACGAGAAGCCTCGTGATACTGCAAAGTAATACCAGGACAAGAGCAGAAAGAGTTTGGACTTGAAAGAAAATGTATAATACTTGCAGGTCACGGTATTTGTCATCATTATCGTATAAAATACGAGCCTTACAATAGACTTTTGCTGCTTTTCAAACTTGTTGGACAGAGTTATAGCCATGAAGTGGGAAATGATTATTGTTTGCCAAATGACATTGCCCTAAAATGATTTCTTGTCCATGGTATGAGAAAATATCGTTGATTTCCAGTATATAGTTGCCAATGTGTGTCTGAAGAGCGTCATATCTCAATGACGTGTGGAAACTTACAATTAGAAAAGACAGAAACTTTGTAAAACAAGTGAGAATTGAGGAAGAGAAAACATACAGGACATAAATGAGACGGCCCGTCGTAATGCAAACTCACCATACAGACATCTTTGGCACTCAGGACTGTGCCCTGCTTTCCGTTATGGTTGTCACCAGAACCTTAAGAAAAGCAAGGTCAAAACAGAACAGATTTTAGTTTCCTCAAATATGAAAGTGCCATTTTCATTCTCATTCGACAATGTTTGGATAAGATTTATTCTTTCTTGAAATATATTTCTATTCTGGAAATTCTTCTATATGAGTTAGTCGAAAATGGTGATTTTAATTTGATCAACCCCCATCAAATGTGCTGAGAAGAGAGATCATAATTCTGCAATAATCTGAACATTTACTGCTCTCATCACAGAATCTATACAAGACCTGGATTATCATGCACGGATGGAAAGTGTGGCATGTTGAGATTGTTTGTGCATGCCAGGAAATACATTACCTGCAGTGACACAACACAATTTGCTGAAAGATCTTGTCAGCGAACTACGGAGTCCAGCCCAAAATCGCCGACCGCGAGATAGCTCGGAAAACGTAGACATTTCGATATCAAGCTAAGAGAACACCATCAAAAGTGTACGAATAGCAAGAGGAATTCACTAGGAATGGACAAGTACTGTAGAATTTCGTTGTTATGTAAACAGAAATACTGCGTGCTTGCATTATTTCGTCACAGATATTCTCATGTAGCTACGCCGAGTTTAATACGCGCTGCGCGTTTGCAGTAGAATTGATTATGACGAAACACTGAGTAAGCGCATTTGTAACGTCATCGATATTCTGGTAGGCAGCAAATAATGCAAGCACTGGGTGTCCTTCTCTGAACATAATATCTCGCTGTCATTATGTCATGTCGACCTTTTCATGTCATTTATCAGAAAAGTTGGTGGGTTCCAAGATCACCTGGAATTTCTCTTGCTTATTTGCTACAGTTTGATGAAAATTGATGTGTTAAAGACCTACTATTTCTCTTTAATTCCATTATACATGTAAACCTGTATAAGAGGCAATTTCAACGCGTATGGATATAAAACATAAAGCTTTCTTTACTTCTTATCGACAGAAATATGACGTTATTCACAAAAACGAAAGTATTAATGATCATTCACAGATATCAACAAATTATAAATTTGCAACAGCCATAACATTGGTGTATTGGATAGCCTGACTGAGACCCATTTATCACACAATATTTGTCCATTGCTATCCTTAAGGAGGGTTTATCTTAGGGAACGAGTGTGGAGATCAGGAAAAAGTTTGAAAGTCAATCCTTTTTTCCTTTCTTTTTTCTTTCTTTTTCATTTCCTTTCCGATATTTGAATGAAAGGGCTACACACTGTTTATGACTTCTTTCAATGATATAAGATCCGTGATTTGCTATTATTTGTCTCTGCCCGGCACATGCAATGCCTTTAGTATTAACTTTCTGATCGAGATTTGCTGGAAGAAACCAAATTCTTTGCCTGCCTACATTTCAAACAAGGCAGTCGGAACATTAAGGGGCTCTACGTG
The DNA here is from genome assembly GCF_040938485.1 of Diadema antillarum. Taxonomy (NCBI): domain Eukaryota; kingdom Metazoa; phylum Echinodermata; class Echinoidea; order Diadematoida; family Diadematidae; genus Diadema; species Diadema antillarum. Next base: position 20,649 of record NW_027271126.1, on the reverse strand, counting down.
CTTGATGTACACTGCATGTGTAACTCTGAACTATACATGCAGGCATATCAAAACACGTATCAGTGCTTTTCGAAATTAGCTTAGACAAGGCCTGGAATGTATGTTGGTTGCAAAACTCGTTGCAAATCTCTGAGTCTCAAATGAACCAGAGACGTCTAAAACCCCATTTCGCCTCCTTCATCTGCTATCTTTACCTTATACTTCACTTCACGGTAAACGCATAGAGCACAAGTAAGGGACCAGAGGTACTCAGGAAAGTATCGTTTGAATGATGTCATTTATTTCTGAAAATCATGCCACATGTAAGCAATTCAATCTGTGTAGTGCATATCTCCTCATGAATTCTGGACCAAGCCACAGACTGCTTCATTGATCAGCATGTCTACGATATCGATGACGATGCTGTTTGAATAATATTGTCCTGCATATACTCCTTCAACATCGCCGGAAATATCTTCATCCGAGAGCGAGAGGTCGGAGGAGTCACTGTCGAAGTCTGTTAAGTCTGTTACTGTTGTAAACACATCGTCGTCATCGCTTTCAAAGTCCTCGTCTTCTGAAGACGTGCGCAGAAGTTCGGAGAGTTCGCTCGGACTGATGGAGGAAAAATCGTCTTCCTCGTCATCACTGTTGTCACCCTGCCTGTCGTGACTTTTCCGTGCATACTCCTCTTCGTCGAGAAGAGACAAATTCGATATATTACTGAAACTCTGGCTGTAAAGACTAATGTCTTCGTTGAAGAGGCACTCGTCGACATCCGAAACGTAACCCCAGAAAGATGTGACAGAGCTCCGCTCATCCCAACGAGAAGCCTCGTGATACTGCAAAGTAATACCAGGACAAGAGCAGAAAGAGTTTGGACTTGAAAGAAAATGTATAATACTTGCAGGTCACGGTATTTGTCATCATTATCGTATAAAATACGAGCCTTACAATAGACTTTTGCTGCTTTTCAAACTTGTTGGACAGAGTTATAGCCATGAAGTGGGAAATGATTATTGTTTGCCAAATGACATTGCCCTAAAATGATTTCTTGTCCATGGTATGAGAAAATATCGTTGATTTCCAGTATATAGTTGCCAATGTGTGTCTGAAGAGCGTCATATCTCAATGACGTGTGGAAACTTACAATTAGAAAAGACAGAAACTTTGTAAAACAAGTGAGAATTGAGGAAGAGAAAACATACAGGACATAAATGAGACGGCCCGTCGTAATGCAAACTCACCATACAGACATCTTTGGCACTCAGGACTGTGCCCTGCTTTCCGTTATGGTTGTCACCAGAACCTTAAGAAAAGCAAGGTCAAAACAGAACAGATTTTAGTTTCCTCAAATATGAAAGTGACATTTTCATTCTCATTCGACAATGTTTGGATAAGATTTATTCTTTCTTGAAATATATTTCTATTCTGGAAATTCTTCTATATGAGTTAGTCGAAAATGGTGATTTTAATTTGATCAACCCCCATCAAATGTGCTGAGAAGAGAGATCATAATTCTGCAATAATCTGAACATTTACTGCTCTCATCACAAAATCTATAGAAGACCTGGATTATCATGCACGGATGGAAAGTGTGGCATGTTGAGATTGTTTGTGCATGCCAGGAAATACATTACCTGCAGTGACACAACACAATTTGCTGAAAGATCTTGTCAGCGAACTACGGAGTCGAGCCCAAAATCGCCGACCGCGAGATAGCTCGGAAAACGTAGACATTTCGATATCAAGCTAAGAGAACACCATCAAAAGTGTACGAATAGCAAGAGGAATTCACTAGGAATGGACAAGTACTGTAGAATTTCGTTGTTATGTAAACAGAAATACTGCGTGCTTGCATTATTTCGTCACAGATATTCACATGTAGCTACGCCGAGTTTAATACGCGCTGCGCGTTTGCAGTAGAATTGATTACGACGAAACACTGAGTAAGCGCATTTGTAACGTCATCGATATTCTGGTAGGCAGCAAATAATGCAAGCACTGGGTGTCCTTCTCTGAACATAATATCTCGCTGTCATTATGTCATGTCGACCTTTTCATGTCATTTATCAGAAAAGTTGGTGGGTTCCAAGATCACCTGGAATTTCTCTTGCTTATTTGCTACAGTTTGATGAAAATTGATGTGTTAAAGACCTACTATTTCTCTTTAATTCCATTATACATGTAAACCTGTATAAGAGGCAATTTCAACGCGTATGGATATAAAGCATAAAGCTTTCTTTACTTCTTATCCACAGAAATATGACGTTATTCACAAAAACGAAAGTATTAATGATCATTCACAGATATCAACAAAGTATAAATCTGCAACAGCCATAACATTGGTGTATTGGATAGCCTGACTGAGACCCATTTATCACACAATATTTGTCCATTGCTATCCTTAAGGAGGGTTTATCTTAGGGAACGAGTGTGGAGATCAGGAAAAAGTTTGAAAGTCAATCCTTTTTTCCTTTCTTTTTTCTTTCTTTTTCATTTCCTTTCCGATATTTGAATGAAAGGGCTACACACTGTTTATGACTTCTTTCAATGATATAAGATCCGTGATTTGCTATTATTTGTCTCTGCCCGGCACATGCAATGCCTTTAGTATTAACTTTCTGATCGAGATTTGCTGGAAGAAACCAAATTCTTTGCCTGCCTACATTTCAAACAAGGCAATCAGAACATTAAGGGGCTCTACGTGCTTGATGTACACTGCATGTGTAACTCTGAACTATACATGCAGGCATATCAAAACACGTATCAGTGCTTTTCGAAATTAGCTTAGACAAGGCCTGGAATGTATGTTGGTTGCAAAACTCGTTGCAAATCTCTGAGTCTCAAATGAACCAGAGACGTCTAAAACCCAATTTCGCCCCCTTCATCTGCTATCTTTACCTTATACTTCACTTCACGGTAAACGCATAGAGCACAAGTAAGGGACCAGAGGTACTCAGGAAAGTATCGTTTGAATGATGTCATTTATTTCTGAAAATCATGCCACATGTAAGCAATTCAATCTGTGTAGTGCATATCTCCTCATGAATTCTGGACCAAGCCACAGACTGCTTCATTGATCAGCATGTCTACGATATCGATGACGATGCTGTTTGAATAATATTGTCCTGCATATACTCCTTCAACATCGCCGGAAATATCTTCATCCGAGAGCGAGAGGTCGGAGGAGTCACTGTCGAAGTCTGTTAAGTCTGTTACTGTTGTAAACACATCGTCGTCATCGCTTTCAAAGTCCTCGTCTTCTGAAGACGTGCGCAGAAGTTCGGAGAGTTCGCTCGGACTGATGGAGGAAAAATCGTCTTCCTCGTCATCACTGTTGTCACCCTGCCTGTCGTGACTTTTCCGTGCATACTCCTCTTCGTCGAGAAGAGACAAATTCGATATATTACTGAAACTCTGGCTGTAAAGACTAATGTCTTCGTTGAAGAGGCACTCGTCGACATCCGAAACGTAACCCCAGAAAGATGTGACAGAGCTCCGCTCATCCCAACGAGAAGCCTCGTGATACTGCAAAGTAATACCAGGACAAGAGCAGAAAGAGTTTGGACTTGAAAGAAAATGTATAATACTTGCAGGTCACGGTATTTGTCATCATTATCGTATAAAATACGAGCCTTACAATAGACTTTTGCTGCTTTTCAAACTTGTTGGACAGAGTTATAGCCATGAAGTGGGAAATGATTATTGTTTGCCAAATGACATTGCCCTAAAATGATTTCTTGTCCATGGTATGAGAAAATATCGTTGATTTCCAGTATATAGTTGCCAATGTGTGTCTGAAGAGCGTCATATCTCAATGACGTGTGGAAACTTACAATTAGAAAAGACAGAAACTTTGTAAAACAAGTGAGAATTGAGGAAGAGAAAACATACAGGACATAAATGAGACGGCCCGTCGTAATGCAAACTCACCATACAGACATCTTTGGCACTCAGGACTGTGCCCTGCTTTCCGTTATGGTTGTCACCAGAACCTTAAGAAAAGCAAGGTCAAAACAGAACAGATTTTAGTTTCCTCAAATATGAAAGTGACATTTTCATTCTCATTCGACAATGTTTGGATAAGATTTATTCTTTCTTGAAATATATTTCTATTCTGGAAATTCTTCTATATGAGTTAGTCGAAAATGGTGATTTTAATTTGATCAACCCCCATCAAATGTGCTGAGAAGAGAGATCATAATTCTGCAATAATCTGAACATTTACTGCTCTCATCACAAAATCTATAGAAGACCTGGATTATCATGCACGGATGGAAAGTGTGGCATGTTGAGATTGTTTGTGCATGCCAGGAAATACATTACCTGCAGTGACACAACACAATTTGCTGAAAGATCTTGTCAGCGAACTACGGAGTCGAGCCCAAAATCGCCGACCGCGAGATAGCTCGGAAAACGTAGACATTTCGATATCAAGCTAAGAGAACACCATCAAAAGTGTACGAATAGCAAGAGGAATTCACTAGGAATGGACAAGTACTGTAGAATTTCGTTGTTATGTAAACAGAAATACTGCGTGCTTGCATTATTTCGTCACAGATATTCACATGTAGCTACGCCGAGTTTAATACGCGCTGCGCGTTTGCAGTAGAATTGATTATGACGAAACACTGAGTAAGCGCATTTGTAACGTCATCGATATTCTGGTAGGCAGCAAATAATGCAAGCACTGGGTGTCCTTCTCTGAACATAATATCTCGCTGTCATTATGTCATGTCGACCTTTTCATGTCATTTATCAGAAAAGTTGGTGGGTTCCAAGATCACCTGGAATTTCTCTTGCTTATTTGCTACAGTTTGATGAAAATTGATGTGTTAAAGACCTACTATTTCTCTTTAATTCCATTATACATGTAAACCTGTATAAGAGGCAATTTCAACGCGTATGGATATAAAGCATAAAGCTTTCTTTACTTCTTATCCACAGAAATATGACGTTATTCACAAAAACGAAAGTATTAATGATCATTCACAGATATCAACAAAGTATAAATCTGCAACAGCCATAACATTGGTGTATTGGATAGCCTGACTGAGACCCATTTATCACACAATATTTGTCCATTGCTATCCTTAAGGAGGGTTTATCTTAGGGAACGAGTGTGGAGATCAGGAAAAAGTTTGAAAGTCAATCCTTTTTTCCTTTCTTTTTTCTTTCTTTTTCATTTCCTTTCCGATATTTGAATGAAAGGGCTACACACTGTTTATGACTTCTTTCAATGATATAAGATCCGTGATTTGCTATTATTTGTCTCTGCCCGGCACATGCAATGCCTTTAGTATTAACTTTCTGATCGAGATTTGCTGGAAGAAACCAAATTCTTTGCCTGCCTACATTTCAAACAAGGCAATCAGAACATTAAGGGGCTCTACGTGCTTGATGTACACTGCATGTGTAACTCTGAACTATACATGCAGGCATATCAAAACACGTATCAGTGCTTTTCGAAATTAGCTTAGACAAGGCCTGGAATGTATGTTGGTTGCAAAACTCGTTGCAAATCTCTGAGTCTCAAATGAACCAGAGACGTCTAAAACCCAATTTCGCCCCCTTCATCTGCTATCTTTACCTTATACTTCACTTCACGGTAAACGCATAGAGCACAAGTAAGGGACCAGAGGTACTCAGGAAAGTATCGTTTGAATGATGTCATTTATTTCTGAAAATCATGCCACATGTAAGCAATTCAATCTGTGTAGTGCATATCTCCTCATGAATTCTGGACCAAGCCACAGACTGCTTCATTGATCAGCATGTCTACGATATCGATGACGATGCTGTTTGAATAATATTGTCCTGCATATACTCCTTCAACATCGCCGGAAATATCTTCATCCGAGAGCGAGAGGTCGGAGGAGTCACTGTCGAAGTCTGTTAAGTCTGTTACTGTTGTAAACACATCGTCGTCATCGCTTTCAAAGTCCTCGTCTTCTGAAGACGTGCGCAGAAGTTCGGAGAGTTCGCTCGGACTGATGGAGGAAAAATCGTCTTCCTCGTCATCACTGTTGTCACCCTGCCTGTCGTGACTTTTCCGTGCATACTCCTCTTCGTCGAGAAGAGACAAATTCGATATATTACTGAAACTCTGGCTGTAAAGACTAATGTCTTCGTTGAAGAGGCACTCGTCGACATCCGAAACGGAACCCCAGAAAGATGTGACAGAGCTCCGCTCATCCCAACGAGAAGCCTCGTGATACTGCAAAGTAATACCAGGACAAGAGCAGAAAGAGTTTGGACTTGAAAGAAAATGTATAACACTTGCAGGTCACGGTATTTGTCATCATTATCGTATAAAATACGAGCCTTACAATAGACTTTTGCTGCTTTTCAAACTTGTTGGACAGAGTTATAGCCATGAAGTGGGAAATGATTATTGTTTGCCAAATGACATTGCCCTAAAATGATTTCTTGTCCATGGTATGAGAAAATATCGTTGATTTCCAGTATATAGTTGCCAATGTGTGTCTGAAGAGCGTCATATCTCAATGACGTGTGGAAACTTACAATTAGAAAAGACAGAAACTTTGTAAAACAAGTGAGAATTGAGGAAGAGAAAACATACAGGACATAAATGAGACGGCCCGTCGTAATGCAAACTCACCATACAGACATCTTTGGCACTCAGGACTGTGCCCTGCTTTCCGTTATGGTTGTCACCAGAACCTTAAGAAAAGCAAGGTCAAAACAGAACAGATTTTAGTTTCCTCAAATATGAAAGTGACATTTTCATTCTCATTCGACAATGTTTGGATAAGATTTATTCTTTCTTGAAATATATTTCTATTCTGGAAATTCTTCTATATGAGTTAGTCGAAAATGGTGATTTTAATTTGATCAACCCCCATCAAATGTGCTGAGAAGAGAGATCATAATTCTGCAATAATCTGAACATTTACTGCTCTCATCACAAAATCTATAGAAGACCTGGATTATCATGCACGGATGGAAAGTGTGGCATGTTGAGATTGTTTGTGCATGCCAGGAAATACATTACCTGCAGTGACACAACACAATTTGCTGAAAGATCTTGTCAGCGAACTACGGAGTCGAGCCCAAAATCGCCGACCGCGAGATAGCTCGGAAAACGTAGACATTTCGATATCAAGCTAAGAGAACACCATCAAAAGTGTACGAATAGCAAGAGGAATTCACTAGGAATGGACAAGTACTGTAGAATTTCGTTGTTATGTAAACAGAAATACTGCGTGCTTGCATTATTTCGTCACAGATATTCACATGTAGCTACGCCGAGTTTAATACGCGCTGCGCGTTTGCAGTAGAATTGATTATGACGAAACACTGAGTAAGCGCATTTGTAACGTCATCGATATTCTGGTAGGCAGCAAATAATGCAAGCACTGGGTGTCCTTCTCTGAACATAATATCTCGCTGTCATTATGTCATGTCGACCTTTTCATGTCATTTATCAGAAAAGTTGGTGGGTTCCAAGATCACCTGGAATTTCTCTTGCTTATTTGCTACAGTTTGATGAAAATTGATGTGTTAAAGACCTACTATTTCTCTTTAATTCCATTATACATGTAAACCTGTATAAGAGGCAATTTCAACGCGTATGGATATAAAGCATAAAGCTTTCTTTACTTCTTATCCACAGAAATATGACGTTATTCACAAAAACGAAAGTATTAATGATCATTCACAGATATCAACAAAGTATAAATCTGCAACAGCCATAACATTGGTGTATTGGATAGCCTGACTGAGACCCATTTATCACACAATATTTGTCCATTGCTATCCTTAAGGAGGGTTTATCTTAGGGAACGAGTGTGGAGATCAGGAAAAAGTTTGAAAGTCAATCCTTTTTTCCTTTCTTTTTTCTTTCTTTTTCATTTCCTTTCCGATATTTGAATGAAAGGGCTACACACTGTTTATGACTTCTTTCAATGATATAAGATCCGTGATTTGCTATTATTTGTCTCTGCCCGGCACATGCAATGCCTTTAGTATTAACTTTCTGATCGAGATTTGCTGGAAGAAACCAAATTCTTTGCCTGCCTACATTTCAAACAAGGCAATCAGAACATTAAGGGGCTCTACGTGCTTGATGTACACTGCATGTGTAACTCTGAACTATACATGCAGGCATATCAAAACACGTATCAGTGCTTTTCGAAATTAGCTTAGACAAGGCCTGGAATGTATGTTGGTTGCAAAACTCGTTGCAAATCTCTGAGTCTCAAATGAACCAGAGACGTCTAAAACCCAATTTCGCCCCCTTCATCTGCTATCTTTACCTTATACTTCACTTCACGGTAAACGCATAGAGCACAAGTAAGGGACCAGAGGTACTCAGGAAAGTATCGTTTGAATGATGTCATTTATTTCTGAAAATCATGCCACATGTAAGCAATTCAATCTGTGTAGTGCATATCTCCTCATGAATTCTGGACCAAGCCACAGACTGCTTCATTGATCAGCATGTCTACGATATCGATGACGATGCTGTTTGAATAATATTGTCCTGCATATACTCCTTCAACATCGCCGGAAATATCTTCATCCGAGAGCGAGAGGTCGGAGGAGTCACTGTCGAAGTCTGTTAAGTCTGTTACTGTTGTAAACACATCGTCGTCATCGCTTTCAAAGTCCTCGTCTTCTGAAGACGTGCGCAGAAGTTCGGAGAGTTCGCTCGGACTGATGGAGGAAAAATCGTCTTCCTCGTCATCACTGTTGTCACCCTGCCTGTCGTGACTTTTCCGTGCATACTCCTCTTCGTCGAGAAGAGACAAATTCGATATATTACTGAAACTCTGGCTGTAAAGACTAATGTCTTCGTTGAAGAGGCACTCGTCGACATCCGAAACGGAACCCCAGAAAGATGTGACAGAGCTCCGCTCATCCCAACGAGAAGCCTCGTGATACTGCAAAGTACTACCAGGACAAGAGCAGAAAGAGTTTGGACTTGAAAGAAAATGTATAATACTTGCAGGTCACGGTATTTGTCATCATTATCGTATAAAATACGAGCCTTACAATAGACTTTTGCTGCTTTTCAAACTTGTTGGACAGAGTTATAGCCATGAAGTGGGAAATGATTATTGTTTGCCAAATGACATTGCCCTAAAATGATTTCTTGTCCATGGTATGAGAAAATATCGTTGATTTCCAGTATATAGTTGCCAATGTGTGTCTGAAGAGCGTCATATCTCAATGACGTGTGGAAACTTACAATTAGAAAAGACAGAAACTTTGTAAAACAAGTGAGAATTGAGGAAGAGAAAACATACAGGACATAAATGAGACGGCCCGTCGTAATGCAAACTCACCATACAGACATCTTTGGCACTCAGGACTGTGCCCTGCTTTCCGTTATGGTTGTCACCAGAACCTTAAGAAAAGCAAGGTCAAAACAGAACAGATTTTAGTTTCCTCAAATATGAAAGTGACATTTTCATTCTCATTCGACAATGTTTGGATAAGATTTATTCTTTCTTGAAATATATTTCTATTCTGGAAATTCTTCTATATGAGTTAGTCGAAAATGGTGATTTTAATTTGATCAACCCCCATCAAATGTGCTGAGAAGAGAGATCATAATTCTGCAATAATCTGAACATTTACTGCTCTCATCACAAAATCTATAGAAGACCTGGATTATCATGCACGGATGGAAAGTGTGGCATGTTGAGATTGTTTGTGCATGCCAGGAAATACATTACCTGCAGTGACACAACACAATTTGCTGAAAGATCTTGTCAGCGAACTACGGAGTCGAGCCCAAAATCGCCGACCGCGAGATAGCTCGGAAAACGTAGACATTTCGATATCAAGCTAAGAGAACACCATCAAAAGTGTACGAATAGCAAGAGGAATTCACTAGGAATGGACAAGTACTGTAGAATTTCGTTGTTATGTAAACAGAAATACTGCGTGCTTGCATTATTTCGTCACAGATATTCACATGTAGCTACGCCGAGTTTAATACGCGCTGCGCGTTTGCAGTAGAATTGATTATGACGAAACACTGAGTAAGCGCATTTGTAACGTCATCGATATTCTGGTAGGCAGCAAATAATGCAAGCACTGGGTGTCCTTCTCTGAACATAATATCTCGCTGTCATTATGTCATGTCGACCTTTTCATGTCATTTATCAGAAAAGTTGGTGGGTTCCAAGATCACCTGGAATTTCTCTTGCTTATTTGCTACAGTTTCATGAAAATTGATGTGTTAAAGACCTACTATTTCTCTTTAATTCCATTATACATGTAAACCTGTATAAGAGGCAATTTCAACGCGTATGGATATAAAGCATAAAGCTTTCTTTACTTCTTATCCACAGAAATATGACGTTATTCACAAAAACGAAAGTATTAATGATCATTCACAGATATCAACAAAGTATAAATCTGCAACAGCCATAACATTGGTGTATTGGATAGCCTGACTGAGACCCATTTATCACACAATATTTGTCCATTGCTATCCTTAAGGAGGGTTTATCTTAGGGAACGAGTGTGGAGATCAGGAAAAAGTTTGAAAGTCAATCCTTTTTTCCTTTCTTTTTTCTTTCTTTTTCATTTCCTTTCCGATATTTGAATGAAAGGGCTACACACTGTTTATGACTTCTTTCAATGATATAAGATCCGTGATTTGCTATTATTTGTCTCTGCCCGGCACATGCAATGCCTTTAGTATTAACTTTCTGATCGAGATTTGCTGGAAGAAACCAAATTCTTTGCCTGCCTACATTTCAAACAAGGCAATCAGAACATTAAGGGGCTCTACGTGCTTGATGTACACTGCATGTGTAACTCTGAACTATACATGCAGGCATATCAAAACACGTATCAGTGCTTTTCGAAATTAGCTTAGACAAGGCCTGGAATGTATGTTGGTTGCAAAACTCGTTGCAAATCTCTGAGTCTCAAATGAACCAGAGACGTCTAAAACCCAATTTCGCCCCCTTCATCTGCTATCTTTACCTTATACTTCACTTCACGGTAAACGCATAGAGCACAAGTAAGGGACCAGAGGTACTCAGGAAAGTATCGTTTGAATGATGTCATTTATTTCTGAAAATCATGCCACATGTAAGCAATTCAATCTGTGTAGTGCATATCTCCTCATGAATTCTGGACCAAGCCACAGACTGCTTCATTGATCAGCATGTCTACGATATCGATGACGATGCTGTTTGAATAATATTGTCCTGCATATACTCCTTCAACATCGCCGGAAATATCTTCATCCGAGAGCGAGAGGTCGGAGGAGTCACTGTCGAAGTCTGTTAAGTCTGTTACTGTTGTAAACACATCGTCGTCATCGCTTTCAAAGTCCTCGTCTTCTGAAGACGTGCGCAGAAGTTCGGAGAGTTCGCTCGGACTGATGGAGGAAAAATCGTCTTCCTCGTCATCACTGTTGTCACCCTGCCTGTCGTGACTTTTCCGTGCATACTCCTCTTCGTCGAGAAGAGACAAATTCGATATATTACTGAAACTCTGGCTGTAAAGACTAATGTCTTCGTTGAAGAGGCACTCGTCGACATCCGAAACGGAACCCCAGAAAGATGTGACAGAGCTCCGCTCATCCCAACGAGAAGCCTCGTGATACTGCAAAGTAATACCAGGACAAGAGCAGAAAGAGTTTGGACTTGAAAGAAAATGTATAATACTTGCAGGTCACGGTATTTGTCATCATTATCGTATAAAATACGAGCCTTACAATAGACTTTTGCTGCTTTTCAAACTTGTTGGACAGAGTTATAGCCATGAAGTGGGAAATGATTATTGTTTGCCAAATGACATTGCCCTAAAATGATTTCTTGTCCATGGTATGAGAAAATATCGTTGATTTCCAGTATATAGTTGCCAATGTGTGTCTGAAGAGCGTCATATCTCAATGACGTGTGGAAACTTACAATTAGAAAAGACAGAAACTTTGTAAAACAAGTGAGAATTGAGGAAGAGAAAACATACAGGACATAAATGAGACGGCCCGTCGTAATGCAAACTCACCATACAGACATCTTTGGCACTCAGGACTGTGCCCTGCTTTCCGTTATGGTTGTCACCAGAACCTTAAGAAAAGCAAGGTCAAAACAGAACAGATTTTAGTTTCCTCAAATATGAAAGTGACATTTTCATTCTCATTCGACAATGTTTGGATAAGATTTATTCTTTCTTGAAATATATTTCTATTCTGGAAATTCTTCTATATGAGTTAGTCGAAAATGGTGATTTTAATTTGATCAACCCCCATCAAATGTGCTGAGAAGAGAGATCATAATTCTGCAATAATCTGAACATTTACTGCTCTCATCACAAAATCTATAGAAGACCTGGATTATCATGCACGGATGGAAAGTGTGGCATGTTGAGATTGTTTGTGCATGCCAGGAAATACATTACCTGCAGTGACACAACACAATTTGCTGAAAGATCTTGTCAGCGAACTACGGAGTCGAGCCCAAAATCGCCGACCGCGAGATAGCTCGGAAAACGTAGACATTTCGATATCAAGCTAAGAGAACACCATCAAAAGTGTACGAATAGCAAGAGGAATTCACTAGGAATGGACAAGTACTGTAGAATTTCGTTGTTATGTAAACAGAAATACTGCGTGCTTGCATTATTTCGTCACAGATATTCACATGTAGCTACGCCGAGTTTAATACGCGCTGCGCGTTTGCAGTAGAATTGATTATGACGAAACACTGAGTAAGCGCATTTGTAACGTCATCGATATTCTGGTAGGCAGCAAATAATGCAAGCACTGGGTGTCCTTCTCTGAACATAATATCTCGCTGTCATTATGTCATGTCGACCTTTTCATGTCATTTATCAGAAAAGTTGGTGGCTTCCAAGATCATCTGGAATTTCTCTTGCTTATTTGCTACAGTTTGATGAAAATTGATGTGTTAAAGACCTACTATTTCTCTTTAATTCCATTATACATGTAAACCTGTATAAGAGGCAACTTCAACGCGTATGGATATAAAACATAAAGCTTTCTTTACTTCTTATCCACAGAAATATGACGTTATTCACAAAAACGGAAATATTAATGATCATTCACAGATATCAACAAAGTATAAATCTGCAACAGCCATAACATTGGTGTATTGGATAGCCTGACTGAGACCCATTTATCACACAATGTTTGTCCATTGCTATCCTTAAGGAGGGTTTATTTTAGGGAACGAGTGTGGAGATCAGGAAAAAGTTTGAAAGTCAATCCTTTTTTCCTTTCTTTTTTCTTTCTTTTTCATTTCCTTTCCGATATTTGAATGAAAGGGCTACACACTGTTTATGACTTCTTTCAATGATATAAGATCCGTGATTTGCTATTATTTGTCTCTGCCCGGCACATGCAATGCCTTTAGTATTAACTTTCTGATCGAGATTTGCTGGAAGAAACCAAATTCTTTGCCTGCCTACATTTCAAACAAGGCAATCAGAACATTAAGGGGCTCTACGTGCTTGATGTACACTGCATGTGTAACTCTGAACTATACATGCAGGCATATCAAAACACGTATCAGTGCTTTTCGAAATTAGCTTAGACAAGGCCTGGAATGTATGTTGGTTGCAAAACTCGTTGCAAATCTCTGAGTCTCAAATGAACCAGAGACGTCTCAAAGCCCATTTCGCCCCCTTCATCTGCTATCTTTACCTTATACTTCATTTCACGGTAAACGCATAGAGCACAAGTAAGGGACCAGAGGTACTCAGGAAAGTATCGTTTGAATGATGTCATTTATTTCTGAAAATCATGCCACATGTAAGCAATTCAATCTGTGTAGTGCATATCTCCTCATGAATTCTGGACCAAGCCACAGACTGCTTCATTGATCAGCATGTCTACGATATCGATGACGATGCTGTTTGAATAATATTGTCCTGCATATACTCCTTCAACATCGCCGGAAATATCTTCATCCGAGAGCGAGAGGTCGGAGGAGTCACTGTCGAAGTCTGTTAAGTCTGTTACTGTTGTAAACACATCGTCGTCATCGCTTTCAAAGTCCTCGTCTTCTGAAGACGTGCGCAGAAGTTCGGAGAGTTCGCTCGGACTGATGGAGGAAAAATCGTCTTCCTCGTCATCACTGTTGTCACCCTGCCTGTCGTGACTTTTCCGTGCATACTCCTCTTCGTCGAGAAGAGACAAATTCGATATATTACTGAAACTCTGGCTGTAAAGACTAATGTCTTCGTTGAAGAGGCACTCGTCGACATCCGAAACGGAACCCCAGAAAGATGTGACAGAGCTCCGCTCATCCCAACGAGAAGCCTCGTGATACTGCAAAGTACTACCAGGACAAGAGCAGAAAGAGTTTGGACTTGAAAGAAAATGTATAATACTTGCAGGTCACGGTATTTGTCATCATTATCGTATAAAATACGAGCCTTACAATAGACTTTTGCTGCTTTTCAAACTTGTTGGACAGAGTTATAGCCATGAAGTGGGAAATGATTATTGTTTGCCAAATGACATTGCCCTAAAATGATTTCTTGTCCATGGTATGAGAAAATATCGTTGATTTCCAGTATATAGTTGCCAATGTGTGTCTGAAGAGCGTCATATCTCAATGACGTGTGGAAACTTACAATTAGAAAAGACAGAAACTTTGTAAAACAAGTGAGAATTGAGGAAGAGAAAACATACAGGACATAAATGAGACGGCCCGTCGTAATGCAAACTCACCATACAGACATCTTTGGCACTCAGGACTGTGCCCTGCTTTCCGTTATGGTTGTCACCAGAACCTTAAGAAAAGCAAGGTCAAAACAGAACAGATTTTAGTTTCCTCAAATATGAAAGTGACATTTTCATTCTCATTCGACAATGTTTGGATAAGATTTATTCTTTCTTGAAATATATTTCTATTCTGGAAATTCTTCTATATGAGTTAGTCGAAAATGGTGATTTTAATTTGATCAACCCCCATCAAATGTGCTGAGAAGAGAGATCATAATTCTGCAATAATCTGAACATTTACTGCTCTCATCACAGAATCTATACAAGACCTGGATTATCATGCACGGATGGAAAGTGTGGCATGTTGAGATTGTTTGTGCATACCAGGAAATACATTACCTGCAGTGACACAACACAATTTGCTGAAAGATCTTGTCAGCGAACTACGGAGTCGAGCCCAAAATCGCCGACCGCGAGATAGCTCGGAAAACGTAGACATTTCGATATCAAGCTAAGAGAACACCATCAAAAGTGTACGAATAGCAAGAGGAATTCACTAGGAATGGACAAGTACTGTAGAATTTCGTTGTTATGTAAACAGAAATACTGCGTGCTTGCATTATTTCGTCACAGATATTCACATGAAGCTACGCCGAGTTTAATACGCGCTGCGCGTTTGCAGTAGAATTGATTATGACGAAACACTGAGTAAGCGCATTTGTAACGTCATCGATATTCTGGTAGGCAGCAAATAATGCAAGCACTGGGTGTCCTTCTCTGAACATAATATCTCGCTGTCATTATGTCATGTCGACCTTTTCATGTCATTTATCAGAAAAGTTGGTGGCTTCCAAGATCATCTGGAATTTCTCTTGCTTATTTGCTACAGTTTGATGAAAATTGATGTCTTAAAGACCTACTATTTCTCTTTAATTCCATTATACATGTAAACCTGTATAAGAGGCAATTTCAACGCGTATGGATATAAAGCATAAAGCTTTCTTTACTTCTTATCCACAGAAATATGACGTTATTCACAAAAACGAAAGTATTAATGATCATTCACAGATATCGACAAAGTATAAATCTGCAACAGCCATAACATTGGTGTATTGGATAGCCTGACTGAGACCCATTTATCACACAATATTTGTCCATTGCTATCCTTAAGGAGGGTTTATCTTAGGGAACGAGTGTGGAGATCAGGAAAAAGTTTGAAAGTCAATCCTTTTTTCCTTTCTTTTTTCTTTCTTTTTCATTTCCTTTCCGATATTTGAATGAAAGGGCTACACACTGTTTATGACTTCTTTCAATGATATAAGATCCGTGATTTGCTATTATTTGTCTCTGCCCGGCACATGCAATGCCTTTAGTATTAACTTTCTGATCGAGATTTGCTGGAAGAAACCAAATTCTTTGCCTGCCTACATTTCAAACAAGGCAATCGGAACATTAAGGGGCTCTACGTGCTTGATGTACACTGCATGTGTAACTCTGAACTATACATGCAGGCATATCAAAACACGTATCAGTGCTTTTCGAAATTAGCTTAGACAAGGCCTGGAATGTATGTTGGTTGCAAAACTCGTTGCAAATCTCTGAGTCTCAAATGAACCAGAGACGTCTAAAACCCCATTTCGCCCCCTTCATCTGCTATCTTTACCTTATACTTCACTTCACGGTAAACGCATAGAGCACAAGTAAGGGACCAGAGGTACTCAGGAAAGTATCGTTTGAATGATGTCATTTATTTCTGAAAATCATGCCACATGTAAGCAATTCAATCTGTGTAGTGCATATCTCCTCATGAATTCTGGACCAAGCCACAGACTGCTTCATTGATCAGCATGTCTACGATATCGATGACGATGCTGTTTGAATAATATTGTCCTGCATATACTCCTTCAACATCGCCGGAAATATCTTCATCCGAGAGCGAGAGGTCGGAGGAGTCACTGTCGAAGTCTGTTAAGTCTGTTACTGTTGTAAACACATCGTCGTCATCGCTTTCAAAGTCCTCGTCTTCTGAAGACGTGCGCAGAAGTTCGGAGAGTTCGCTCGGACTGATGGAGGAAAAATCGTCTTCCTCGTCATCACTGTTGTCACCCTGCCTGTCGTGACTTTTCCGTGCATACTCCTCTTCGTCGAGAAGAGACAAATTCGATATATTACTGAAACTCTGGCTGTAAAGACTAATGTCTTCGTTGAAGAGGCACTCGTCGACATCCGAAACGGAACCCCAGACAGATGTGACAGAGCTCCGCTCATCCCAACGAGAAGCCTCGTGATACTGCAAAGTAATACCAGGACAAGAGCAGAAAGAGTTTGGACTTGAAAGAAAATGTATAATACTTGCAGGTCACGGTATTTGTCATCATTATCGTATGAAATACGAGCCTTACAATAGACTTTTGCTGCTTTTCAAACTTGTTGGACAGAGTTATAGCCATGAAGTGGGAAATGATTATTGTTTGCCAAATGACATTGCCCTAAAATGATTTCTTGTCCATGGTATGAGAAAATATCGTTGATTTCCAGTATATAGTTGCCAATGTGTGTCTGAAGAGCGTCATATCTCAATGACGTGTGGAAACTTACAATTAGAAAAGACAGAAACTTTGTAAAACAAGTGAGAATTGAGGAAGAGAAAACATACAGGACATAAATGAGACGGCCCGTCGTAATGCAAACTCACCATACAGACATCTTTGGCACTCAGGACTGTGCCCTGCTTTCCGTTATGGTTGTCACCAGAACCTTAAGAAAAGCAAGGTCAAAACAGAACAGATTTTAGTTTCCTCAAATATGAAAGTGACATTTTCATTCTCATTCGACAATGTTTGGATAAGATTTATTCTTTCTTGAAATATATTTCTATTCTGGAAATTCTTCTATATGAGTTAGTCGAAAATGGTGATTTTAATTTGATCAACCCCCATCAAATGTGCTGAGAAGAGAGATCATAATTCTGCAATAATCTGAACATTTACTGCTCTCATCACAAAATCTATAGAAGACCTGGATTATCATGCACGGATGGAAAGTGTGGCATGTTGAGATTGTTTGTGCATGCCAGGAAATACATTACCTGCAGTGACACAACACAATTTGCTGAAAGATCTTGTCAGCGAACTACGGAGTCGAGCCCAAAATCGCCGACCGCGAGATAGCTCGGAAAACGTAGACATTTCGATATCAAGCTAAGAGAACACCATCAAAAGTGTACGAATAGCAAGAGGAATTCACTAGGAATGGACAAGTACTGTAGAATTTCGTTGTTATGTAAACAGAAATACTGCGTGCTTGCATTATTTCGTCACAGATATTCACATGTAGCTACGCCGAGTTTAATACGCGCTGCGCGTTTGCAGTAGAATTGATTATGACGAAACACTGAGTAAGCGCATTTGTAACGTCATCGATATTCTGGTAGGCAGCAAATAATGCAAGCACTGGGTGTCCTTCTCTGAACATAATATCTCGCTGTCATTATGTCATGTCGACCTTTTCATGTCATTTATCAGAAAAGTTGGTGGGTTCCAAGATCACCTGGAATTTCTCTTGCTTATTTGCTACAGTTTGATGAAAATTGATGTCTTAAAGACCTACTATTTCTCTTTAATTCCATTATACATGTAAACCTGTATAAGAGGCAATTTCAACGCGTATGGATATAAAGCATAAAGCTTTCTTTACTTCTTATCCACAGAAATATGACGTTATTCACAAAAACGAAAGTATTAATGATCATTCACAGATATCAACAAAGTATAAATCTGCAACAGCCATAACATTGGTGTATTGGATAGCCTGACTGAGACCCATTTATCACACAATATTTGTCCATTGCTATCCTTAAGGAGGGTTTATCTTAGGGAACGAGTGTGGAGATCAGGAAAAAGTTTGAAAGTCAATCCTTTTTTCCTTTCTTTTTTCTTTCTTTTTCATTTCCTTTCCGATATTTGAATGAAAGGGCTACACACTGTTTATGACTTCTTTCAATGATATAAGATCCGTGATTTGCTATTATTTGTCTCTGCCCGGCACATGCAATGCCTTTAGTATTAACTTTCTGATCGAGATTTGCTGGAAGAAACCAAATTCTTTGCCTGCCTACATTTCAAACAAGGCAATCGGAACATTAAGGGGCTCTACGTGCTTGATGTACACTGCATGTGTAACTCTGAACTATACATGCAGGCATATCAAAACACGTATCAGTGCTTTTCGAAATTAGCTTAGACAAGGCCTGGAATGTATGTTGGTTGCAAAACTCGTTGCAAATCTCTGAGTCTCAAATGAACCAGAGACGTCTAAAACCCCATTTCGCCACCTTCATCTGCTATCTTTACCTTATACTTCACTTCACGGTAAACGCATAGAGCACAAGTAAGGGACCAGAGGTACTCAGGAAAGTATCGTTTGAATGATGTCATTTATTTCTGAAAATCATGCCACATGTAAGCAATTCAATCTGTGTAGTGCATATCTCCTCATGAATTCTGGACCAAGCCACAGACTGCTTCATTGATCAGCATGTCTACGATATCGATGACGATGCTGTTTGAATAATATTGTCCTGCATATACTCCTTCAACATCGCCGGAAATATCTTCATCCGAGAGCGAGAGGTCGGAGGAGTCACTGTCGAAGTCTGTTAAGTCTGTTACTGTTGTAAACACATCGTCGTCATCGCTTTCAAAGTCCTCGTCTTCTGAAGACGTGCGCAGAAGTTCGGAGAGTTCGCTCGGACTGATGGAGGAAAAATCGTCTTCCTCGTCATCACTGTTGTCACCCTGCCTGTCGTGACTTTTCCGTGCATACTCCTCTTCGTCGAGAAGAGACAAATTCGATATATTACTGAAACTCTGGCTGTAAAGACTAATGTCTTCGTTGAAGAGGCACTCGTCGACATCCGAAACGGAACCCCAGAAAGATGTGACAGAGCTCCGCTCATCCCAACGAGAAGCCTCGTGATACTGCAAAGTAATACCAGGACAAGAGCAGAAAGAGTTTGGACTTGAAAGAAAATGTATAATACTTGCAGGTCACGGTATTTGTCATCATTATCGTATAAAATACGAGCCTTACAATAGACTTTTGCTGCTTTTCAAACTTGTTGGACAGAGTTATAGCCATGAAGTGGGAAATGATTATTGTTTGCCAAATGACATTGCCCTAAAATGATTTCTTGTCCATGGTATGAGAAAATATCGTTGATTTCCAGTATATAGTTGCCAATGTGTGTCTGAAGAGCGTCATATCTCAATGACGTGTGGAAACTTACAATTAGAAAAGACAGAAACTTTGTAAAACAAGTGAGAATTGAGGAAGAGAAAACATACAGGACATAAATGAGACGGCCCGTCGTAATGCAAACTCACCATACAGACATCTTTGGCACTCAGGACTGTGCCCTGCTTTCCGTTATGGTTGTCACCAGAACCTTAAGAAAAGCAAGGTCAAAACAGAACAGATTTTAGTTTCCTCAAATATGAAAGTGACATTTTCATTCTCATTCGACAATGTTTGGATAAGATTTATTCTTTCTTGAAATATATTTCTATTCTGGAAATTCTTCTATATGAGTTAGTCGAAAATGGTGATTCTAATTTGATCAACCCCCATCAAATGTGCTGAGAAGAGAGATCATAATTCTGCAATAATCTGAACATTTACTGCTCTCATCACAAAATCTATAGAAGACCTGGATTATCATGCACGGATGGAAAGTGTGGCATGTTGAGATTGTTTGTGCATGCCAGGAAATACATTACCTGCAGTGACACAACACAATTTGCTGAAAGATCTTGTCAGCGAACTACGGAGTCGAGCCCAAAATCGCCGACCGCGAGATAGCTCGGAAAACGTAGACATTTCGATATCAAGCTAAGAGAACACCATCAAAAGTGTACGAATAGCAAGAGGAATTCACTAGGAATGGACAAGTACTGTAGAATTTCGTTGTTATGTAAACAGAAATA